>NC_042620.1:64106833-64454333 GCF_901001135.1 Rhinatrema bivittatum | reverse complement strand
CATCATAGAAACTTTGCTGATTTACATGAATAAATAGGGACTAATGTGAGTAAGTGCTACTTAATATTCACATGCAAATTATGTGTCAGGCCATAGATTGGAACACTTGACCAGATAAGTTCTGATTTCTCTGGCTAGGTGCTGGCTGCTAAACACCACCATTTAGCCAGCAAAGTCTCAAAAAATGCTAGACTTACAAAGCTGCGATTAGTCTATAACACATTAAACAGCATTTATATCGTGATATCGCTTCATGCAAAGCAGCTATTGCATATCTAATTCTATACTAATATAATAACATGACTGACTTAGAAAAAAGCAGCCTCATTATTTTATCATGTTTGAAGAAGGTATAGATATTTTACCACGAGAGTATCAGGATGCTCACATAAGTCCCGATGCTCACATGGTAAAATTTAAAGGGCCCCAAGGATTGAAACTGCACCCCTCCATCCAAAGTTACAAATTCCCCTCAGAGAGTCTGGCAGGACCCTCACCACCTCTTGAGGTGGCGCCAAATTGAAAAGTAAGAAAAATAAAAGATTTTAATTCACATGGCAATACTTCTCCTTCCCAAATCCTTCCCCTTTGGTCAACCCCTCCAATTCCAACAAAATCCCCCCTTTTCAACTCCCCCAACCAGCTGATACTTCCTGATCCCCCATCACCCTCTTCCCAAACAGGCTGGAATCACTGATGGCTAGTGTGCCCTCCTCGCCCTCACTTTATATCAAAAAAGGACATGGTGGTCTATGGGGTCCCTGGACCCCCACCCCCAGAACACTGAACCTCAATTAAACTTTGTTGGTGGGCTAGTGGAGGCCCATTGTGCCCTCTAGCTCTGGGTCCAGTCGACAGAATTTTACAAAATGGCACTAACCATCCATTACCCAATTTACATGATGGGGGCAAAGGCCGGTCAGTGCCATTTTGGAAAATGGCATCAACCAGGCCCTGAAACTAGGGGGTACTCTGAACCTCCATTCCCCCATCAATGAAGCTTAATTGAGGTATGGAGGAGTTCTGAGAGGTGGGGATCTGAAGACCCCCCCCCCCCTAGATCACCAGGTCTTTTTTGATATAATGGGAGGAGGAGGTGGGCCCACTAGGCTCCAGGGATTGTGCCCTGTCCTGGGGAAGAAGGTGGGTTTTGGCCCATATGGCCCTTTAATACAACAGTGGCTCTGTGCCAAGTGGGCTGTCATTGTGCACTTTTTGCAGCCTCTGCCATGTTCTTTTTTATCGCAGAGTTTTTTGCACTAAAAATAATGTGGTGATATCACCACAATATTTTTTCCAGGGAGGGACAGAATATCACAGGACCACATCCCGCAATATTTCGCTTCTCCCACAATAAAATATCTTGTCTCGATAACATTTCCAATCAGTAACTTAACCAGATAAGTAGTGCTTTTTGAGACTTAACCAGCTAATTTGCCCCCAGATTCATCAAAATACTATAATTTCACATGGATAACGCCCGCGATAAGAAAAAGGGGTGTGTTTATGAGAATTTTAGAATTACCGCACCACGTGCTTCGCATAGGTAGTGTATTACGGGGTGCCTTAAAGATTTTGCACCCTGCAATACTTGCATTTTGTGGCTTGCCCAGTCAGGCTATTACTGTTTTGTTTTTTTTGGGGGGGGGGAGAGAGAGACAGAAACTCTTTATATCACTATAGGAGGGCCAGCTAATAACTCCAGGTGAGGTTTTGGTGGGGGTTTTGGGTTTTGGGGCCAGTTTGACATGCAGAGTGAGATGTAAAAACAGTATAGAACACCTCAGGGAAGATTTGATGTCATTTGGAGTGAGGAAAGTCTCTTAAAGATAAGATTTTGACAATGTTCTCTCGCCCTAGCTTGCTAGTACCCTGTTACAGAGTCCATCAAGCTAGGACAATAGAACATTATATAAATTTCAGCTTTGGGAGACTTTCCTCACTCCAATTCACGTCAAATATTCCCTGAGGTGTACTGTGCTGTTCATACGCCTCACTCTGCATATCAAACTGGCCCCAAAATCCTAAACCACCACCAAAAGCTCACCTTGAGTTATTGGTTGACCCTCCTATAGGGATATAAATAGTTGAATACTGTGAAGTAGGGATGTGAATCGTTTTTTGACGATTTAAAATATCGTCCGATATATTTTAAATCGTCAAAAATCGTTAGGGCCACGATACAATACGAATTCCCCCGATTTATCGTCAAAAAATCGTAAATCGGGGGAAGGGGGAGGGCAGGAAAACCGGCACACTAAAACCCCCTAAAACCCACCCCCGACCCTTTAAATTAAATCCCCCCACCCTCCCGAACCCCCCCCCAAATGCCTTAAATTACCTGGGGGTCCAGCGGCGGTCCGGAACGGCAGCGGTCCGGAACGGCCTCCTGCAACTGAATCGTGTTGTCTTCAGCCGACGCCATTTTTCAAAATGGCGGCGCAAAATGGCGGCGGCCATAGACCAACACGATTCGACTGCAGGAGGTCGTTCCGGACCCCCGCTGGACTTTTGGCAAGTCTTGTGGGGGTCAGGAGGCCCCCCCAAGCTGGCCAAAAGTCCCTGGGGGTCCAGCGGGGGTCCGGAAAATGATCTCCTGCCACGAATCGTTTTTCGTACGGAAAATGGCGCCGGCAGGAGATCGACTGCAGGAGGTCGTTCAGCGGCGGTCCGGAACCCCCACTGAACGACCTCCTGCAGTCGATCTCCTGCCGGTGCCATTTTCTGTAAGGAAAACGATTCGCGGCAGGAAATCGTTTTCTGGACCCCCGCTGGACCCCCAGGGACTTTTGGCCAGCTTGGGGGGGCCTACTGACCCCCACAAGACTTGCCAAAAGTCCAGCGGGGGTCCGGAACGACCTCCTGCAGTCGAATCGTGTTGGTCTATGGCCGCCGCCATTTTGCGCCGCCATTTTGAAAAATGGCGCCGGCTGAAGACAACACGATTCAATTGCAGGAGGCCGTTCCGGACCGCTTCCGTTCCGGACCGCCGCTGGACCCCCAGGTAATTTAAGGCATTTGGGGGGGGTTCGGGAGGGTGGGGGATTTAATTTAAAGGGTTGGGGGTGGGTTTTAGGGGGTTTTAGTGTGCCGGCTCACAATTTTCACGATTTTCACGATACTTTAAACACCCAAACGGCAACAATACGATTCCCTCCCCCTCCCAGCCGAAATCGATCGTTAAGACGATCGAGGACACGATTCACATCTCTACTGTGAAGGCCTCCCCAGAGGCTCTCTCTCTCTCTCTCTTTCTCTGTACTCCACTCTGCTACATTCCCGTCTCCCCTCCCCAAGCCCAGAAATGGAGCTACCACCCAGGAAAAAGATCTAAGCATCATAGTGGATAATACATTGAAATCATCATCTCAGTGTGCTGCAGCAGTCAAAAAAGCAAACAAAATGTTAGGAATTATTAGGAAAGGACTGGTGAATAAAACATAAAATGTCATAATGCCTCTGTATCACTCCATGGTGAAACTGCACATTGAGTACAGTATTCAATTCTAGTCGCCACATCTCAAAAAAGAGAGGGTACAGAGAAGGGCGACCAAAATGTTAAAGGGGATGGAACAGCTCCCCTATGAGAAAAGGCTAAAGAGGTTACGGCTGTTCAGCTTGGAGAAGAGACAGCTGAGGGGGGACATGATAGAGGTGTTTAAAATCATGAGAGGTCTAGAAAAGGTAAATGGGAATCGATTATTTACTCTTTCGGATAATAGAAGGACTAGGGGGCACTCCATGAAGTTAGCAAGAAGCACATTTAAAACTAATTGGAGAATATTCTTTTTCACTCAGTGCACAATTAAACTCAAGCATTTATTGCCAGAGGATGTGGTTAATGCAGTTCGTGTAGCTGGATTTAAAAAAGGTTTGGATAAGTTCATGGAGAAGTCCATAACTGCTATTAATCAAGTTGTCTTAGAGAATACCCACTGCTATTACTGGCATCAGTTGCATGGAATCTACTTAGTGTTTGGGTACTTGCCAAGTATTTGTAGCCTGAATTGGCCACCGTTGGAAATAGGATGCTGGGCTTGATGGATCCTTGATCTGATCCAGTATGGCAATTTCTTATGTTCTAATGGTTGAAATGCAATTTGTAATCTTTATCGCAAATTGCATTACGGCTGTTTTGGGCATGTCACACAGCTTAAAACCAGGAAAAAAGGTGTAGTTATTTCCGGCGTTAAAAACATGCGTATCAAGCGTTATGCTATCGCACAGTGCGATATTGCCGCACATTTTCATTAATCCCGCCCCTTTAAAAAAATTGACATTAGCACCATGAGGTTTGACGTGCGGAGGTAGCAGGGCTGGAGCTGGGGAAAACATTAGAACTTAAGATATTTATTTATTTATTTATTAGTTTTTCTATACCGATATTCGAATGGACATCATAACGGTTTACATAAAACTGATGAGAAATACAATAAACATGGAAGGGAATAGGGATATGCCATACTGTGTCAGACCGATTGTCCATCAAGCCCAGTATCCTGTTTCTAACAGTGGCCAATCCAGGCTCAAGTACCTGGCAAGTACCCAAACATTAAATAGGTCCCATGCTACTAATACCAGTGGCATTAGTAGCAATGGCTATTACCTATTGATTGACAGCAGTTTATGGACAGCTTCTCCAGGAACTTTCATTCCACCACCCCCCCCCCCCCCCAAAGATGTCAGGACCTCCCTCCATTCCCAATCCTCAATCCATCTTCCTTTCTGATCCACCCCCCATTCTGATCTTCCTTCCTTCTTCACCTTATACAACCCTCCTTTTCTTCCCCATTCCTCTCTAGGGATGTGCAGAGGGACGCCATACGTTACATCCGTGATTCGGATTCGTCTGGAAGCAGATACGTTGCATTTGGCCGTATGGCGCCCTGATGCGTTAATACGGTGATTTCTATTCGTGTCCCAGCTAAAATTAAAATTAACTACAACCCCCCACCCTCCTGATCCCCCCCAAGACTTACCAAAACTCCCTGGTGGTCCAGCGGGGAGTCCGGGAACCATCCTCTGCACTCTCACACCCTTGGTACCGGTTTCATCATGGCGCCGATAGCCTTTGTCACAGGGGCTACCGGTGCCATTGGTCAGCCCCTGTCACATGGCCATCGGTGCCATCTTGTGCTCCTACCATGTGACAGGGGCTGACCAATGGCACCGGTAGCCCCTGTGACATAGTATGGGCAAAGGCTATCGGCGCCATTTTGAGTACTGGTATCGGACCGACGGCATGCAGGAGGTCGCTCCCAGACCCCCGCTGGACTTTTGGCAAGTCTTGTGGGGGTCAGGAGGCCCCCCCAAGCTGGCCAAAAGTCCCTGGGGGTCCAACGGGGGTCCCGGAGCGACCTCCTGCACTCCGGCCGTCCGATGCCAGTACTCAAATTGGCACCGATAGCCTTTGCCCATACTATGTCACAGGGGCTACCGGTGCCATTGGTTAGCCCCTGTCACATGGTAGGAGCACAAGATGGCACCAATGGCCATGTGACAGGGGCTGACCAATGGCACCGGTAGCCCCTGTTGCAAAGGCTATCGGCGCCATGATGAAACTGGCCCCGAGGGTGTGAGTGCAGAGGATAGCTCCCGGACCCCCCGCTGGACCACCAGGGAGTTTTGGTAAGTCTTGGGGGGGTTCAGGAGGGTGGGGGGTTTGTTTAAATTTTTATTTAGGTGGCCGTATAATTCGGCGAAGATTTGTGTATTCATGGGGAATCGCGATACGTTTCGCTTCCCCACAAATACTACGAATAGTGCAATATACGTTGCGGATCGCCAATACGGCGAAAACGAATGCACACCCCTATTCCTCTCCTTCTTTCCTTATCCTCCCTGTTTTCCCCACCCTCTCCTTCTGTTCTGCCTCATCCCTAATCCCTCTACCCCTCCTACCCGAGATCCCTTCTTCATTTCCCTCTTCTGAGACCCCCTGTCTTCCATTTCCAGATCCCTTCCCTTCTTTCCTCCCCAGCCCCAACCACTAAAATCCCTTTTCCTCCAATAAAAGAGCAACTGGACACAGAAATGACAATTTTATAAACTTTAAAAAATAATTTTAATGTGCAAGTTTGCCACATAATTGCAGAACTTTGAAAAATCTGCCTCAGAATTTGCTAACTCTTGCCACAAAATCTTCAGAAATTTGCCTCAGGAGACCGGGAGCACTGGTTTTAGCTTGGCTAAGTGCAGAGAAAAGAGCGAAACTGAGAAGGATCAGTGGGACTCTGGGACATGACCAAGCAGGCGTCAGCATGGCAGAGTCCTCTCATCTGGCCCTGTAGAGATGATTTAAGCCAATATTGGAGTGTTGATAGTTGGAATCTAGGTGTGACAATAGGACAGTGCACATCCAAAGTGATAGACAAAAACTGAATAGATAGCTCAACGAACTAGAGAACTGAAGGAAGAAGAAGAGGTAATAGGTTCAAGGTCTCGACTAGCACAGTGTGTATAAGCTTTGTAATGCGAGAGGTAGACAAGTAAGGGGAGATGATAGAGAGAGAGAGGAAAGTGATAGCATCATTGGATAGTGATGGAAGAAAAATGGGAAGAAAAGGAGATGTAACCATTACAGTAGAATACAAGGTTAAGCTCTTGGCCAGCAAAGTGAGCAGAAGGAATAAAGAAGAGGAACTGCCAGAGAAAAGAGTAAATGCATAAGAACACTTGCCTACGGAGCTATTAATGTCGAGAAGCAAAAGGACAGGCGATAGGCGGTGCGGGACTGTATCAGAGAAAGGAATCTTGATCACTAAAGAAGGGAGTAGGAGTACTAGGAGAGTGGTAGAGCACAAGTACAGTAAGGTTAAAATGGGGGGTAAAGTGAGAAATGTAATGCTCCCTATCTTTTAGAGAGCCTCGCAAGATGAGGCTAATTTAAAGTGTGTATGGATATTATTTGTAAAAATTTAAAAAAGTGTTTTTAGTATGTTTAACAGAAATGTGCCTCTTGTCAATGATATGTCTGTCTATCCATCTGCATTTCTGAGTGCGAATACGTGGCCACACACATCAGATGACAGGCAAAGGAGGAGCAGCAAAGCAGCTGGTGTGAGGGGATGATTGCTGGCGACTGTGGCATGCTACTGAGCCAGGGCCAGACTTCCCACCGACGGCGGCCTGGCCAACAACGTGTAGGTGGTGGTGGTGTGGGGCAGTGAGTTTGGATATAGGCTAGAGATTGTCAACCCACACTGTTTCCCGGGCACTGTCCTAGTTTCTGGGCCCAACTGCTGCTATGAGCAGAAAGCTGCGACTCTGAGCCTGGCACAAGTGAGGTGAAATGTGCCTCAGTGCAACGTCTCTGGTTTGCACCGTTCACCTTGTTTTAATTCCCTGCCTTTTAACAGTAGGGCATGCACAACTTCTCAGAAAATACTTATCAAATAGAGAACAAAATCTTGACTGCACACAGACATGTTTTCATTACAAATAGAATAGTTAAATAATATACTAAATTGTTGACAGTGGCCATATAAACAACCATATTACCAAAATTATATAGGCCCTGCATAATAGAAAAAGTAGCAGAATTACAAAATTAATTTGGGAGGAAGAAACCTTAAGTGATTTTATTGCTGACTTGAATGCAGAAACCTTGTTTGAGCTCTGCATTCATTTTCATCATGTTGTCAGACTGGGGTGGGAGGCAATGAATTTTTATAATTAATATTTTATAGTGTCAAGTGAGTAAACATTCATATATTTTTAGCACTGGTTGATTCATTTATTTGTGTATCACTGTATGTGACGGCAAGCGTGTATATGCAAGCACACGCACCGAGTATGCCTATTAGTCCTCGATTGTTTATTCTGTTGCACTTGAAGTATACAGGTCAAAATGTGAGCTAAAATTCATTTCATATTTCAGAAAGACCTCTGTGAAATGTACAAAAATATTTTTCTTCAAAACATCTTTCCTAGTTTCAAAATAGGGGCACAAGTACTGCAGCTTCATTAAGAATTATTCAAAGGACAACTGAGAGACAGATGAAAATCATTAACTTATACTAGCAGTAGACGGCTTTCAATAATCACTAGTCATCATGGCAAATGTAAATAGCGTGTTCAAGTCAAAGAATGTTACACATGTTGTTATAATGTTCTCGGTTTCAATTTGAGCAGCAGTAGCAGCACTTTCCAAAGAACCAGGTATTGGGGTCCCTACCAGTACTGGGCAGATGGACCAGTACTACTATGTTTTATGATGCCTCATTTACTCAGTGTTTTGCAATCCTTAATGTGCACAGCTGGCAGCTGAATGCAGGTTTGATACTAACAGTTTAGACATCTTTAGATGTAGCAGATGGAAAATTTTACACAAATAAAGTAGGAGAAAGTGTGCAATTAGGTTTTATCTGCAGTTACATGATGCATCCTGTGTTTCAGTTCAGAACATCACCTTGGTGGGTGGCCACCATCTTTCCCTATACCCAAATCCCTACCTTCTTGACACCACATTTGATGCTGGCTGCAGTGCCAAGTATAAAAGTTTGTTTTTGTTGAGTGTTTCAGGGATACAATAAACAGAAAAAAAAAGCACTCTAGCAGAGGATTCTGAGTGGCCAATGCATTATGGTTACATTCCATGCTATTTAAGTCACTGTGGTAAAAGCCTGGGCAGACTTTTTTTTTTTTTGATCACTAGTTTATTCATGATGTTAATTATTATGAGCTGTAAAGACTATGAGAATTTCATATTTTTAAAATGTCTTATGGAATGTATCACTTTCTTAGATCTTGTAGGCATGCTGTGGAAACCATAACATAAAATATGAGTTACAATAACTAATTTTAATCCCATCTGCTAAGTATGACAACATTAGCATTTCCACTTAATTAAAAACACCCTTAAAGCAGCAATGTTTTAATCACTTCATTTTATTTACTCTCCTCCGGTGTCACTTATAATTGTAACTTTTTATTTTTTAATAATGAGGGATTTTTTTTCTCTGTGCATCACACAAAAAAGTGCTGTCGATAATTAGCAGTCTTCTGTTATTACTAGACTCAGGTGTCACAACTGTGTCTCATCCTCATTACAGTAAAAAATTTCACCTATCAGATTCATTATTGCTAGATAATACAACTGAGAGCCTTAGCAGGCCCTCCAGAAAAGTAATTCCGCCAAGCAAAATTATGAGCTAATTATATTTAGAATCAAAAGCCCAATAACTATTTGTAGATAAATCGTATGAATGGATGTGAATATTAAGATTCATAGATTTAGCAGATTTGTTAATTCGAATGAAAAGGGTCATTTATTGGTCATTTTCTCAATAGATCAGTTACAGTCCTATTTATCATTATGCAGGTAGAGCACAGTGTTTGAAATGATAAATGACTGTTGTGTTGTTATCATGAAACGATGCTCTTTTGCTTGAAATGTCTGCCAGTCGTATAATGATACATTTTCTTCCTTCAGTTGCCAAGTAAATGGAAAGTACGGTGTGTGTGTGTATATATAACCTTTTGAAAAATATTTACAATGTATAAGGAAATATATGCAAGTATTTTTCATACAAATGAAAGCCACATGAATATGGGAGTCTAATCATGAGACTCGGTTCTGTAAATTACTTATTCAGTGATGGTCATGCCACTCTGTCTCTGGCAGTGAATAAGGCCCTGTGATTATTTTTGTCATGAGAACAAACTAAGGAAAATGTTCACCGAATAAAGGCCTCAAGCGTTCCTTAAGACGTTATGAGATTATTTTGTTTTAACCATGATAAAGGCTTAAGGAAAGAGTTAAAGGGCACTCAGCATCTGAACTTTATATTGTTTTGTTCCATTTGTATTAAATGTCTGAGATTTTGTATATGTTTTAATATTTTGAACTGTTCTGGGTTTAGTTATAAATGCTGAAAGAGACTGAATTTTCCCCAAGTCTTTCTCTTTCATAACAATTTAACAATCTACTATCCTTTACTGGCAAAAAAAATCTATGTGTACATACATGCAGACAAATACACACTTATATAGATACTTATTCACTTGCAAGCTCCCCCCCCCCCCCCCCCACATATGGACACATCAGTACTTGGCACTCATTTTAAGAGTACCAATTTACTTTCAGTGCTAAGAATATTTAAGTTGCATTTCAAGTATTTTTGCTGTATGCACAAGTCTGTTGAGCTGTTGTCTGTAGTATCGTATTAATTCTACTTAGCAGCTGTTATACAGAATACTGCTTTTCATTATCCTTGCATAGCATCGGTTCAAAGGCTGTAATAAGCAGCCAACTTACTGCTCAGATGCACAAAATAACCTTCAGATATGCTTGACTTAGGAAAGACTGAAAAGTGAAACAAATTATTTTCAGTTTTTGTTACAAAAAATAGAGCAATGTATGCACATATATATAAGGTCCATGGGCTATGTATCTACAGTCACTATACAGGATACACTTACATTAACATTATATTGTGTGCAAGCTAAAGCTGGTGTTCTGAAAATAATATGCTCTCCTTGGAAATCTCCTTTCTAGGAAATATATATATTTTGCATTAGTCATATCAATAGGACACAGTTTAAGGCTCCTGCAGAGTTTTACATCTTGAGGGCTTCTATCCTTAGGTGCTTATAAATTGTAAATGTAGGTGTTTATTTTCCATCTAATTATGGGTTACTCTGATCGTATGGAAAAATTGGTGTTTTTGTGGTACAGGTACCGTTGTTTGGTACCTTTTCCAGCTGAATTAAATGCATACATTTGTGCAGCTGAGGAGCCATAAGCGCAGAAATAGAATGGAGGATACAAGCCAGGCAAGGGAAAGGGTGAGAGAGTATTAGTTGAAGTGTGGTTTTTCAGTGCTTATCCAATATATATCCTTTTATTTTGCATCAGGGGCGCTTTATCAGGATTTATCAGTTAAAACCTAAAATCAGAAGCCTTATACATAATCTAGGGAAATACTTTTCCTACCAGTTCATATAAATGCTATTAAATAATACCAAAAACACACACATATGAATAACTAAAAGTTTTTGTTTTGTCATCATAAACAATCTAAAAAGCTAACGTGACCTCAGATTGTTGCTGAAAAGAAAAAACCCTGAGCTTAAAAAAAATAATAATTCATTCACTAGCCAACTTTCTTGGATACGTTTCAAATCATCTCATAAATTCACATATATTTTGAATAGCTTTTTGAACTGTGCTGCTTACTTTTTGAATAACAGAAATTTTCATTGTGCTTCTGAAGCGTTGTTATATGTCAGCTCAGTAGTCTGTATTTAGTAAAGATGAGGTTTCAAAGATGAATACTGCTCATTGATCCTATCTTACTTCAAATTTCAAAACAATAACTTGAATTTACATTTAGTTAGGAGGGATGTGTTAAGATTAGTTTTGAAACTGTTTTAAAATGTTAGAATTCAGGGTTTAGATGGTATGGAAAATATTAGCAATTATATATATAACTAAAAGTACACTATAGTAAATGTTTGCAGCTATTACCAGTAAAACTCTTCTTTATATACAGCACTGGATAGGTCTTTACCTCTCGGCATTTGCTGTGTATGATATATTACAGGGAAGCCTGAACGTAAAACAAGAATGCAAGTCACAAAATGCATTCTGAACTTCTCTTGCCATTTTTCAGTGTGGTGTCTGAATACTTAGGTTTTCAGAATTGTCTAGGTACATTTTGCATTAAATGCAAGCCATTTCCGTGGTACAGTATCTGGCCATACTTTGAAAATGAACATCCTTGTTTTTCTACAGTGTGATTGAGAAAATCTGTCCATGCTTTACCATGTTGTTGCATGTGTTTATTTGCTGATTACAGAATGTGTTGAACAGCATTTAAAGGACAAAAAAATTGCAGCGCTCTGCTTTGATTTATTCAGCGAACAAAACATATGCTGCCTGTTCTGTGCTATATAACTCTTTCATGATCCATAACATTTGCTTTGAAAAGAGTAACAATGAAATTTAGAAGGATTATATGATTGGAACTTGCTTTTCCGTAGTTTAATTGTGCTCTGTGAAGTGAACTTCCCCACAGTGGACCCGAAATGTGTTCTTGACGTGAGCTGTGTGTCTGTGCTGTTGTTATATTTCTCTAGGTTAGAAGCTGTACATTGCGGATGTTATCCACTCTGTCCCAAAGCTTTGGTATATCCAGAAATTTTTCCAGGTAACTGCCTTTCGTATATATTCCTATTCTTGAGATTTAATCCATGATATGTGCTTTATCATAAAGTTTGAAAGTAAACTTATGTGAGAGCAATTGTTTATTTGGCAAGTCAAGATGTTAGTGTTAAGGAAAATTTTATGTGTTATAATACATTAGACCAAGTTTATATTTACCATCTGTTCTTTCAAGATAACAAAAAAAGCCTCCCATGTTTTAAAATAGCATTCTTCACTCTTAGCATACACATACCATAACGATATATTTTTATAAAAGGGTTAGTGTTGCTACAGTGACTTAGATTTGTTTCCAGTGATTTACACAAAGAAAAACTGGGAACTGAAACTCAGACCAAATTATTTAAACAATTTTATAATTATAGCATGCAACTGTGGTACAGGATATGCACTAATGTTATACCAGGTCTTTGAAAAATCTCATCACTAAATGTATCGCATATGCATTGTGTTACATTAGAATAATGTATTTTAATCACCCAAAGGAGATGTCTAAACAGCACAACTACACAGTCTTATTTAGCATTAAACATCCTTGTGAGTTGAGGTAACCTTATAAAATCATGCTTAAATAATGTAAAACACGAGGCGGCACAGAGCAATATGCATTTTTAATTAGTAAAGTGACTAATATCGAGTGTGTGCTTTGAGGTTTTTGTTTCATTAAAAATGTATCTGTTTTTCCTGCAGCTGAATATCTGTATTCTACACCTGAACAGCTTTATAA
This sequence comes from Rhinatrema bivittatum, assembly GCF_901001135.1. Classification (NCBI taxonomy): domain Eukaryota; kingdom Metazoa; phylum Chordata; class Amphibia; order Gymnophiona; family Rhinatrematidae; genus Rhinatrema; species Rhinatrema bivittatum. Next base: position 64,441,440 of record NC_042620.1, on the reverse strand, counting down.
AAGGCTTCAACATTTTTGCAGGAAACCAGATATTGTAAGGATGCATCTCTACAAGGTAGTTGTTGAACACAATTTTTCATGTTGTAATTCCATATTGATATACCAAGAATATGTAGAAAAAAACATTTAATTAGCATACTAATATATAAAGGAAACATGATAGGGAGGAATATTAGTTGTTATACTAACAAGGATTAATTAAACTAGATGCCATCTGTATTAACCTAGGTCTTATGAAATACATGCACTTAATGTACACTACATGCATTTTTTTTTTAATTTATTGTTTTCTAAAATGACTGTCCTTTACATTTGGACCCAAGAGGCTTATAAAAGTGAACCTGGATTAATGCAGCTCATTAGTTTTTAAAATGAAAGTAAGAGAAAATCCTATAATTATACTAATGAGGATAAACCTATTTTGCCGTCATAATTTAATCTGCAATCCTCAAGAAATTCATGCAGATTTCTTCAGGTAAGTTTTTTTTCCCCTTGAGAAATGTTTTGGATCTCATGGTGAAGCCTTAACTTTTCACACTATACTTTTGAATGAAGTGCTAATTAATATGCAGCATTTTTAATAATGCTATAATTCTGTGATTTTTAAATCCACTGAAAACATGAAAACAAGGTTGTTGAAAGCATGATTGACCTCTAGTCAGGAAATTATTTGATAGTGAGCTTTCAATTTTAAACATAATGAAGACCTCTAAATCATGAAAACGCAAATTAGTGTATCCCTAATTTTCTAAGTAGCTTCTTTCTGTGCTGTTTTTTATGCATTTGTATGCCGTCAGTAAATAAGTATTTTGAAATATATGTGTGCACATTAATTTTATTAATAACGATGCTTTCTTCTAACCTGAAGATATTTTAAATAGCCTTTTTCACTCCTGATAGTGCCTAAGCACACTATGTTCAATTTCAAAGTGTGATGCTGTCCATGAGTAAAGCCGCAGATGTGTATTTCAGTTCAAGAATGGAAAAGGATGACTTTGCTTCTACAGGAAATAGTTAAACTTCCAGAAAAAAAAAGGAGAGAACCAAAAATGCAATTTAACACCCAATTTCAAGCTCATTATCTTTCATTGTCTATTAACTTGGCAATGGTTCAGAAGGTAGCTCATAATAGTTTAAAATGCTGACAGAACACTTCCAGTGTTCAGCAATACTTCTCGAGTCAGGACTATTGCATGGATATATACAGCTATACGTTGAGACTGCAAAGGGAAAAACAGTCCTTAACATTTACCTTCACTTTTCCTACAGTAATTCTTCAAATTCCGTAGTAGCTTTCTTTCAAAACGTCTTCACCATGCAGAGGAATGGTCCTTTCCTGTTGAAGAAAGGGAACACAACTATGCTGAAGTCACCACAGAACAAATATTGATATTAATAGTTGCATTTAAAAAAAAAATAGTGGCATGGGGAGATGTGTGCACAAACCCCATAAGCAAATGCTTCATTTGCCTCCAGTGCCTCATTTTGAAAATGTACCCTTTGGTGAATTATTTATAGGAGCATCCATACCAGCACAGAAATGTATCAGTTGATCACAGTGCAAGTTGATAAAACCCTTGATATGTGTTCATTTTAAATCACTAGCATTAGATGTAGCAACAAGTCCTTTAAATGTATCGTGGTTACTTCTATATAGTAATAACATAAATATATTAAGATCTAATACAATAATTCAGTCTTGACCAAAACATACAAAATTTAACTTTATTTCTTTTATGACTTTGTTTCATTTTCAAGGAACACAAAATTTAAGGCCATATGTAAGTCACCGATGAGCTATTAATGATAATTATGAATGTGCTGAATTACAGTTTCTTATTCTGCTAAAAAGCAGCAACTGTGACCTTATCAATTAATTAATTCAGAAATATTTCATTTGTGCCATCAGCAAGTATTTTTCAAGGAATAAAATCCTTATGCTTAGAGTCACTCTGGTATTGGTTAAAGAGTTTAAACTGAGCAAGCATATATAATATATAGTAGCACATATAGTACTAGCTATATAACATATTCTCTTAGTATATGCCATCTTTTGCAATATAATGTAATACAATTTTAAAATGCACATCTACAGCTATAAATGAGTTCTAATGGCTGCTTATCAGCTATAGGATTATTTATTCCTCTATTTTGATCATTTTGATACTTTGCACCTGCTTATTCATTTTAAAACACACAGTGCTGTAATAAATAAATCATTGTAAGGAATAATACACTTGGTTTTATTTCCCATTTTATTGCTTACAAGTAGTAGAGCTATGAGTCAACAAATTTCTCATTTATAATTACAGGAATAACAACATGTATACATTTCTTTGAAATGATGCTTTCCTTTTCTTTTAGATTTATAAATTGTGATTTAAGTGGAAGAGGAGGCGGGGGAATGGGTGCACAGAAAATATTGTTGCATAGGCCTGATAGCATAGAAAGTTGAATCATATGTGTAATTTCTGTTACTCCTTGACTCTAAAACTTTCCATGAAGTCTGATTAAGGTCATAATGTAATCCACTTTGAAGTGCTAACAAAAAGTGCAAAAAGTGGAATATAAATAAATAATAAATAAATAAAATAGGAATACTTGTAATGTAGATGCTATTTATTTATTTAAAGTTTTTTGTATACCGACATTCGTTAAGAAAACATCACATCGGTTTCCATGGAACAAAAAGTAGCCAACAGGGCTTTACAATGAAACTGATAAAAGAACTAGTGAGGAGGAGAGGGGGGGGGAGGGGAAGGGGGGAAGAAGGATGAGGGAAACCAAGGTAATGCTGTACAAATAGTTAAACGCAAAAACATAGTTAAATGCAAGTATAGATTATGTACAATAATATACTAGAGGGAGAGGATTAAGAAGAGGTTATTTTGGTCATAGACCTGAGGGGAGGGGCGGGGAGACGAAGGAGAATAGGGGTGAAAAAGAAGGGGGGCTCATGCGTAGGCTCGTGTAAACAGCCAGGTCTTGAGGTTCTGTCTGAATTTCTTAGAGCAGGTCTCAAGGAGTAGGTGGGTGGGCATACAGTTCCATAAGGAGGGTCCAGCTAGGGATATCATAGATAGAGGAGAAAGAGCATAGATAGGACTTTAAAACTGAACTTTTGGTGCCTTAATGCAAACTAAAGGAAGTGATGCTGCTTTTCTGTCAGGAGTCAACTCCGGGAGGGTTGTTCTCACAAAGGGAAAGTTCAGGTTTTGCATATGAATAGAAAAAGTGGTGACTTGTGTAAGGTTTCTAATACTATCAGTAATGATATAAATAATCTCACCTCCTAGGGATTATTTATTGCCCACTAAGGAACGCCATTTCATTAAGGTGGCTCTGTCTACTTCTACTGCACAATTTCATCAGTTTTTCCTTTTTTCAGAACCAAGCAAAAGGAATAGAGATTGCTTATTGGCTATTTGTTGACATTGCTGCCATCTTGAAATGAAGCAATAAAATGGGGGAAGAGGATTTCCACACACTGAGGGCCTTATTTTCCAATATCGCATTGGTAACGCATTAGAGAGAGAGAGAGAGAGAGAGAGAGAGAGAGAGAGAGAGAGAGAGAGAGAGAGAGAGAGAGAGAGAGAGAGAGAGAGAGAGAGAGAGAGAGAGAGAGAGAGAGAGAGAGAGAGAGAGAGCCTGCCTTACTATAGTGCCTATGCCCTACATAGGTATTTGAATCCCTATGGGAGGGCTACCTACTAACTCGGGGTGGGGATTAGGTATGAGCGTCGGGGGTTGGGGGCCACTTTTGCATTCCACATGAGACCTACGGACAGAACAGTGGTCTCTAGTGCAGATTTGCTGGCCGTCGGAGTGAGGACGCTCACTCCAAGCGGAGATTTGGCCAACATTTTCTCCACCTAGCATGTTGTTGCCCAGGTAGAGTGTCCATCAAGCTAGGTGGAGAGAACGTTGCCCAAACCACTTCTTGGTGTGAGCGTCCTCACTCCGACGGCCAGCAAATCTGCACTAGAGACCACTGTTCTGTCCGTAGGTCTCATGTGGAATGCAAAAGTGGCCCCCAACCCCCGACGCTCATACCTAATCCCCACCCCGAGTTAGTAGGTAGCCCTCCCATAGGGATTCAAATACCTATGTAGGGCATAGGCACTATAGTAAGGCGCTCTCTCTCTCTCTCTCTCTCTCTCTCTCTCGCTCTCTCTCTCTCTCTCTCTCTCTCTCTCAACAGGCTGTCCGGAACTACCGTGGATGGCGATAATCCTTTTCTGGCCCGTAGCGCAGTCCATAACGCGAAGTTGGAGTTGTAGTTAAAATCGTAAAGTGCTTTGAAAATGAGGCCCTGAGAGAGGTAGTGGCAGTTAGTAAGTAAAGTAGAAAAAGAAAATAACTGTATTAAAGTCCTTCAGCTGTTCACTTCAAAATTGTTTTAATAAACCATTCATACTAAGACTATAAACCCCATCCTTAAATAAAAAATTAACAGCCAGTCATATATACTGTATTGTACTATACAACAGGTTTCTAAGACTTTGAACCATGAGACTAAAACTGAATTGGTTTCTAAAAGTTACCACACTCTCCCAAATAACATAGTTATTTTTAAAATTGGTTCAATATGCATTTGCAGTTAACATATATTTATTTATAACTATTGATTTACTGTGCTTCCCTAACTTTTTTTGTATGATGCCTGGTTCCATCTACCTCATGTTATCCACCTGAGGCAAAGACTATTGTGTGTTGTGAAATATTATCTGTTCATGGAAAGAGAAAGGAAAGACTATGCCATATAGACAATTTCAATGATTGCTCAAAACATGATGTAATGAAAGTGGAATTGGATACACTGGAGGCTGGGGCTGTGTATGGAAAAGTATGGCCTACATTTGTCAGTGGCAGGAAAGAAGATCGTAAACGAGAGATTCCAATCATACACCATCAAGTATTTAAACTGGAAGATGGGGGTGGCAGAAGGTGGCTAATGAAATGGAAATGTCATACCCAAGTAAAACAGGAAGTGAAAAGAGAAAATAAAATCCATCAGTTCAATATTCCAAGTTTCAGCAAAACAGCAGAAAAGGTAACTAGTAGAGATGTGAATCGTGTCCTCTATCGTCTTAACGATCGATTTCGGCTGGGAGGGGGAGGGAATCGTATTGTTGCCGTTTGGGTGTGTAAAGTATCGTGAAAATCGTTAAAATCGTGAGCCGGCACACTAAAACCCCCTAAAACCCACCCCCAACCCTTTAAATTAAATCCCCCACCCTCCCGAACCCCCCCCCCCCAATGCTTTAAATTACCCTGGGGTCCAGCGGCGGTCCGTAGATAAATCGGGGGAAGGGGGAGGGCAGGAAAACCGGCACACTAAAACCCACCCCCGACCCTTTAAATTAAATCCCCCCCCCCCCAAATGCCTTAAATTACCCTGGGGTAGAGCGGCGGTCCGAAACGGCCTCCTGCTATTGAATCGCGTCGTCTTCAGCCGGCGCCATTTTGCAAAATGGCCACCGCAAAATGGCGGCGGCCATAGACCAACACGATTCGACTGCTGGAGGTCGTTCCGGACCCCTGCTGGACTTTTGGCAGGAGATCGACTGCAGGAGATCGACTGCAGGAGGTCGTTCAGCGAGGGTTCCTGACCCCCGCTGAACGACCTCCTGCAGTTGATCTCCTGCCGGCGCCATTTTCCGTACGGAAAATGGCGCCGGCCATACGCGTATGGCCGGCGCCATTATCCGTACGGAAAACGATTCGCGGCAGGAAATCGCTCACGGACCCCTGCTGGACCCCCAGGAACTTTTGGCCAGCTTGGGGGGGCCTCCTGACCCCCGCTGAACGACCTCCTGCAGTCGATCTCCTGCCGGCGCCATTTTCCGTACGGCCGGCGCCATTATCCGTACGGAAAACGATTCGCGGCAGGAAATCGCTCACGGACCCCCGCTGGACCCCCAGGAACTTTTGGCCAGCTTGGGGGGGCCTCCTGACCCCCACAAGACTTGCCAAAAGTCCAGCGGGGGTCCGGAACGACCTCCAGCAGTCGAATCGTGTTGGTCTATGGCCGCCGCCATTTTGCGGCGGCCATTTTGCAAAATGGCGCCGGCTGAAGACGACGCGATTCACTAGCAGGAGGCCGTTTCGGACCGCCGCTCTACCCCAGGGTAATTTAAGGCATTTGGGGGGGTTCGGGAGGGTGGGGGATTTAATTTAAAGGGTTGGGGTGGGTTTTAGGGGGTTTTAATGTGCCGGTTTTCCTGCCCTCCCCCTTCCCCCGATTTACGATTTTTTGACGATAAATCGGGGGAATTGGTATTGTATCGTGGCCCTAACAGTTTTTGACAATTTAAAATATATCGGATGATATTTTAAATCATCAAAAAACGATTCACATCCCTAGTAACTAGGAAGAGCAGAAAACTAAGACTTAGATTCATCATTTTGCAATAAATATAGCAAAAATAGTGCTCGTGTTAAAAGAGGGGCATGGTTAGAATAATTTTCCTGGTACCATATTGGTATTTTACCGCGACACGTGTTAAATTGAGAGAGAGAGAGCGCGCCTCTGTAGAGGCTCACAAAAAAGTTAACTATTTATACCACTGTAAGAGGGGACACTAGTAACACGGAGTGAGGTTTGGGGGGTGAATTGGGTTTGGGGGCGGCAATTTTAAATACACAGTCATACGTATGAACATCACAGGTACCATCAGTGAAGATTTAATGTGATTTGGAGTGATGAAAGAATAGAGAGTTCCGTGTTCTCTCTACCTAGCTTGATTATAGCTAGGTAGAGAGTGCATCAAACAAGCTAGAGAGAACATGGTTCAAATTTACTCTTCTTTCACCTTTCATCACTCCAAATCACATTAAATCTTCACTGATGGTAACTGTGCTGTTCATACGTATGACTGTGCATGTAAAACTGCTCCCCAAAACCCAACTCATCTATCAAACCTCACCCCAAGTTCATAATACCCCCTCTTACAGTGGTATAAAAAGTTAAGATTATAAGTGAGCCTCCACAGAGGCTCTCTCTCTTCCTCCCCACCCTCATTCTCTCCCTCCCCCTCCCCCTCCCCTCCCCTCTCCCCCCTCCCCTCCCCTCTCCCTTCCTAAACCGCAATTTGCACTAAAAATGTTTTTGGCCGGTAACACACAGCTAATGCAGGCACAACTCACAGGAAAATGGTGTAGTTATTTTCAGCATTAAAACCTGCATTGCTGTGCATTACTCTGTTGCATGCCACGCTAACTGACCCTGATTTCCATTTACTCCTCCCAAACCCCTCCCAATTGAAAACAAATGAAAAATTTGAATATGCAATTTGAGATGCGGTATTTATCACATGCGTTAGGGCGATATCACAGGTGATAGGACTCTAACACGTGTGATAATGCCCTAACGCATTTTGATAAATGACCCAGTAAGGGATGAAAGTTGGACAGTTATAAGCACAAAGGCTCGTAGCCTGGGAAACACAATCCCAGATATGTGGTACTTAATGGTGGAGGCAGATTTGGACATTGTTGTAGTTGGTTCAATGAGTCTCATGATTAGGATATGGCTACCTACGGTTATAATCTGTTAAGGAAGAATAGAGTGGAAAAAATGGGGGAGGAATAGCTATTTATGTGAAAAACAATATCCAAGCTACTGAAATGCAAGGGACATGGGGTAGGAAAGAAGCATTATGGATTGCCCTAAAAAAGAAGATGATGCTTCCATTTACACTAATGTGGTCTACAGGCCTCCAGCTCAAACTGAAGAACTGAACAGAGATGTGGTCAAAGACGTTTCAAAAGGTGGGAAAAGTATTGCTCATTGGAGATTTTAGTCTGCCAGATCTGGACTGGAGTATCCCTATTGCAGAATCTGCAAGAAGTAGAGAGTTAGTAGATGCCCTTCAAGGGGCTCTGCTCCAACAAATGGTAATGGAACCCATGAGGGAGAGAGTGATACTTGACCTAGTACTCACCAAAGAGGATAATATCTCTAATGTCCGAATAGGTGCTCACTTGAGCATTAGTAATTAGAGATGTGAATCGTGTCCTCGATCGTCTTAACGATCAATTTCGGCTGGGAGGGGGAGGGAATCGTATTGTTGCCGTTTGGGTGTGTAAACTATCGTGAAAAATCGTTAAAATCGTGAGCCGGCACACTAAACCCCCCTAAAACCCACCCCGACCCTTTAAATTAACTCCCCCACCCTCCCGAACCCCCCCCCCCCAAATGCTTTAAATTACCTGGGGATCCAGCGGTGGTCCAGAACGGCGGCGGTCCGGAACGGTCCCCTCAATAGAATCGTGTTGTCTTCAGCCGGCGCCATTTTTCAAAATGGCCGCCGCAAAATGGCGGCGGCCATAGACAAAAACGATTCGACGGAGGAGTTCGTTCCGGACCCCCGCTGGACTTTTGGCAAGTCTTGTGGGGGTCAGGAGGCCCCCCCAAGCTGGCCAAAAGTTTCCTGGGAGTCCAGCGGGGTTCCGGGAGCGATTTCTTGCCGTGAATCGTTTTCGTACGGAAAATGGCGCCGGCCATACGCCGGCAGGAGATCGACTGCAGGAGGTCGTTCAGCGGGGGTTCCGGACCGCCGCTGAACGACCTCCTGCACTCGATCTCCTGCCGGCGCCATTTTCCGTACGAAAACGATTCGCGGCAAGAAATCGCTCCCGGAACCCCGCTGGACTCCCAGGAAACTTTTGGCCAGCTTGGGGGGGCCTCCTGACCCCCACAAGACTTGCCAAAAGTCCAGCGGGGGTCCGGAACGACCTCCTCCGTCGAATCGTTTTTGTCTATGGCCGCCGCCATTTTGCGGCGGCCATTTTGAAAAATGGCGCCGGCTGAAGACAACACGATTCTATTGAGGGGGCCGTTCCGGACCGCCGCCGTTCTGGACCACCGCCGGATCCCCAGGTAATTTAAAGCATTGGGGGGGGGGTTCGGGAGGGTGGGGGATTTAATTTAAAGGGTCGGGGGTGGGTTTTAGGGGGTTTTAGTGTGCCGGTTTTCCTGCCCTCCCCCTTCCCCCGATTTACGATTTTTTAACGATAAATCGGGGGAATTGGTATTGTATCGTGGCCCTAACAATTTTTTGACGATTTAAAATATATTGGACGATATTTTAAATCGTCAAAAAACGATTCACATCCCTATTAGTAATCATCAGGTGGTATAGTCTGATTTGGAAACCACAATAGAGAGAAGTAAAATGAATGCCCAAGTTTTTAATTTCAAGAATGCAGACTTTGGTGAAATGGGGATGTATCTTGAGAAGGAATTAGAAACCTGTGAGATGATGGTTAACGTAGTATCAAGTACCCTGTTTTCAACAGTGGCCAATCTAGGTTGCAAGTACCTAGCAAGTATCTAAACATTAAATTAATCCCATGCTACTAATGCCAGTAATAACGTATTTTAAAGACAACAACTCTCTATGTGACAAAAGTAAACAAGAGTAAGAGGGAAAGAAAATGATTTGGTTCTCAAAGGAGTTGGCTAAAACAAATAAAGAAAAAAAGAACAGCATTCAAGAAGTAAAAAGCTTCCAATGATGAAGCTATGGGAGATGAGAAAAGAAATCAGGAAAGCAAAAGGTCAAGCAGAATAAAACATTGCCAAAGATATAAAGAGAGGTGACAAAACATTTTTCAAATATATTAGATAGAAGAAAGATCCAAGGAGGTATGGTAAAACTGAAAAGAGACAAGGAGCAATGAGGTAGATCTTCAAAAAATACGCGCGCGCGTACTTTTGTTCGCGCCATCGGTGCGAACAAAAGTACACCAGATTTTATAATATATGCGGGTAGCCGCGCGTATCTTATAAAATCCGGGGTCGGCGTGCGCAAGGCTGCGCAAAATCGGCAGCCTGCGCGCACCGAGCCGCGCAGCCTGCCTCGAAGGGAACTTTCCTTCCGCGTCCCCCCACCTTCCCCTCCCTTCCCCTATCTACCCCACCCCCCAGCCCTACCTAAATCACCCCCACCTTTGTTGGGCAAGTTACGCCTGCTTGAAGCAGGCGTAACTTGCGCGTGCCGCCCCGGCATCCCCCGGCACAGGCCGCAGTGCCGGGGGACTCGGACGGCCCTCCCGGCCCGCCCCCGAACCGTCGCCACGCCCCCAGACCCACCCCGGACCGCCCCCTGCCCTCGGACACACCCCCTGGACACGCCCCCTCCCGCCCCTTTTCGGAAGCCCCGGGACTTACGTGCGTCCCAGGGCTTTGCGCACGCCGGCGGCCTATGCAAAATAGGCGCGCCGGCGCGCGCGTAAATCTGGGAGGTCACAATAAGAAACCGGGGGTCACAATATGAAACTCCAATGGGGAAGACTCAGAGTCAACATCAGGAAACATTTCTATATGGAGAGGATGTTGGAATACCCTCCCAAAAATGGTGGTGAGGACAATAACAGTGGGTGAATTTAAAAGTGCATGGGATAAACACTGCAGATCCCTAAAGGCTTAAGGTTGGCAATGAAGAAAAGGGGTAACATTTCTGCATGGGAAGTATTGTGCACAGCACAGTAGTTAATACTCTTAACAGAACTCATGTGGGTAATCTCCATGGAGCAATAGTTACTACCCTTAATGGAACATATAGGGGAAACCTGCATGGCACAGCAGTTACTAACAATAACAACACATAGGCAGTGCAGCAGTTGCTACAATAAGCCACTTGCTGGGCAGACTGGATAGACTGGACTGAAACTGACAGTGTAAAGGACTAGGTAATGCTATGCCTATAGGGCCAAATCTGATGAGTGCTTACCATGATGATGCTTTACACGCTGCATATGCTGAGAAACCTGGTGCATGGTTGTATGGGGGGGGGGGGGGGGTGGTTGCTGTTGCTTCACTTCCCATGTGCAACACGTGTTGTGGAACTCATTTGCCACCTCTCCATTGCTCATATCATGCACAGTTCACACAGAGGTTGCCACACCGGTCCCCAGTTTTTTACACTAATTCTGTGCTGTGTAGATGGTGGGATGGTACATCTGCCGTCTGCACCCATATGAAGGACAATGCATTTTCAGTGCAAACCTAGCTGTGGTGCACTTCTATCTGTCTACAAATGGAGAGGCCAAAGTTTCCTAAACACTATACGAACTTCACTTCTACAGTAACCAAAACATTCACTTCCACTACGCTATGTACTTGATGACTCTGAAAACATTGTCCGCTGCTGTGTGACAAGTAGGAAGGAAGAGTGAGTGACTAGTGTGTGGTACATAATGTTCACAGGTGCAGAGTTCAGGACATAGAGTGGTGATGCTGGTGCAGTGGACCAGGAAGACTTTCACAGAATGACATTCCTGTAGTGTCCTGCCTTTGGAATCTGGATGCTAGCTGTAAGCTCATCCTTACCTTACATGTATTATACAGACCCCCAAGCTATGCCAGTGCAGGTGTGGGAGCCAGAGTGTTGAAGTCAGCCTGGTGCCCAGCATCAGCAGCACCACTCTAGGCTCTCTGGTGGTTGGCCGTGGACATTGTAGAGCAGATGGTACTCCCTCACTCCTCATCCCTACTAGTGACCCACCCAGCAGCAGACAGTGTGTAGCAACACTTAGCAAGTATACATTATATTAGGTTAATTGTGTAAGCTACAAATATATCTTGTCACATACCCTTGCACTCCTTCCTAAAATAATTGGCCAGAAAATAAACTATGTCATGATGACTCCAAGTTCAGCTTCACAGCACCCAAGCTGTACAAGCACTCTATAGTAATGTGTTGGCCATGAAGGTAGTGAGCAGGTAACATACAGGCACATCTAAGCAGGAGTAACAAACAGAATGCTGTGTAAAGAAGGCAACAAGATGCACTAGTGAAGGTCCCCAGTAATGAGCTGCTTCTTTACCTCTGCCTGTCTTCCTTACCAGCAGACATACAGCTTTCATTCAGGGAATTCTGTAAAGTGCACTTGGCCAAAAGCAGTGGCTGTGTTGGTGGTGCTGTATTTGTGGCTGCAAAATTGGCATTAGTGGGCTTGTGGCCTCCTCCTCATCGCTGACTAGTGGTGGTTCTGGATGGCCTTGTAGTGTGCTGGCTCTACCTTCACCTGATCCTGGAGGCACTCACTCCAGGCTATGCTCCTCCATTAACTGGGATAGGTTGAGGGACACGTTTAGTTGGCTCGGAGAATCCAGTGGTTCCAGCATAACAAAGGCCTCAGCTGCCTGTGGCTGCTCTTGCTGCTGTTCCTCCTCAGTGTTGACGTGCATCTGTACATCCATGAGAAAAGGCTTTTCAAAAGCAGGTGGTAGCTGGCTGGTACATGGCCCTTGCTGCCTGGTCCTTGGGGCATCCAGGCTCTCCCTGTGGCATCCTGGCTTGTCCCTGGGGCATCTAGGCTGGTTCCTGGGGCCTCCTAGCTGCATCCAGTATGTTGTTGGGTGAGAGCTGTGGAAACAAAACATAACACATAAGTACCAAAGGGAGTAAGTATCCTTTTTTCTTTTGGCATCGGAGGTGTACTTTGCTTCTTTGCATTGTGAGCATCTAATGCCAAATGATGTGTACACCTGTTTCTGCCTACCCTTTTTTAGGTGAGACGAACTTACTGGCTGCAGCTCTTGTGGTGTCCAGTCAGTCATCCATTCCCTCAAATATATCCGGCCCCAGGAGATTCTCCATTTCAGTGATGACAATGGGACATGGGGCTCCTCCTCATGTCATTCGTAGGTGTTTGTTTTGGGCCTCCACCTTGGCTTTAAGCTGTGCCTTTATATCTCTGTACCACTGGGTGACCTGCTCCCTGGTTCTTTGTATGCTGCCCTGCCTAGTGATGATCTGGGCTAGGCTTCTCCAGATCAGGGCCCTGGCTACCTTTGATGTTTTAGCTGCCCGGATGCCAAAGAGCGTGGCTTAGTTTTCCAGGACTCCTGCTATTACCATTTTGTTCTCCATGCTGTTGAACTTAATGACATGGAGACAAAGGCATCCTGCTGACTGGCTGCCAGATGGGGGTGCCACTTCCTCTTCCGGAGAGGTGACCTCCCTGTCCTCACTCTCCATCCCGCTCAACTCTCTCCTCCCTTCCTCCTCCCTTTCCTGGCCCTACATTGCAAACTCTCTTCCTCTCTGCCTATCTCTAGCCTGGCTTACTCCTCCCTCCATGCTTGCCTGCCTATCTCTTTCCCTCATCTGCCTCCTCTTATCCCTTTCATGCTGCCTCTATCGGCTCCTGTCCCTACTCCAACTCCTATGTCTTCTTCCCCTAACACTCCTGCTCTCATCCTCCCCCTCCCCCCTCCTCACACCTCTCTTCTCCTCTCCTCACGCTTCTCCTCTCCTCTTCCCCATGCCTCTCACACCCCATTCTCTCCACCTCCTTCACATCTCCACACACCACCTCCTCCACTCACCATCTCCTCCACACAACACCTCCCTCACTCCTTCAGAGAAAAAGACAATCGGGCAAACTTCACAAACACAAACCTTCACACACACACACACAGACAAAAGACAAAGGTTAAGGTTCACAAAAGGAAGCACAAGACAATGCACTCAGAACTCACTATTATAAACTCTTATCACCACCACCACAACTACCCTCCTCTTCTCTCCTCCAAAACATGCCTTTTCACACCCTCAAAGAGACAGCTCCAGGAAGGCTGTATATAACCTGCAAAAATAACATGCTGCGCAATGCCACAATGCAGTAGGCGATGACATAGCGCTGCGTGTTACCGTTGCGTCGTGTGCCTGCGATAAAATTTCGCTGCATGTGTTAGCTATAGCCATCTCATTATCCTAACCATGCCCCTTTTTTATCACAGGTGCTATTTTTGCTATATTTATAGCTTTTTGATGAATCTAGGCCTAAGACTGGTCAGGCCAAAGACATGTCCTAAAGTTAGCTGGCTATAGTTAGTCAGCTAACTTTAAGATAGCTAGCTGTATTCAGTAGTGTGGCTGCATTATTGAATACATCTCCAAAATTAGACATATACTTTTATCTGTCTAAGGCCAGGATTCATCATTCTTTGCAGAATGATGAATCCTGTGAAAACGGGGGCAGGGGGGGCGGGCCTGCGAAAGCCTGCAGCCTTCGCACCACGATGATATGCCGGCTATTCGGCACACTACTGCCGACGATAATCTTAGTAACATTATCGCTGGCAGCGAAGACACCACTGACTCCTCCCTTCCCCCTAATTTGCATGCGATAAATCTTTGATAAATGACCCCCAAAATTAGCTATCCGGACTGTGTTTGAATATGGACCTATTTGGACTTAGCTGTGTGGTGCAGTAGTTCTTGGTGTATCATTGTTTTGGACTTGGTTTTATCTGCCTTCAGTACCAACAAAGATCTTTTATTTTGCACAACAGCGAATCCGTGTGGTGTTTTTTGTAACTTCACTAGGCTGGTAAGCAGAAGAGTTAAAGTGAGGGAAAACCCTATAGGCTTTGAAACCCTATAGGCTTTGAAAACCCTATAGGCTTTGAAAGCCTATAGGGAAAACCCTATAGGTTTTGAAAGTCCCCCTACCCATGTGGGAATCCCCAGAAGGTCATGGGGACTTCTGTAAGTCGTGGCCTCCCTGTGAGCCACTGTATGCAGAACAGGATCAGGACAGGGCGTGCACAAGTACATCAGCAACCTTCAACTGGGAGGGCAAGGTACAACAAACATGTCAGCATTTTTTAATATCTCTTAAAGGGTAATCAATAGGTATCATTATAAATGTGATGCATAAAGACTTGTAGGTGCTGCCTTCCCAATATTCAAAACCATAGTCCATTTAAGAAACAAGAAATTAAACAGATATTTAGATATAAGGATACCACACACACAAAAGTCAATATTCTAAAAATCAAAAGACAGATAAGTTATCTTGGATATTCAATGGGTTAAATGTTCCTTTGTATGTCTACAAATGAAGTCATTCTATTATCTTTTGGCAGATAACTTTAAACCTAAACGGCTATATTTGAATACAGCCAACCCCGAAAACCTCCCAAAATCTTTTTAAAGTGTGACAGACCAAAAGGAGGAGGCGAGCCAGACCACCTCTCTTGATAATTCAAACTTTTGGCAAATGTTAACGTACCCCCACAATCTCAACCTACCTTTCCCACCCCCAAGCCAACTGCAGTCCTTCTGCCCCAGCTGGCACCTCCTAAATAGCCTTAACTGCTAGCAACGCCATTAGATTATACTACCAGCATTGCTGTCAAGAGCAACACGAGTTATCTAGATAAACCCCTTTAAGTATCAGCTTTTGGTTTTACCTCTGGGTCATTTAACTAGTCTGGTAAAGCCAATTTTGACAGATATTAACAGCTTCATTATGTATATTAGTAAGACTAACCTCATGTAAGAGCTGTTTAAAAATTCAATATTTAGAGTCTTATTTACAAAGATGTTTCTCCCATATTATCGCTGTGATAGATCTGCTTTGAAAATATACCCCATAAGATACATGACTATTTTAAAGAACATTTCAGCAAAGGGTGCAAAATTTCTATCACAGTGATAGATCATTTGTCTTTCTGCCCAACGGCACGATAACTTCCACTAAGCTGGAAGGATAGTCAATCATATTTTTAAAAATGATCAGGCCCTGCTGAGTTTTAGATCATTTTCAATACGGTAACATTGAAAAGCACTAGGAAGTCCATGCTTATACATGGTTATCACTTTCTTCCTTGTTTATAAAGTCTTGCATGCTTTTTTAAATTTCAAAAACAAGCACATAAATTGCAACACAATATTTATTTCCAAAGAATAAAAAGATGTTGGCAACTGCTCTTGCCAAAGATTGCATTCTTGCAGAAAATGCTGTTACGCATTTTTCTCATCATCATGCATGACAACATTTAAAAGTTTCCTTAAAATGGCAGACATTGATCCATTTTATATTTTATTTTTTTAAAAATCCTGTTATGATGTTTACCTTGTTCTTATCTTTAATGATATCTGTATATATACATATTTACCTTTTATATTCTATTGATTTTCTTTTATTTCCTAGATTTCTGTTACCCATATTGAAACAGCTACCCGCAAAAAATGGCTAGTGTCGGGGGGAGGGTGCTTTTGCATTAGTCCTGTTTAAGCGATATGCCTGTTTTATGAAATATATTTTTTCTAAATTGAGATATGAGCTCACAATGGCTTTATATTTAATGGGATCAGCTGAATTTGTTCAACCATATTCAGCCTGGTGGAGATCTCATTGTCTAATCAGTGGCTTGTGCTCACCATTAAAGTTTTGGATTTGAATTTTCCTGTCTTTTGTGATAACTTTTCCCCTTTATTTGTTCAAAGATTAAAAATACGATTATTTCTTTGCATATGTTCTAAACAAGTGTTGTTGCTTAGATGTAAAATTAGAAATGTAATAAGTTTTTTTTTAAAAAGAGATTAAAAATAGTGTTACCCTCTTCAGCTTTTGGCCCCATCCTAGAAATCTTTAACATGTACAGTACTTTAATTTAATTAGAATATGTTCAGTTCCCGTCTGCTACTGAAAGAAAGCTCGCCACACATCAGACTGGCTTTGTATACATATTTTACCTTGTTTGCATTCAGAAACAAATACAGAGTTAGCAAAAACTGACTCTGCTGCCCAAAAGAAAACCCCAGTCAGCAAACTGCAGGCTTTTCTTTTGAAATTAAAACCTATAGAATATACATTGACTAAACTTTTGAAGGGGTTTCGCATGTAAAAACAGCTTGTTCACACATCTGTGCAGTGTGCACACACACTCACACACCAGATTTTCAAAGTCTAGTAAGCACATACTCCCATGTTTGTGCGGAAAATCCATGCAAGGTGGGCATATCAGGCAATTGTTTCCTAGTTTGCATATACTTTGCTATTTTGTAAAGAATGTACACGCGAATGTACAATACTTTTACACCTGCTATTTAATGCACCAATTTCAAACTTGCATTATCTTTTTCAGCCTGTTGTTTGGCACGCTGGCTTCTCCCAATGAGTAGAAATGGAAACTGCCTAGGAAGAGAGGGAAAGGGGTTGGGATAGAGAGGCTAATAATATCTGTGCACGTCACACCCCACCTCCTGCCCAAAACCTTTCCCATTCAATCCCAACCCCCCTGTCCAATAATTGACCTCCCTCCTTTATGCACATACCCACCCTCAAGCTCTGCCCCTCCAGCCTCTCTTTCTATTAAATGTAAAGGCAGGTAGGTTCTCCCCAATGCCCCCAAAAATACCCTGGTGAGTAAGTGCCCTCACCCCATACCCCCTTCTGTCCCCCCCCCCTACCTTTCAGGCCCCACAGTAGCGACACCTCGCTTTCTGTGGGCTCCCCACCAAACTAGCTGCGGCCATATTCCAATAGCTTCCATGCTGTCTGCAAGCAGAAAAGACTTGATTGATACAATATGGATGACCCACTGAATCTCTACAACACCTACAGTTGTAACTCCCATTGAGGCTCTTCATTCTGCAGAAAACTGCATATTACTGTTGATAGCAGGGCACTGGAATCCAAGGAGGGTACAGCAGATTGGCACCCACAGATGTGAGTGCTTCCGTTCAGCTTGGTAAACCATCACTAATACTGTAAAAATATCACACAATGCTACCAATATGGTTCAGCCCCTCCAAAGCCAAAGGAAGATATTGCAGGTTAGCACCAACCAATGTAATTCAGGAATGACAATATATACCATATATAGCCCAAGCACCTGTCAAAGGCCCCTTCCAAAACACATAAGGGTTATTTTTCAGGGTGTATTGTATGCAGTAATATTAAATCGAAGGGGAAATATGGCATCCCTGAATTAATCAACCCCATGGGGTCCACCAAGCTCATTTCTCAAACACAGATGAATAGCACACAGCACACAAGGGGAAGTGAACTCATGCCAAAACTACCTGCAGAATAGCACCCACATAAAAAGCACAAGTTCAAATGAGGTTACAAGGCCAATGAGATGAAGAAAATCAATGGATCCATAGACTATGCAGTAGCACAACCATCTCCTTGATTGCAGGGTTGAAAAAGCTA
Organism: Rhinatrema bivittatum; assembly: GCF_901001135.1. Classification (NCBI taxonomy): domain Eukaryota; kingdom Metazoa; phylum Chordata; class Amphibia; order Gymnophiona; family Rhinatrematidae; genus Rhinatrema; species Rhinatrema bivittatum. Next base: position 64,423,473 of record NC_042620.1, on the reverse strand, counting down.
CTTGAGACGGGTTTTTAAACATCTCCAGCAGAGGGTCTGTAATGCCTGCTCTCAAGCCAGAGGTATGCTGACATGGCTGCTGTGTTCCTGTATTGCTTCTCCAGGATTACCAAGGCTTACCCCTCCTCTACTAGGTACCATATGAAATTGCACCTAGGACTGAATATGGGAGAAAGTCTTATATGATACTGGCATCCCAAGATACCTGGACACTGCAAGGCATGAAGAATACATGACATGATTACCACAGGTTATCAGTGACCACCAAATTAGCACTCCTTCCACCCTCAGTGGCGAGCAGCCGATCACAAGACTGCGAACATGGACAGAACCCCTTTTGTAATTCCCTTTGCTGACCTGGCATATGGCACCCGAATTGGGAAAAAGACCCATTCTGGTAAGGTAATGTGAGATGCCTGGATTAAGTGAAGCATGTAAATAGATCTGCCAAATCACATAGGGTTGGTTTGGAGCCTTGTAATACGAATTTATAATAAATCTTATATGTAGTGTGAGGTTGCAGGAGCCTCAGGACCTCCTAATGAACTTATAGCCATATCATTGAACATAAGGGGATTGAAATACATGCTAGAAACTGAGAGGTGGTGACATGCCCAAGACACTACGAGATCCTTCTAAAGTTTGCTTACTTACACTAGAAACTATGCCAAGGATGGGTTCAAATCATGCTTAATTTAACATTCCAGCAGAGAAATTAACCACAAGACAGCACTCATGTTGTGCAAGGTTTGATGTCATTTTGTCGAACACTCTAAGAACTGTCCTGCCTTGAAATTAACTGCCATTAGCTGAGATAGCTCATAGAAGAGCAATGGGGCCAAACCCAGAATATGCCTTTAGAGGTATATACATGTACATTCTGGAACAGGTACAACACTATTGGTAGAAAAGAAAATGGACAGGCTAGCTTGTCATTGTCCTCATCGATAGGAATACCTGCATAAAACTGAGGCTCAAAGGATGCAGCAATCTTCCTGGAAGATGTGATAAGCAATGTACCTGATCAAACTCTATGGCAGCGCAATCAAGAATTGTATGGGCACCTGAAAGGAACCAATACCCCAGATATTTATTATTTATTTATTTATTTGTTATTTTTATTATACCGAGTTTCATGATAGGAATCACATCAACCCGGTTTACAATTAACAATGTGAGTAAAGGCAGAGAGTAACAAAGTAAAGAACATTTCCCAATACAAGAACAAATATAGTATGAAACTTAACAAATATTATAACAATATTTTGGATGTGAGAAAGTTACAAAAAACATGGAAAAATAACTTGGATATGAAAGGGGAAGAATTGTAGAACGACTATAAGCATTTTAACCAGCTGTATCAATTAATAAATATGTATAATATTATAAAATGTAGATGTGTAGCAAAATGATTAGATAAGATATTGTTGTGAAGTATAATAAAATGTTGCTGTGACTGCGTGTGAAGTTAGTGGGATTTTTTTTTTTTTTTTTTTTTTTACATTTCCTAACTTTTGTGTTTATGCTGATGATGAGTGGGGAATTTAATCCAGATCTGGGAAAGCTTTTTTAAAAAGCCAAGTTTTTAGTCTTTTCCTAAAAGTTGGAGTGCATGGTTCTTGTCTTAAGTCTGGTGGGATGGAGTTCCAAAGGATTGGACCTGCTGATGAGAGAGCTCTTGAGCTGTAGGATTTATGATGGTAGGTTTTGGCATGTGGAACCTGTAGTGATTCTTTGTAGTGTTCCCTGATGGGTCTGTCTGATGTGTGTTTTTTAAAAGGGATTTGTAGGTCCAGTTGAGTGTGTTGATGGATGTTCTTGTAGATAATCATGATGGTTTTATACATAATTCTGAAGTGGAACGGTAACCAATGAAGGTCTTTGAGGATGGGGGAGATGTGGTCGATTTTCCTGGAGTTTGTGAGGATTCTGGCTGCTGTGTTCTGTACCATTTGTAGAGGCTTGGTGTAGGAAGCTGGGAGGCCTAGTAGAAGAGAATTGCAATAATCTAGTTTGGAGAAGATTATTGCTTGCAGGATTGATCTAAAGTCATGCGCATGGAAAAGTGGCTTTATTCTTTTCAGGATATGTAATTTGTGGAAGCAGTCTTTGGTAGTTCTGTTAATGAATGGTTTGAGGCTAAGATGATTATCTAAGAAGGCTCCTAGATCTCTTACATGGGTGGTTTGTAGGAGTGTTGGAGGCTTTGAAAGTGTATTGTTGTTTTCAGGTGCTATAAGGAGATATTCCGTTTTCGACGCATTGAGGACTAGGTTTAGGCTGTTGAGGAGGTGTTTGATTTCTAGTAAGCAATTGTCCCAGTATTCCATTGTTATCGAGATTGATTCTTTTAAAGGGATCACAATCTGTACGTCGTCAGCGAAGAGGAAGTGTTTCAGGTTTAATTTTGTGAGTAATTGACAAAGTGGTAGAAGGTATATATTAAATAGAGTGGGTGACAGGGAAGAACCTTGTGGCACCCCTCTGGTGGAGGGGTGATATTGGGATTCTGTATTATGTATTTTGACCCTGTAACCTCTGTTTTCCAGGAAGGTTTTGAACCATGTTAGTGAAGTAGCTGTCACTCCAATATTTGCCAGTTGTTTTAGCAGGAGGTAATGGTTGACGGTATCAAAGGCCGCCGAGAAGTCAAGGAGGATTAGTAAAAATGCTTTGCCTTTATCGATTCCGGAGAGGAGGAAGTCTGAGAGTGAAAGAAGTAGTGTTTCTGTGCTTGCAGCTTTTCGAAAGCCATATTGGTTTGGAGACAGAATTCCGTGGTCTTCCAAGTAGTTGGAAAGTTGAGTGTTCACCAATTTCTCCATTATTTTGGCTATGAATGGAAGGTTGGAAATAGGGCGGAAGTTGTTGGGATCATACTGACCAAAAGCTATAGTAATTTCAGAACATCATCAGTGCATTGGGACGCAACATGTACATGTTGTCTGAAGCCAAGGAACACATGTGCTACCTGCCAAGGGATTCGAAAATGTGGGCCTGGCTGCCATAATTGACCAGCTAAGGAAGAGAAAGACTGGAGCTCAGGAAAAGCTGGCATGCAAGGACTAGGAGTGATACAGCTGATCACTGCCTTCTCGAAGGCTTGACTGAGGACCAACAAATTATGAGACTCACATGAAGACAGCTGTGCTAAGAAGGCTCTGGACCCCTGGTCCAGAAGTTCAGTATTGATTGATCATTATCTCTGCAAGCCAAGACAAATGTGCAAGGAACTGATGGAAAAACAATCAGTGTTTAACAAGTCTATCACTGTTAACTGCCATATGAAAGTAAGAAAAATTGGGCTGCTGACCACTCCTGCCTGAGTACATGCCCAATCAGGCATGCCTGACCACTTAATGCAGAGCGATGAGGAGTATTTAACTTCAGAGCCTGCAGGTAAAAATCCACCACAGTAGCTTAAATATCAGGCATGCAGAAAGGATGATTCCAAACTGCTTGGGCCATCTTTTATAATAAGCAGAGGATGCATAGAAATTAGAAATACCTAGAAAGCGTAATAAGTGTCTTCATGCTAATGGCAGAAGTTTGAAAATAAGACTACATACAAATGCAGGAGAAAGGGTGGGGCAGCTGATTTGGTCCATGCTGCTGCATAAGGCTGCCAGAATACAAAGCTCGATGTGAGTCACGTTTCAGGCTCCCAGTACATTGTATCTGTCTCCTTTCTGCCTCACTATACAACAGAAGCTGAAAGGACTCTTAACAAGAGACTTCTCTGAGGCCACACCCTCCAGTATCTTCCTCCTTATCTGGGATTTCTATTGTTATAACATATTGATACTATTAGCCTTCTTTTAAGGGTCAGACGCATTACTTATACAATGTGCTCAAACTCCATGGGTCTATTGAAGTTCCTATCCTAGTTAATCATAAGAACATAAGAACATAAGAAATTGCCATGCTGGGTCAGACCAAGGGTCCATCAAGCCCAGCATCCTGTTTCCAACAGAGGCCAAACCAGGCCACAAGAACCTGGCAATTACCCAAACACCTAGAAGATCCCATGCTACTGATGCAATTAATAGCAGTGACTATTCCCTAAGTAAACTTGATTAATAGCAGTTAATGGACTTCTCTTCCAAGAACTTATCCAAACCTTTTTTGAACCCAGCTACACTAACTGCACTAACCACATCCTCTGGCAACAAATTCCAGAGATTTATTGTGCGTTGAGTGAAAAATCAAATCCGTGATCCATCAATTAAATGTAATTCTGTGGCATTTCCAAAATTCATAGGTCTCTGCTCAGTAAGTATTACAATAAGAACATAAGAATTGCCATGCTGGGTCCATTGAGCCCAGCATCCTGTTTCTGACAGTGGCCAATTCGGGTCATGAGTAACTGGCAGATGCCACAAAGGAGATCTAATTCCTGTTACTCATTTCCAGGGATAACAATAGCTTTCTTTAGTCTTCCTGGCTAATAATGTGTTATGCACATTTCCTCCAGGAACTTGTCTTAACCTCTTTTAAACCCCGTTATGCTAGTTGCCTTGATCATGTCCTCCTGTAACAGATTCCATAGCACTGAGTGAAAAGATACTTTCTACGATCTGTTTTAAATATACTGGCTGTTAGCTTCATGGACTGTTCCCTTGTTAAAGGATAAATAACTGTCTTTATTTACTCGTTCCACCTCACCCATGATTTTATAAATTTCTATCATGTCCCCTCTCAGCCATCTCTTTTCCAAGCTGACGAGGCCTAGCCTGCATAGCCTTTCATCATAAGAGTGATGTTCTGGGGGGGCGCTCTTGAGCCGCGACAAAGATGGCTGCTTGACTCCACAGCTCCGCCGGTTAGTATCACTGTTCAAAGGGGAACCCACCTTTTTATTACTTTGGATCGTGAAACCTGTCTCGCGCAGATTAGCAGAAGATGTCTGCGGGTAAATCGGGCAAAATCGAAGCGGCATTCGCGGCTTCTACCGGCTCAAAACGGGCGAAGCAAGATCCGCCCACACCGGAGAAGCCCTTGGCCTCCAAAAACATGGCGTCAGCCGATTTGGTATTGCAAGAGATAAAACAGCTCAAAGACTTAATACAGCACAATATAGAAGCGACTACTGCGATTCAGGGGGACTTACACAATATGGCCCAACAAATTGCCACCTTTCATACTAGACTGGAAGACGTGGAATCGCAGACCTCCTCACTACTAATATCTACTGCGTCAATCCCACGACTGACCACAGACGTGGAGCAACTTCAACAAGCTATGGAAGATTTAGCTAATAGAAATCGTAGGAATAATTTGCGTATTCTGGGGATACCAGAAGGAGCTGAAGGTACGGACACGATTGCTTTTTTGAGCAAATTGATTCCAGCATGCTTGCACATTAAATTCTCCCACGAGTTTGAAATTGAGTGCGCCCACAGGATTCCTGCTCGGCCACTTCTGAATGCTCAATACCCCAGACCGATTATTTTCAAACTCCTCCGCTATCCTCAAGTAATGGAAATAATAGCCACAGCTAAAATGAAGGCGCCGATTCAATACCAAGACAGGGATATCCTTTTTGTCCCGGACTTCGCTAAAGCGATGGCGCAAAAGAGGAAAGCTTTTCTGGCTTACCGACCTCGGCTGAGGGGAATTGGGGCTCAATATGGCCTATTGTACCCTGCACAAATGAAAATTACCTACCAAAACCAGACGCAGATTTTCCTACAGCCAGCTAAACTGGAGGATTTTCTGCTCTCAGTGGAAAGTGCAGCTAATATGGTAACTTGATTTCTCTACTAGGGGAGCCCTCATTTAAGTCTTTTTACCACTCTCTTATTGAGGGTCTATATTGTGGTCCCGCATCCCTCCTTTTACTCTGCTGATACGACGGACAAACCGCAGTTGTTTAGCTGCTTCTACGGATGGCAACACTGGTTGCCTCATATTTCATTTTGTGATCGATTCCTATTTTTCCTTTTTTATTTGCACATCTTACATGGGAGACATCGTACTACAATGATATTTCATTTTTACTTCCACAATGTTAAAAGATGTCTTCTTCCATTTTATACATGGACTTGGTGGGTCCCGGGCGTTAACGACTGCATTTTCCGGCACTGCTGTGGTGGGCGGTGTCCCAGCTACTCCCTTAAGAGCCTTCTTTTCTGTTTGCTCGCGCTAGGATGGCTGTCAGCCATTTTGGCAAACGTTTGGCTCAGAAACAAGGTGGATTTTTTTGGACTTCCTTCTGTTTTTTCTTTATCCTTTTTTTGGCTTCCGTAATCATGGCTACTCCTTTTCCTCTTCATATGCGACCTACAGGACTATATCTTTTTCTCTCTCTCTTCTTGAGCTCCCCATGCCTTCAGGAGAATGTGCAACCATGGCGACTGCAATTACCAATATTGTATTTACCTCCTTAAATGTGGGAGGCTTCTCACACCCTATTAAACGTAAGAAGATATTATGCTATTTACAATCGCTTCATACGGACATTGCTTTGATACAGGAATCACATCTTACACCATCTGAATCAATGAAACTGAAGCAACAATGGGTTGGCTCGGTTATTTACAGCCCAGCAGTCCATACAAAGAGAGGTGTTTCGATACTACTGCATAAGCGTCTGGATGCACAAATTTTACATCAATTATCTGATACTGAAGGACGGTGGGTCGTGGCCCAAATTAAAATATCTCAACAAATCTTCAATATTCTCAATATCTATGCACCCAATTCTGATGACCCCGGTTTTTTCTCCGCAGCTTTTGCTCAACTTCTAGCGTCAGCAGTTCAAATTATAGGTGGCGACTTTAATCAACCATTGGATCCATATATGGATAAGAAGACTACTGCTCGTCTACATTTTACCAAATCAAATAAGCTTCTGCATCACCTTATTTCGACTGCTGGTCTTACAGACCCCTGGCGTCTTCTCCATCCGACAGAAAAAGACTACACCTTTTACTCATCTCCACACACCTCCTACTCCAGAATTGATTTTTTTTTGGTCTCTGGATCACTCATCCCATCTGTAATACAGGCAAACATCTGCCCCATTCTGATATTGGATCATGCAGCGGTCACAATTCAATTGGCTCTGACTACTCCGATCGCCATCGATCATCAATGGCGCTTCAATTCATCCTTATTGCAGGATTCCAATTTTATGACTACTCTTCAGTCTAAAATACAGGAGTTTTTTCAATTTAACTCTTCTCCCGATATAGCTGCTACCACGATATGGGAGGCTTTCAAGGCAACGATTCGGGGTGAAATAATTAGCTACACTGCATATACTCGCAAGCTTCAAAAAGCCAAACTACTCTCTCTTTCTGCTGAGGTTGCCGCTTTAACCAAAGCTCATATGGCCTCTTCTTCCTCGTTGACACTGGCATCCCTTATGAAGGCCAAATATCAATACAATCTTTTGCTCAGTTCCCAAGTACAGCTTAGTCTCACACGCTCCAAAGCAACATATTACGCCGAAAACAATAAATGTGGGCATCTTTTGGCTTCCTATTTGAAGAAGAAATCCGAAAAGAAATGCATCACCTCCATACGATCTTCGTCCTCTCAGATCTTTACTTCGGACACAGAGATTTTGAAAGCCTTTCGGGATTTTTACGCTCAATTGTATCAATCTGAGACCTCTCCATCTTCAACTGACATTCACCAGTTCTTAACTTCGCTTATTCATCCCTCCTTGACATCGGATCAAGCCGCAACTTTAGATGCACCAATCTCACTTGGAGATATCGCTTTAGCTGTCAACACATTATCGAAAGGGAAAGCACTAGGACCAGATGGACTAACTACTGACTTTTACTTTGCCTTCCAAAAGGACATTAATCCATCGCTACATACTTACTTTTCTGCTTTACTTACCTCATCCGCTGTACCTTCCCACTTAACAGATGCATGTGTTGTAGTGTTGCCAAAGCCAGGGCGGGATACTACCGATGTGGCCAATTATCGACCGATCTCTCTTTTAAATACTGATTATAAGATTTTTGCGAAAATTCTTGCCACACGGTTATCTTTTTTGATGAGTACCTTGATACACCCAGATCAGTCGGGATTTATAAGAAATCGATTGATTTCTAATAATGCTCGATTGTTTCTACAAATTCAAGAGTATGCCTCCACCCTCTCGGATCCAGCAGCAGCTATTTCATTAGACGCAGAAAAACTTTTGACCCGGTGGAGTGGCCTTTTTTACTTTCGACTCTTAAATGGTTTGGATTTGGCCCAACATTCCAATCATGGATTTCCTTTTTTGTATTCTTCCCCCTCTGCTTACTTATACATTAATAATTTGAAATCTCCATCCTTTCCACTGCAGAGAGGTACGAGACAAGGTTGTCCCCTCTCCCCACTCTTATTTAACCTGGCTCTGGAACCCCTGTTGTTGGCCATTAGACAGTCTGACTCCATACAAGGTATAACACTTCGTACTGAAACTTTAAAATTATCTGCTTATGCTGACGATGTCCTTTTATTTCTGCTCCATCCGGAGACTTCTCTTCACTCACTTTTCGCTCTTATTTCTCGCTATTCGGTAATATCTGGTTATAAAGTTAATTGGCATAAAACCGAAGTTATGCCCCTTAACTTGATGGGTTCCACTGTTGATTTTTCTCAATTTTCCTTAACTAAGGTTACAAAAGGGCTTAAATACTTAGGTATCAAGTTCCAGACCTCACTGGAGTCCACAGTAACCTGCTGTGAAAACATAATTTTACAACAATTGCGGGACGCCTCTCAAATGGTCCCCATTACATTTATCATGGTGGGGCAGACTAGATACTATAAAGATGGTTCTAGCTCCTAAGATCACATATGCACTTTCCATGATCCCAATTTTTTTTTCTACTACCTTTTATAAGCAAGTAGATCGTATTCTCACTCGCTTTCTCTGGAACAATAAAGCGGCTCGAATAGCTATTGCAAAACTGAAATCTATTCCTTCTAATGGAGGAGTTAATTTCCCTGATTTTTACTCCTACCACTTAGCTTTTATCCTTCAACAAGGGCAATATTATTTCCCCCCTCACGTGGCCAACTCCGACTCACCCAGATGGATGGCTATGGAACATCAGCTTCTACATCCATACCCTTCGTCCTTTTTTCCAGTAGTTCCTCTATTACACAAACACACTAGCAATCCCATTTTACATTCTACTCATAAAGCTTTTTTAGCCTTTGACAGACTCCGCACCTTGAAGCATTGTTCCTGGGTCTCTTCTATGTATGCTCCTATTTGGAGGAATCCACTGATTACCATTGGTGGGCAGACGGTGAACTGGCCGTTGTGGCAAACCAAAGGGATTTGGTTTCTCTCCTCCATTCTTCAAGATATGAAGATTTTATCATTCTCAATACTTCAGGAACGATGTTGCCTTCCTAACTCCCAATTTTATTATTGGCTCCAGTTAAGTAATGCACTGAAAAAAGTCCATCTCCCAGTGTTGTCGGATAATCCCATCCCCTATCTATTAGAAACATACCAAAAGTATAGACCAGTGGGCCATTTGGCTTCACATATTTATAAACTTATTAAGGCTCATTATTACCCCAATTCCCTCTCTGGACTTTACTCTGTCTGGGCAGCGGATTTTCTACATCACCCGAACCAAGCGGCCTGGAATCATGTTTGGCGTGTGTCCACACACATTTCTTTGTCCTCTAGTCTGACCCAAACTTCCTTTTTTCTCATGCACAGAGCTGCTTGGACCCCATGGAAACTCCATAGAGCGGGTCTCCTTCCCTCTAATAATTGTTGGTCGTGTAATGGGGTTTCAGGTTCTCTATCACATATGCTTTATTTTTGCCCATTGGTTTTCCTCTTCTGGGAACAAGTATGGAAAATCACCTCCACCATTCTCCAAATAACTCAACCACTTTCTTACTCAGCAGTTATTCTACGAGGAGCGGACCCTTCTTTACAGCTTACACTTGAGTCCCGTAAATTGTTGGATTTTTTGCTTCTGGTTGCCATCCACAATATCATGGCTAACTGGAAACACAGTGAAAGGTTGTCTGAACATCTCTGGTGGAACTCAGTTTGCATGTTTAGTAAATACGAACAGGCTATGGCGGTAAAATCTCATCGTTTGGGCAAGTGGTGCAGGGTGTGGAAGCCTCTTAATGATTATATACAACTCCGCTAAGGCGTGGTGGCGCTCTCTGTCTTTCTTCTTTTTCTCTACTTAAGCTGATATAATAGAGCTGGACTACTAGATCACTGGCCTAATTTTTCTCTTCTCTTTTCTTTCTTTCTCTCCTTCTCTCTCTCTCTAGTCCTCTCCTTTTCAACCTACAGGTCGCTTTCTCTCTTCTTTCCCTTTTTGAGTTTCCCTTACCCTCCTTCTTTTCCCTCCTAATAACCCTGGTATTTTATAACTCTATCCTGCAAGTCTCCAGTCTTAAAAATACTATTATTGAAAAATATTATTATTGAACATGTTCATTTATATCAAACTGGAGTTGTATTACTCATTTTTTCTGTTAACGGGTGTTTTCCTGTATATGGTCGATGTGTGCAGTTTCGTTGTTAACTTTTCTTGTATATTAATAAAAATATTTCAACAAAAAAAGAGAGATGTTCCATCCCCTTTATCATATTTGTCATCATCTTCTGCACTTTTCTAGTTCTGCTTGTTAGAATCCAGCTGCCTTCCCAGAATCCCCAGCTTCAAATGCTCACTGTGCAGCAGGGAACTGCCCAGTGTGTGCCCTGACATGTAAGCGACTAAGACCCAGTGAAGGAACACACAGGCATACATGCGCATTGGCATGCACAATTCTGCGCACATTGGAGGGAAAACTGGATGTTCGCCCCAATGATGATGTCACACAATCTAGACTACTTAGCCAGCCTGAAGCTGGACTCTTTGCCTTGACAACAGTTTCCTTAGCCTGTTCCTTGTCCTCACTTTGCTTGCTGTGTGCCTGGTTTTGGATACTGCTGGCTTGCTACCTGCCTGGACCTTAGACCTTAGACCTTGGACCTTGGTCCTGTCTTGTCCCTGGATTCTCCTTGCTCACTGCCTGCCTTGATCCCGGATTGTTTTCGATCTCACTTGCCTTCCGTCTTCCAGACTCTGGACTTTCTGTCAGACTCTGCTGTTGTGTTCTTCAGTTCTGCTTGGTTACTCTTTTTGTCTCGCTCTGGTTCCAGTCTTCAGTTCTGCTCCAGTTCAGCTGGGCATTGTGTAAGCCATCAGCCTTGTTACAAGTCTTCAGTCCTGCCTCAAGCTATCATCCTTGCCCTTGCTAGTTCTCTGCTTCAGCTTGTCTTTGTCAAGCCTTCAGCTATACGTCCTGTCTTGATACAGATTTGTGGACTCTGTCTGGTCCATGTTAGGACGCACTTGCCTGCCTTGAGGTTGCGCTACAGCACAGGGGCTCACACATTCACTGTGCCTGTCCATCATTCAGAAAGGGCTTTGTAGTGGCCGGAAGGTTATCCCCAGGAACCAGCAGAGGGCTGCCCAGCCCTAACACTGCTATGCCTTTCTTGAGATGGGGAGACCAGAATAGCACACAATACTCAAGGTGCAGTTGCACCATGGCTTGATACAGAGACAATATGATATTTTCTGTTTTATTCTCCATTCTTTTTTGAATAGTTCCTAACATTCTGTTTGACTGCCACTTAACAGTGAGCTGAGGATATCAATATGTTGTCCACAGGGACTCCAAGGTCCTTTTCCTGGGTATTGACTCCCCATATAGAACCTAGCATTATGTACCTCTATTTGGGATTATTTTTCCCTATGTGCATCACTTTGTACTTTTCCACATTAAATTTCATCTGCCATTAACTTACCCTGGCTTTTAGTCTCATAAGGTCCTTCTGTAGTTCCTCACAATCAGCAACAACAACTCTGAATAATTTTGTGTCAATATGCAAATTTGATCACTTCACTCATCATTCCCTTTTCCAGATCATTTATGAATATGTTAAACAGCACAGGTCCCAGTGCCGATCCCTGTGGTTCTCCACTAATGACCTTTCTCCATTTGGAAAACTGACCCTCTGTTTCTGGCTTTTAAACCAGTTATTAATCCACAATTGAACACTGCCTCCTATCCCATGACTTTGTAATTTCCTGAGGAGTCTCTGTTAGGGGACTTTGTCAAATGCCTTCTGGAAATCTAAATGCACTTTATCAATCAACTCATCTTTTTCTATATGTTTATTTACACTTACAAAATATTGTAAAATATTGGTAAGACAAGACTTCCCCTTGCTAAAACCATGCTTACTCATTTAATTTATTTGATTTATATTTCACTTTTCAGCCACTTCAAAGACTCACCAGTGTATAGTTTCCTGGATCAACCATGGAGTCTTTTTAAAAATTGGCATCACATTGGCCAACTTCAAGTTTTCAGGAATCATAGCTGCTTTAAATGATAGGTTATAGATTACTGGTAACAGATTACCAATTTCAGGATTCATATTCAGCCACTATGCAGCTCGGCTAGTTAACCAGATAAAACTATCTGGCTAACTTAGCCTGTATATTCAGTGACACCAGCGTGCCACTGAATATATCTGGCTATCCTAAAGTTATCTGGCTTAGTCTAAACAGTTGACTTTATGAGAGGTTTATGGGATGACCAAACTTAACTGGATAAGTTATTCAGCTTTCTCTGAATATCTGATTAACTCAGCTACTTCTATATATTCCCCTGAAATGCCCGTAAATTAGCCAAATTTATCTGGATAATAAGTTATCCGGCTAAAATTTAGCTGGATAATTTTCCAAATATTCAATTAGCTGGATAATTTCTAGTTATCTGCATAAATACTTTTGAATATTGACCTCTGTATGCTTTAATTCTTTAGAGCTCTAAGGTGATTTGTTAGTCATTAGTTTGGCAATATGATCTATTACATCCTCCATTGCCACAGATATGTTTTAGTTGCTCAGAATCTCCACCATTAATAAATGTTTCAGGAGAGGGTATGTTCCCAGCATCCTCCTCCATAAAGACTGAAACAAAGAATTAATTCAGTATTTCTGATATTTCCTTGTCCTCCCTGAGTACCCCTTTTGCCTCTCAGTCATCTAATGGCCCAACTGACTCCCTCACAGGCTTTTTGCTTTAAATGTACTTGACATTTTTTGGTTCTTTTTACCTCTCTGCTAAGCTTTTTCTCAAAGTCTCTCTTGACCTGTCTACTGTTTTACATCTAACTTGCCAGTGCTTTTGATCTTGTCTATTTTCTTCATGTGGCTCTGCTTCTAACATTTCCTCACCATTAAACCTCACTGCCAGTCTTTTGGTCTTCTTTCAACCTTTTTATATGCAAGGAATACATTCTATCTGGGCTTCCAAAATGGTATTTTTAAACAATGTCCATGCTTCATACAACGTTTTAACCCTTGTATCTGCTCCTTTTAGTTTTTTTTGTAACAAAATTCCTTATTCTATCATAGTCTCCTTTTCAAAGTTATATATAATTCTGATTGCTATTGATTAGTGGCCCCACTACAGTAACCCCTCATACCAAGTCATTAATTAGGAGCAGATCTAAAATACCCCCATGAAGCAGTCATTTCTAGCATCTAGAAACTCAATCTCTTTAGCATGTCCCAATTAGACATTGACCCAATCAATACCAAGGTAACTAAAATCTCCCATTATTATTGTGTTGCCAAATTTATTTGCTTTTTTAATTTCAGGTAGCATTTCACCAATAGTATACACCCGCTGCTAGACTCTTACCTTTGACACATGGAATATCTATCCATAAGGATTCCACAGTACATTTTGTTTCCTGCAGGATTTTTATCATGCTTGATTTTATGCTATCTTTTACATTTAGTGCCACCCCTCCACCAATTTGATCTGCCCTATCACATAATTTAAACCCTGATATCACAGTGTCCCATTGGTATCCTCCTTCCACCATATGTATGAAATGCCTATACTGTCTATATCCTCGCATAATGCCATAAATTCTCACACCAATCTTACTTTTCAGGCTTCTGGCAATCGCATTTTAAAGTATGTTTTTTAATTCTACTTTCATTACTCTTTGTATTTACAACCTGCTTGTTAGCCAATAATATAGGCAGTTTAGAGTCATTTGCATCTGTGTGCTCTTTGTCTATGTCTTTCTGGGCTACTTCAGCCTTAAACACAGTCTCTTTATTGGATTATTATAACTTCCCTGTTTTGTGGCTATCTTTGGAAGATATATCCCTCTGAACCATGCACTTCTGTGCGACTGTCAGCTTTACCCTTGGTCTTTTTTAAAAGCTGCTTGATTTCCTTTTTAAATGTGATATAAAGAGACAAGCCAGTCTACTTCTTAATTTTTACTCAGCTCTTTTTTTCATTAGGTTATTCTTTTGTCATCTGCACCCATCTTCTATTCTTATCCATTCTGTGCTATACTTGTGATTTTGGAAGGCTTAGAGAGAGGATATATTCAAATATAGCCAGTTAGCTTTAAAGTTATCTAGCAAAAGTTAGTTGGATAGCGTTCCTGGCACTTGCGGTAGGCATTCTAGGGAGCAAAGTTGGGATGGGTAAAGTTTATTTTTCCATTAACAAGCAGAGCTGAATTAGCCATGACATTTGGGTGATGTCATCTGACAGTAAAAATGGAACCTTTTCTCTTAGCTCATGGGGCTTTTGCTCTACTGATCATGTACGGGAGTTCCTGCACAGGCATTGCCTCAGGAGCTCTTCAGCTCTCTCGCTCTCTGTTTTTCTGTAAGTGATATCAATTGGTATCTTCAGTTTTTCTAACTTTTTCAATTACTTAGTTGCCTTGCTGCCTCGGCAGCTCCCCAAACAGCACTTTTCAGTGATATAAAAAAGTTATTTGCAGAAAATGTTCTGTGCTAAGAAGCCCACCATCAGTGGCTTCAAAGATAGTATGTGTGGTAAAAAGATGTCTATGATATTTGTTACCAGTGCCTAGGACCTGACCACAAAAATGCAACTATTACCACCGTAGCCAGATATCTCCAGACTCTCAGAGGTCCAGGGCCTGGAAAATGGAGGAACTGCATAAATCTCTGAGGAGCCGCTGCTGTTCCTCTTCCTAGATCAGATCATCTTCTATCTTCCTAAGTGTTGAGTTGAATAGGGGCTCCTAAAGTAAACCTCCCCCCTCAATAGAGCAGGGCTGGGTCCACTCCATTTCACTGGGGTTAAGTAAGCATCAGGCATCAGCAAGCCCTTTGCTTGCATCGTGGGGCTCAGTGACAAATAAAAAGAAGGCCATTTCTCAGAAACAATGGCACAGTCAACTTTGAAGAAACACCGAACCTTGGCCCCAATAGTACAATAAACACATGAAACTGGCATCATCAATGCATAATTTACTACTGCTTTGGAAACTGGTTCGATTGAAACATTGAACCTTGACACCAAAGATCCTTCCTCCCCTGACCCCTCGACTTCAGACTGCAGATCAGCTCTGTGGATGATTCAGACCTCAGTGCTGATGATTTAGCTATTCCTCAAGTTGCCGGTCACAAGGAGGATGGGAGGTGCACAAGGAGATATGATCCAATTATCTCTCCCTATTTCAAGGGTGAGTTCCCCTTCCAGACTACTTGATCAGGTCTTTGACTGGAGATACAGGATGCCATTAATTTCTAGCCACCATGGAGCAAATATTACAAAGTCCAGAGGGTTTTCAAGAAGACTCAATTTTAGTTTCTGAGGAGGATATTCCACCCCAAACGTCTGACCAAAGGGCACATCAGAACATGGACCAAGTGGCACAGTTGATGAAGACATTATTTGCTGTCCTGGAGACTAAGGACAAGAAGGGTACACTTAAGAACATAAGAACATTCCATATTGGATCAGTCCAAGGGTCCATCAAGCCCAGCATCCTGTTTCCAACAGTGGCCAATCCAGGCCATAAGAACCTGGCAAGTACCCAAAAACTAAGTCTATTCCATAATGTTGCTAGTAATAGCAGTGGCTATTTTCTAAGTCAACTTAATTAATAGCAGGTAATGGACTTCTCCTCCAAGAACTTATCCAATCCTTTTTCAAACACAGCTACACTAACTGCATTAACCACATCCTCTGGCAACAAATTCCAGAATGTAATTGTGCGTTGAGTGAAAAAGAACTTTCTCCAATTAGTTTTAAATGTGCCACATGCTAACTTCATGGAGTGCCCCCTAGTCTTTCTATTATCTTAAAAAGTAAAAAACTGATTCACATTAACCCGTTCTAGACCTCTCATGATTTTAAACACCTCTATCATATCCGTTTCTTCTCCAAGCTGAAAAGTCCTAACCTCTTTAGTCTTTCCTCATAGGGGAGCTGTTCCATTTCCTTTAAAATTTTGGTCACCCTTCTCTGTACCTTCTCCATCACTATATATTTTTTGAGATGCAGCAACCAGAATTGTACACAATATTCAAAGTGCAGTGTCACCATGGAGAGATACAGAGGCATTATGACATTTTCCATTTTATCCACCATTCCCTTTCTAATAATTCCCAACATTCCTTTTGCTTTTTTTTTTACTGCCGCAGCACACTGAACCGATGATTTCAATGTGTTATCCACTCTGGACCTCATTTTCATCAATGACAGCTTTTCCATCTCTTCCAATCCTATCTGCTCACCGGTCCCCTGGTCAGACCACCATGTCATCTGCACAACCCTCAAGATAAAAAAAACCCCACCACAAACCGCTACCAAATTCACTATACACTTCAGGAAACAATGCCCTCTGGACCTACTCAATGATCAAATCTCAAAAGAATTAAACCAACTAAACTTAACAGATGCAACCTCAGCTATCAATTCATGGTGCAACCTCACAAACAAAATTGTGGATCAAATTTGCCCAGTGACCACCAAAGTCATACAACCCTCTCTGGACAACAGAAAGCCTTGGTTTACTCCTGAGCTCAAATCCCTAAAACATCAACTCAGAAATAAAGAACAAAGTTGGAGGAAAAACCCATCCTCTTCGCTACTCGCAACCTATAAAAGCCTCCTCAACACCTACAGGAACACCATCCACAAAGCCAAGAAAGACTTCTACGCCAAAAAAATACACAACTTCATGCTAGACTCAAAGGCACTATTCTCATACGTCTCCTCTCTTACCAAATCTCCACCTCCAGTCATCCCAGACCACCAAGCAAGCAACAAAGCCAATGAATTAGCCAATTACTTCAAATCAAAAATCGCAAACCTAACCAGTTCACTCACAATCACCTCCTCCACATCAACGCCCCAGCTCTCAACTCAACCCCTTCACAATTACAGTTTAGAATCCTTCGAACCGATGTCCGCCTTGGAGATAGAAAACACACTCAAGAAACTCAAACCTTCCTCACATCCTTCTGATCCACTACCCACAAATCTTCTCATAGCCATCCCGAACACCATTGCAAGACCTCTAGCGGAAATCATAAATACCTCTTTAACTCAAGGCATAGTACCCAACCAGTTAAAACTAGCAATTCTAAAACCTCTGCTAAAAAAACCCAACGCCTCTACAAAGGATCCTGCCAACTTTCGGCCCATCGCAAACCTACCATTGATTGCCAAACTGATGGAAAAAACAGTCAACAAACAGTTATCAGAATACCTCGAAGAACACAACATACTTTCACCAACTCAATACAGCTTTCGAAAATCTCAAAATACCGAATCCCTCCTTCTGTCCCTCACAGACACCATACTCCTGAACCTGGAAAAAAAACAATCTTACTTACTGGTACTATTAGATCTTTCTGCAGCCTTCGATACGGTTAATCACAAAACACTCATAGCCCAACTCTCCAACATAGGCATCAAAGGTTCTGCACTCAATTGGTTCATGTCCTTCTTGAGCAATAGATTTTACAAAGTAAGGATAAACAACAAAGAATCCCACCCAGTCCTCTCCGACCAGGGAGTCCCCCAAGGCTCATCCCTTTCACCCACTCTATTCAACATTTACCTTCTCCCTCTCTGCAAACTCCTCACTGACCTCAAGCTCACTCACTACCTTTTTGCAGACGACATACAAATCCTCATTCCGATCACTGAGTCCCTTCAAAAAACTATTACCTTCTGGAATGACTGCCTTCAACCTATTAAAAACATGCTCTCTACCCTCAACTTAGTACTGAATGCCAACAAAACAGAGATGCTCTTGATCTCCCACGACATAAACCAACCAAGTCTCATCCAACCTACTACCTCAAACATAAAGCTTTCACCAGACGTCAGAGATCTAGGAGCATGGCTGGACACCCAACTAAATCTAAAAAAATTCATAAACACCACCACCAAGGACTGCTTTTATAAACTTCAAATACTCAAAAAGCTAAAACCCCTCCTACACTTTAGCGACTTCCGCCTTGTATTACAATCCATTATACTAACAAAAATTGACTACTGAAACGCCCTTCTACTCGGACTCCCCATGAATTCAATCAAACCCTTACAGGTGGTACAAAACGCCGCCGCCAGAATCCTTACAAACACAAACAAAAGGGAACATATCACCCCTATCCTCCGCAACTTACACTGGCTACCCATCAAACACAGGATCCTCTTCAAAGCCCTGAGCATCATTCATAAAGCCATCCATAACATCACTCCCATCAATTTGAAGACACAACTTTGTCTGCACACATCCACAAGACCCATCAGGAACGCCTACAAAGGCACATTGTACGCCCCACCTATAAAAACTAGGGATGTGAATCGTTTTAGGACAATTAAAATTATCGTCCGATAATTTTAATATCGTCTTAAACCGTTATGGAACACAATACAATAGAGATTCTAACGATTTATCGTTATAAATCGTTAGAATCGTGAGCCGGCACACTAAAACCCCCTAAAACCCACCCCCGACCCTTTAAATTAAATCCCCCACCCTCCCGAACCCCCCCCAAATGACTTAAATAACCTGCGGGTCCAGCGACGGTCCGGAACGGCAGCGGTCCGGAACGGGCTCCTGCTCCTCAATCTTGTTGTCTTCAGCCGGCGCCATTTTCCAAAATGGCGCCGAAAAATGGCGGCGGCCATAGACGAACACGATTGGACGGCAGGAGGTCCTTCCGGACCCCCGCTGGACTTTTGGCAAGTCTCGTGGGGGTCAGGAGGCCCCCCACAAGCTGGCCAAAAGTTCCTGGAGGTCCAGCGGGGGTCAGGGAGCGATTTCCCGCCGCGAATCGTTTTCGTACGGAAAATGGCGCTGGCAGGAGATCGACTGCAGGAGGTTGTTCAGCGAGGCGCCGGAACCCTCGCTGAACGACCTCCTGCAGTCGATCTCCTGCCGGCGCCATTTTCCGTACGAAAACGATTCGCGGCGGGAAATCGCTCCCTGACCCCCGCTGGACCTCCAGGAACTTTTGGCCAGCTTGTGGGGGGCCTCCTGACCCCCACGAGACTTGCCAAAGTCCAGCGGGGGTCCGGAAGGACCTCCTGCCGTCCAATCGTGTTCGTCTATGGCCGCCGCCATTTTTCGGCGCCATTTTGGAAAATGGCGCCGGCTGAAGACAACAAGATTGAGGAGCAGGAGCCCGTTCCGGACCGCTGCCGTTCCGGACCGCCGCTGGACCCGCAGGTTATTTAAGTCATTTGGGGGGGGGTTCGGGAGGGTGGGGGATTTAATTTAAAGGGTCGGGGGTGGGTTTTAGGGGGTTTTAATGTGCCGGTTTTGCGATTTTTCGATTTTTCACGATTTTTCACGATTTTTCACGATATTTTACCCCCCCAAACGGCAACAATATGATTCCCTCCCCCTCCCAGCCGAAATCGATCGTTAAGACGATCGAGGACACGATTCACATCCCTAATAAAAACCTCTTGGAAAACGAGCTTTATCTGTGGCTGGACCTCACCAATGGAATGCGCTCCCTCCAGACCTTAGACTTGAACCAAACCACCCGGAATTTAAGAAAAAACTTAAAACATGGCTCTTCAGCCAAGCCTTCACAGATACATAAACCATTCCCAATCATAACTTGCCTTAGTCCAGCCCTACTTTAAGAAATGCAATCCTATCCAAACAAGCCTTATATCCCTCCCTCCCTTGGTCCTCACTTACCAACACCCGGTTGCATCCCTTCCGTAAATGCACCCTCACAACACTTCATTCTTACCTGGAGGAGGCCTCCTCCCTCCCACATTACTCCTCTGCCCATACAATCATCATTATCTACAACGAACTCAAATGCCCTACCGAATACCCTTCTGGCGAATAGAGAAACCCTAATATGCCCTGGCCAATTTGGTCTATAGAGTGATTCTGTAAATAACTTTAGTCTGGTTTCTTGTTATGTTCTTACGATATGCATTTATTGACTATATGAGTTTTACAAATTTTATTTTATTTTATTATATGCTTAATGTATTAGCTCATTGTTTCATGTTCTATGTAAGCCCTAGGGCAGTTTTTCTGTTAAATGTAAACCGAAGTGATTTGTATCTGATACAGGAACTCCGGTCTATAAAAATCAAAAATAAATAAATGACGCCTAGATCTCTTTCTTGGGTGGTAGCTCCTAAATTGGAACCTAACATTGTGATACTATAGCATGGGTTATTTTTTCCTATATACATCACCTTGCACTTATCCACATTAAATTTCATCTGCCATTTGGATACCCAATTTTCCAGTCTCAGAAGATCTTTCTATAATTTATCACAATCTGCTTGTGATTTAACTACTCTGAACAATTTTGTATCATCTGCAAATTTATTTACCTCACTTGTCGTATTTCTTTCCAGATCATTTATAAATATATTGAAAAGTAAGGGTCCCAATACAGATCCCTGAGGCACTCCACTGCCCACTCCCTTCCACTGAGAAAATTGTGCAGGTCACCAGAGTCAGGCAGAGATCCGGAGTCTCAATGCGTGGATGAGACGATTGTGCAAAGAATAGGGATTCAGTTTTGTTGGGAACCTTTTGGAGAAGGGGGAGTCTCTTCCAAAGGGATGGTCTCCCCCTTAACCTGGGTGGAACCAGACTGCTGGCGCTAACTTTTAAAAAGGAGATAGAGCAGCTTTTAAACTAGAACAAAGGGGAAAGCTGACAGTCGCTCAGCAGCGCATAGTTCAGAGAGAGGTATCTTCAAAGGATTCTAATGATGCATTAGAATTAAAGCATCATGACAGTGAGGTTCTAATTATAAGAAAAGTAGCCCAAGTGCCTGCAACTAAAAACTCAGCTGAGCTAAAAAAAATTCCAACTTATCCCTATCAATTGAAAAGCAGAATGAAAATACAAACGAAAAACAAACTTTGAAATTTTTGTATGGTAATGACAGAAGTCTAAGAAGTAAGATAGAAATAGAATGTATAGCAGTGAATGATGACATAGACTTAATTGGCATCTCAGAGACATAGTGGAAGGAGGACAACCAATGGGACAGTGCTATACCGGGGTACAAATTATATCGCAATGACAGAGAGGAGCACCCGTGAGGCGGTGTGGTGCTTTATGTCTGAAATGGCATAGAGTCCAACAGGATACACATCCTGCATGAGACTAAATGCACAATTGAATCTTTATGGATAAAAATCCCTTGTGTGTCAGGGAAGACTATAGTGATAGGAGTATACTACCATCTACCTGGTCAAGATGGTGAGACTGACAGTGAAATGCTAAGAGAAATTAGGGAAGCTAACCAAATTGGTAGTGCGGTAATGATGGGAGACTTCAATTACCCCAATATTGACTGGGTAAATGTATCATTGGTACATGCTAGAGATATAAAGTTCCTGGATGGAATAAATGACATTTTTATGGAGCAATTGGTTCAGATCTAATTCTCAGTGGAGCACAGGATTTGGTGAGAGAGGTAACGGTGATGGGGCCGCTTGGCAATAGTGATCATAATATGATCAAATTTGAATTAATGACTGGAAGGGGGATAGTAAGCAAATCCATGGCTCTCGTGCTAAACATTCAAAAGAGAAACTTTAATAAAATGAGAAAAATTGTTAGAAAAAACTGAAAGGAGCAGTTACAAAGGTAAAAGGTGCGCAAGAGGCGTGGTCATTGTTAAGAAATACCATCCTAGAAGCATAGTCCAGGAACTCGATCTGTCTAGCATGTCCTGATGTTACATTTAGCCAGTCAATATTTGGTTAATTGAAATCTCCCGTTATTACGACACTACCAATTTGGTTAGCTTCCCTAATTTCTCTTAGCATTTCAATGTTCATCTCACCATCTTGGCCAGATGAACACGATACTATACGCCTACTATACTCTTCCCCAACACACAAGGGATTTCTACCCATAAAGATTTGATTGTGCACTTAGTCTCATGCAGGATTTGTATCTTGTTGGACTCTATGCCATCCCAGACATAAAGTGCCACCCCGCCTCCCAGATGCTCCTCTCTGTCGTTGCAATATAATTTGTATCCCGGTGTAAAACTGTCCCTTGGTTATCCTCCTTCCACCATGTCTCTGAGATGCCAATTAAGTCTATATCGTCATTTACTGCTATACATTCTAATTCTCCCATCTTACTTTTTAGACTTCTGGCATTAGCAAACAAACCTTTAAAAGTTTTTTTTTATTTGTATTTTCATTCTGCTTTTTAATTGATAAGGATAAGTTAGAATTTTTTAGCTCAGGTGCATTTTCAGTTTCAGGCACTTGGACTACTTTTCTTATTATTGGAACCTCACTGTCGGGATGCCCTAATTCTAATGCATCATTAGAATCCTTTGAATATTCCTCCCTCCGAACCATGCCCTGCTGAGCGACTGTCGGCTTTCCCCTTTGTTCTAGTTTAAAAGCTGCTCTATCTCCTTTTTAAAGGTTAGCGCCAGCAGTCTGGTTCCACCCTGGTTAAGGTGGAGCCCATCCCTTCGGAAGAGACTCCCCATTCCCCAAAAGGATCCCCAGTTCCTTACAAAACTGAATCCCTCTCCCTTGCACCATCATCTCATCCACACATTGAGACTCCAGAGCTCTGCCTGCTTCTGGGGACCTGCGTGTGGAACAGGGAACATTTCAGAGAATGCTGCCCTGGAGGTTCTGGATTTAGACTTTCTACCTAAGAGCCTAAATGTGGCTTCCAGAACCTCCCTCCCATATTTTCTTATGTCGTTGGTGCCTACATGTTCCATACCAGCCGGCTCCTCCCCAGCACTGTCTAAAATCCTATCTAGGTGACGCGTGAGGTCCAGAATGCTTTCTGACTGAGCAACTGCCTTGAATATGAAGAAGTTCTGTGGCTGTGGATGAGACATGCCCAGGTTGGTCAAAGATCAGGTGAAATTGTATGAAATTATCCAAGGTGCTGAGAAGTAATTCATCTTGTTCCCACAAGGGTGAAGCCCAGGTAAGAGTGGGACCATCCAACAAGGAAAGGATATACGTAATCTTGACATGATCAGGAAAAAAGTGCTGGCTGTAAGTCAAAATGCATCTTGCAGACTTCCAAGGAACCCTCTGCATTACTTGGGGTCCCCAATATACCTCAGAGGTAGTGGAAGCTGTATTATGGATTCCATGGTCCACATGGGTGCTGATGCAGGGTTCACCAGAGTCGATACTGGGACTGAAGCTGGAGATTGGGCTTAAATCACATCTAAGTGCTGAGACAAGATCTGTAGTAACCCATTTTCTTGGTCCAGCTGAACCTGTTCAGGAGACCATTCAGTTCTGTATTTTGTTCCTTCATCTGGCCCATCGTGGGGGGATGCATTCACTGAGTTCATGGCCTCAGCAACTTGTTGTGAGCAATGTGAGCTTAAGCCCCTCAGACTTATCCAGCTAAGTTGTTTCAATATTTGGCTGTGTTCAGTGGCTGCCACTTATCCACATAATGTTTTATCCAGCTAAAAATTATTCGGATAAGTGAGAGGCAGAACAAGGGCAGAGCTACTTATCCAGCTAACCTAGGGGTCATTTATCATTTCGCATTAGGGCCTTAACGTAAGGCCATAATGCACGTGCTAAATAGCGCAACACGCATTAATATGCAAATTTCATATTTGCTATGCAAGTGGAGAGAGGGGGAGGGGAGACAGACTCTGTAGAGGCCATTAAGTAAGATTACTATTTATACCACTGTAAGAGGAGGCACCTATAACTTGGGGTGAGGTTTGGGGGTAGAGTAGGTTTTGGGGGGCAGTTTTACATGCACAGAGATACAAACAGCAAAGTTGACATCAGTGAAGATTTTCTGTCATTAGGAGCAATGAAATTTAAAAACGGAGTTGATTTTTACAATGTTCACTCTAACTAGCTTGATGCCCTCTCTACGTAGCTGCCTTTTCATTCGGTAACGTGCCTGCAGTGGATTAATCAGCGAGCGATGTGAAAAATAGCGTGGGTGCGATAAATGTATCATGCATTGCAGAAATTACTATGCGATACAGGAACAGGGAAATTATCCTAACCATGCCCCCTTTTTTATCACGGGCATTATTTCTGCTAAATTTATAGCATTTTGAGGAATCAGATAAGTGCCAATATTCAGCCATATCTGGCATAGGGCCTGATTTACTAAGGTTTTTCTCCCATTCTGTGTTTATGGGAAAAATGCTTAGTAAATGAGGCCCTAAGTTAGCTGGATAAGTTAGACCTGCTATTTAGTTGGTCTAAAGTTAGCCAGACAAACTTCTC
This sequence comes from Rhinatrema bivittatum, assembly GCF_901001135.1. Lineage (NCBI taxonomy): Eukaryota > Metazoa > Chordata > Amphibia > Gymnophiona > Rhinatrematidae > Rhinatrema > Rhinatrema bivittatum. The sequence goes on along the minus strand of NC_042620.1, from coordinate 64,398,900 downwards.
CGGCTAACTATTATATAGGTAAGTATATTCAGCGGTGTGACCATGCAACTTAATATCTTAGCCAAGTTAGTCGATAAGCTTATCTGGCTAACTTGCTCAGCCAGAAAGTGGCTGAATATGAACCCCCAGAAATGGGCAGCTGAAACTGTCGAGTTATAAAAATAGTAATAAAAAAAATATGCATGAAGATGTGTCATTAATAAAGATGGCCTAGTTTTATAAAAGAAAAAAAAGATAAAAGAAATCCAGAAGTTGTTTGAAATTATGATACAAGAGAGAAAAAATTGCATAGAGGATAAAAGTCTTAAGGACTTCATGTGTTTAGATGACATAGTACTTTTATTCAGCAGCTATTTATAATTAACAACTAATAATTTTTCTTTGTGATATTTTAAATTTGGTATATACTAATAAAGATAATTTACCTGTATTCTCTGTGAATCTGTATAATGTTCTTGCATTTGTTTGTACAATATTTATTCTTTAGGAACACTTTCAATTAGTATAACTGCCTTTACATGTTGTTTTTTATTTTATATATATATATATATAATTGGCAATAATGCTATACATATTAGTGATACTCTACCCCATTAACTTCTACACACACAAATATATAGAGATACATAGAAAGATACGTTCGTATGTATAAAACAGTTAAAAAATTATAGGTCATGTGACCTTTCAGTAATCAATATTTCAAACTATGGGGGTCATTTACCAGATGGATCGCACGCGAAAAGTCCCTTATCGCGTGCGATACCAAGATGGGGCGGAGTCGTCCCTGGAAGAGGAGGAGTCGGGGCGTCACCGGGGCCGACTCCACGAAGATGCCGCGGATGACGAAAAGGTAAGGGCCTTTTCGCGTCCTATTTCACGCCCAATAGCTACACCTTCTATGGTGGCACTATTGGGTGCGAAACCGGCAGCGATCGCACCGCGGCGGTGCGATTGCTGCCGGCTAGCGCAGAACCGCCCCCCGTTTTGGCCCCCCGCCCCTCATTACCTAAAGTATGGCCTGCGATACTTTAGAAAATGAGGCCCTATAATCCAATATTGTCATAAACATAAGTATACAAGTGTTGATTCTTAGAACATAAAATCTGTCAAAAGAAAACAAGGCAGTACATTCTCATAAACAGAAATTCTGGATAATAAATCAAAAAAGATAAATTAGCATAACTTATATATGTAGCTACCATATTTTCCGGTGTATAAGTCGCACCAGTGTATGTCACACCCTGCTATAAATAGGAATGTTGCTGAAAACGTTAGCAGATTGGTTGCACCGGTGTATAAGTCGCGCCCCTTTGTCATACATGTGACTGAGAGACAGTGGCTGGAGGAGCATGCACAATGGGCAGGTGGTGAACGCGTGGCTGACATAGTTGAATTCAGGAGGCTTCACGGAGGGAATGGTAAGGAAATACTGTGTGACTGATAATAAAAGACAGCAACTTAGGAGCATGCACAATAGGTGGGTGGTGAATGCGCCATAGACATAGTTATGTTCTGGAGGCTGCACGGAGGGAGCGGTAGGGAAACTCTGTGAGAGAGAAAAAAACAGCAGATATGTTGCACCAGTGTATAAGTCACACCAATAAAAATTGGTGAAAAAAATGCAACTTATACACTGAAAATACGCTATTCAAAGACCTACTGGGCAGATAAGATAACTGACTATCTCTAGAGGAATATTCAGCTGACCTTAATTGGCTAGGTATTCAGCTGAAAACCTTCCTAACTCTAGCCAATTCAAATTTGACTGACTAGATTTGCTATTTCTGGTAAATCGTTCACTATCCCGCTAAGTCATTTAAAAAAAAAAAAAAAGCTGATCCCTCCCCCTTGATTTTTTTAAATTGCCCACCTTCCAACCTCTCCTCCCCCTCCTCCAACAGCTATAGTTCCCTTTTCTCCCTCTCTCCACCTATTAAAACAGATAAAAATATCTCTGTATAGAAGTGATTTGCTTTCCTCCTTCCTGCCTTTAACATTTTTAAAAATGCCTCGGCACAGTGGCAATGCCTTTACCCTTCCTTCCTCCACCCTTTAAAATATTAAAAATTCTTATGTACTACGGCATTGCTCTTTCTATCCTCTTTTATTCTGTCCAATGAACTTAAGCTGTAGGCAGAAAGAAATGGGGTGTTTATATGTAAAGGTTTCAAAAAGCAGAGGCAGCAAAGTTTGAAGGGATTGAACTAGCAAGCACTCTGTTTTTCATATACACTTAGAGCCTGATTTTAAAAAATTTACATGCATCAAACTGGGTTTTAGTCGAATTAATGCCATTTTCTCAAGTATGTGGGCTTTTGAAAATTACTACAATATATGCTATTGAAATGTCCTTAGGATTTACTCACGTAAGTGCATTTTACTCAAATGGCTTTTGAAAATTGCTACAATAGTATATTACATTTACGCGTGCAACGTCTTTGACAATTAGCTCCTTATTTAGAAATTTTTATTACATTTTATTCAATATACGTCCTGGCACATTTGGTCAATATCTGTGAAACTTGAATGGCTTGTTTTCTTTTCTTTTTTTTTGTAGAAATTAAACACATTTGTAAACATGTAAATTCAAAATATTCTTAGCAGCTGGATTACTTTAGGGAATTGGCACATCTGCAGGTGATGGGTACAAATCTAATAGAGGGTGGACAGTGACCAAAAGTGATTTCCTTCTGAACGTTGGTGACCGATCTGAAATAAGTTAGCGCTCTCTGTCCACCTCCCACTGGATTGGTGTACACATCACTAAAAGAATCACGATCACAATTTAACCCACCTGTTCAGATTCTTTTTTAGCGGCCAAAATTGTACGGGCGCAAATGTGAATTGCCTACTGTGGCTCAACAGTAAGTGAAATTTGAAAATCAAAATACCCACATCTCTATTGATAAAACGCTGGTGAAAAGAATTATTTTCACAGCAAAAGCTTTCAGCGGCAGTCTTCGTTGAGTAACGTGGCATCAATCTTGCAAGGCCATCTCTGCAGCTTGATTGAGCTTGGCCATCTCTGCAGCTTGGTTGGTTGAATCTAGGGGCCATTCAGCTAGCTAGGCGATCCGTGCTGGCAGTTTGGTAAGCCCAGGTCTGAGTGCCATCTTCCATTTCTGGAGCCTGTGAGAAGGGTCTGGCACCCCCTGGGCTAATTCAAGCACTTCTGCGACAGTAACACCCAGTGGCCTCAGTTGGTTTAACACAGTACTTGGGAGGGGATATGGGAAAGAACAGGGAGAACTATTGGAAGTTATGCATGATGTATCCTTGATGAAAGCCAGATGGAGAGTTAAAAAGAAAGAGGCTTTGTAGGGGCAGGAAAAAAAAAATCTCCTCAGGAAAAAAAAAAGAGTAAAAATTAAAAGCAGCAGTTTCAGGTGAAAAAAAAAAATTAGGAAAGCTGCTACTGTGTTGGTGCTGCAGAATTGCGAGCACAGGAGAAAGCACTGATGTATGTTTATACAATTTATGCTAGTCCATGATACTATGATTATCCTTATGGGTTCTGACTACTTCTGTGCAATTACAGGGCAAGAATTTGTTTGAGTCTATTATTGTAATGTTTGTGCTGAAGGTACTTTGGGAAGAGGGGCGAGAGAGAGAAATCTCTGAATACAATATAAATGTGTTTATAATTTAAGCAGGTCTTTTACTTGTACAAAAGGCAGTTTTTGTTTTGTGTTTCAGCAGTTAATATTCCTTAATTTCTTTCTTTCATAGGGTGAGATGGCTCCATTTTCTTGGGCAGCACTACGTGGTAAATTCAGGTTTCTACTCACAGCAGAACCTAGGGAAGATTTTGTGACAGATGGGGCTAAGTCACAAACTTGCAGCCTAAGGCAGAATCTGTAGAACTTTCCAGACTGTGCCCATATTTACCTGATCAGAGAGAAAAGAAAATCTGCAGAGGAAGCTAAGCCTGGCTGCTTGTCATAGCTGACACTGAGCCATCTGCCACAAACCTGTGGCGGCTTCAGATCTCCAATCCCTGCCACCACCCCAACTCAAATTAAATACAGATTCGAAGAGATGTTATGATGGTTACACATGTCCTCGGCATCACATGCAGGAGACTGTTCAAAAAAAATATGTGGCCTGTTGTATAACCGCACTCATATATCCCATATGTGGTGCCACATTGAATTTCCGGTTGAATCTGTTTTTATCCTTTGTACTGGATGACATGGTGCCTGAATTCTTTTTTTTTTGCCGACACGATGGCAGCCAAACTACAGCTTCAAACGCTCACACTTGGCTGGATTTCTACCTAGGTTGCCAGGTTATCATTGGAGCCTTATTGTGTCCTCAAAGGGCCACAGGGCCTGAAAGGAGGATCAGAGTGCTACTGGACTAATTGGGCAGCCATCCATGGATTGTTTGTAGGGAAAGGACTGCTTTAGCACTTTCTTTCTTTTTTTTTTTTTTTTCTCAAATTAATGACTCTCTGGCACAGGGGTTTTTAAGTGAAGGTATTAATAAGGGGTCTGGCAGGTATTCCCATGATTCACGGAGTTACATTTGCATTTAATTAATCTTAAAGAAAGCTGCAAGATAAACAGCTGTAATTCAAACTAACATGGGAAATATGCTACATGGTGCCATCTATCCAATAAAGCAGAAGCTAGAGATGCTTTATTCCACTCAGGGATGGAGAACAAACAGATAATAGTGCAAAATGTTTGCAGCCAAACTAGTGTTTTAATGCATCTGGAGGCTAAATAAAATGTTTGTGTATATAATGTGTTATAGATAAATCCATTTTAATATGCATTGTTTTCTGCTGTGTTATGAAATGGCATTTTATAGAATATTGTGCAATTTGTTTTTAATAAAGCCTGAAAATATATATAGGGCTCTGTGGAGATTGGATCTCTTTGTCTTTAACACTTTGTGATACCTGTATGACTACCAGGAAGGGGAACAATTTCTGCACTGTGTGATCTATATCTGCTTCCTTAACTATCTGGAAGTCAATGTTTTTAGATTTTTGAATGAACATGGATTTTTTTGTTTGCCATTTGAAAGAATATTGTGTAAAGAAGTTTAATGACATCATACACACTTACTATGGGGTAGATTTTATAAAGTGTGCACACACACGTGGACATGATAATTTTATAACATGCACACATCGGTGCGAGCATGTTCTAAAATCTGAGAGCCTTGCACACGTGTGCGCGGATTTTATAATTCGCGCATGTATGTGCAGGCGGCACGCGCAAGGGGGGGTGGAGAAATTATGCAAGTTGAATATTTTGCGGCAATGCATTCGGGCTGCCCCAGATTCCTCCCAATCCGTTCCAATTAAGGAGCAGACTGGGAGGGGTCTTCCCTCCCCTCCTATCTAAACTCCCTCCCTCTTCCCTTCTCTTCCCCACCCCTAACCCTACCTTTTTTGGGGGTTTTTCTTTGGTTTGCAACTTACTTCAGCTCGGGAGCTGAAGTAAGTTGCATGCGCCGGCTGCCAACAATGGCGCTGTCCCGGCCTGCCGTTCCCCCCCCCCCCCCCCCCCGGCCTACCCCTTCAAAGAGGCCCGTCACTTATATCATGTACCGGCCTTTACATGCGTTGCCGGGCCTCTTCGAAAATTCGCCCGGCGCGCACAAGGCCCAGCCATGCACGTAAAGGCCGGAATTTGCGCACATAGCGCTTTTAAAATCCAGACGTATGTGAACTATTGATTACTTTGGAGGACACTAGCTTATTTTATGCTCAGTCATGTGAACTTCCCTGAACCCATGAAAAATGATATTACAACTTGAAGGTGCTTGTAATAAGTAAATAGATTCATGAGAGTGAAAGAAAATACATGGTTTTGGCTTAATCAATATTTTGTTCTTATTGAGCACGAGCAAGGAGACGGTTTTCTATAAATCATGTCTTATGAAGTGAGCATTCAAAATCTATACAGCAAATGGAAAGTCATCATGTATTCTGTTTATGCTATATGCAAAGTTTATTAGAATATCAAATTGACTGTCTCGGGCTGTTCTGGTCTGGTTTGTAAATATTAGGGTACTTTTGTGATGTCATTGACTTTAATGAAAGAAGCTGTCTTAATGACATCAGTCATAGCCAGCTGACCAGAGATGGCCTGTAATGACAGTGCTTTCCTGTTTCACAGTGGTGCATAATATATAATAAATTATAATAACTAACAAAGGAAATGTACATAAGGATTCCTGGAAATATTCAACTTAATGGTTTGTATGTGATGATGATTATCAGCTGCCATTGTGTATATACAGAGATAGTCTCCACCATGCAGATTCCAGAACTTACATTTTAGAAAATATGTTTGATGCATGTAATACTGTCTTTTGTAAACAGTGAATGTGGACACCTAGGTTTGTAAACTAATTATCCAAAATACAGTAAAATTGTCATATATTTCACATACTTTATACAGGAGCAAAAGATCTACCATTGGAAATGCTGTGACCCAGTCTGAAATATATATTTTTAAATTATTGCTATCACTTTTCTCTGAAAACCTTAGAGCACCTAAACAAAGGAATTCAAAAAGCAGCACTGGTTTCCTAATAGCTTGGTGTACGTTGACACTTCCATGTAGAACCTAAAACTCATTTATGCTCTCTGAGCGAAACATTATAGATATAGGGGTAGATTTTCAGTCGTACGTGTGGGCGTACATGTGCGCCACACTGCCTTCCCCCATTCCCTACCCCTCCACCCCACCTTCCCCTACCTCCCCCACCCTTTCCCCCCTACCTTTGTTTCTTTTTGTTTCTTTTGTTTTAAAACTTACTTCAGCTGGCCAATTGCCGGTGCGCGATAACCGGCACAGCAGCAAATGGCTGCTGTGCTGGGAGCCTCTGACCCCCACCCCACCCCCGGACCTCCCCGCCCCTTTTTGCAAGCCCCGGGACTCACACGCTTGCCGGGGCTTTAAGCGCATCGATCGGGCCTTTTGAAAATAGGCCCGGCGCACGTAACCTTTTGAAAACCTGCCCCATAGTATTTAATTTAAAAATCTAAAAGATCTCAACAACCAATGAGGAACATGTTAATAAGACTGCAAATTAAGATATACACAAATGGGTCAATTTTTGAAGCCCAGCGCACGCCAATACCATGAGATATGCGTGTAAATTCCAAGTGGTCCAGCCATGAGCTGGGTTTGGAAAAAGGGGTGGGCCGGGGCGGGCCGGGACAGCTATCTCGGTGAAGTGTGTGCCGGCAGCCGGCCAGCATGCAGATCTTACTTCTGCTCGTGAGAGGAGGTAAGTTGTAAAATAAAAAAAGTTTAGGTGTGTTGTGGGGGTTAGGGGTCGGGGCGGAGAGGGGAAGAGGGAGGAAGGATAGTTAGGGGGTTAGGGAAGTTCCCTCCCAGTCCGCTCCAATAAAGAAGCAGACTGGGAGGGAACTGAGAAGGCCCGATTGCATCACCGCACGCTTCTAATTAAAATCCCTCCCCCCTTGAGCGTGCGAGTCGGCACATGCGCACACCAATATAAAATTGGGCGTGCATGTGCACGCGGGTAGCCAGTTTTATAACATGCGCGCGTTGACACACACGTTCTAAAATCGACGCGTCCATGTGTGCATGCTGGGAACCGCGCGCACATGGACGCCCCTGCGCCCCTTTGAAAATTTACCGCAAAGGTTGTACAAATCATGATAAAATAGTAGAGAATGAGATTTTAATGCACAGAGGAGGTTTTAGCTAAAAGACAAAATTAATTCAGGAGCAAAGACTAAAACGTAGCATTTCCTTCTGAAATTCTATGATCAGTCCTCAAGAAACTCTTCCAGTCTGCTGGCAACTTGCATGTACAGTAATGGAGTAGTTTGTGGTTACTTGTGTAGCCAGTAGGTATTGCTGTTGAGCAATAGCTAAGACTTCTGCTCTTCTTCCTCCACCCCACCCCCCCTCCCCAGGCGCTGTGAATCCTGGCTACACAACATTGCCAGCCTCTGCCAACCTGAGGCACAAGAACTGAGTCTAGGAATTGAACACAGGTCCTCTTATGTACTACCACTGAGTCATTGAGCCAGCCGAGGGATATATGCATGATTATCATTATTTATACCATACCTTCCAGGATTTTGATGGATTCTCCACCATGTCAGCGCTTGAATTTTGCAGAAATTTTCAGCATTTTCAATGCAAAGGATTGTAAAGAACATGTACATTTTCAGAAAGCCAAGAGTAAGCAATGTTAAAAACTGGAAAAAAAATGGAATAGTACATCAAGAGAACATGAGGTCCATATCCAACAAGCAAGTTAGTTGACAAGTTATCCGGCTAATGCTAGCCAGATAACTTGTTATGCATATTCAGCTGGATAAATGTCTTACTGAATATACTTGCTTAAAGATATCTGGCTACATGCAGCTGGATAAGTTACAGGTTTTCCAGATATCTTTTGAAGATTTCCATTACAGAAGATTTCCATTACAAATACCTTCTGAAGATACCCAGATTAGTATATTCAAAAGATATCCAAGTAAATAGTGCTGTTTATAGCAAGTAAAAGTAAAGTAAAAATATAAAAGTGTCCATGGCCCGATCCCAACATCGCTAATTAAATATCTTCTGGCCCCAAACGGCCATGAATCTACCACCCCAAACCCTATCTAGATATTTAAAAAGGTGCCGAGTCTCATAGGTCCTGCCCCCCCTTTCCCATTAACTAAAATGTTATCAAACAGGCACCCTCCCACCAGCACCTTTGGGTTGGGGGGTGGTAGATGCACGGTCCAATGGGGCCAGAAGATATTAAATTAGGGATATTGTGGATCGGGCCACGTGCCCTTTCATATTTTTACTTTTCTTTTTTTTTTGCTATAACAACACTATTTACCCAGATATCTTTTGAAGATATCTGGGTAAATAATTATCTGACTAGCCATATATACACTATTCAGCTAAGTTATCTGGATAACTCAATCTCTCCCCAGATCACCCCTAGAATGCCACCTTTTTATCCAGTTAAATTATAGCCGGATAAGTCATTATCCGGCTATAATTTAGCTGCATTAATGACCGAATATGCCAAATTTACCATTTAGATGAATAGCTTTTGAGATATCCGTCTAAGTGGCTTTTGAATATGGACCTCTTTGCTTTTGAGGTAGTAATTAAAGCAGATACTGTAAGAATGGCTGTGTGGCACCTTCAGGATTCTGTGTCACATGGTCACTGTGGGACCTGGGGATCCCGATATTCAGGCCCCAGGAACAGAGAATACGTGCTGTACCAAAGAAGAATGAGCACAGAAATGATTTTTAAAAAATAATTTCTGTGATATTTCACAGGTTTACTCAAATTCAAAAACAGCGAACACCCCTCAATAACACAATAATAAAATATATATGATGAGGTGTCAAAATACAATAATCAGCCCAATGGGGCGGATTTTCAGAGCCCTGCTCGCGTAAATCCGCCCAAAACCGGGCGGATTTACGCGAGCAGGGCCCTGCGCGCCGGTAAGCCTATTTTATAGGGATGTGAATCGTTTTAGGACGATTAAAATTATCGTCCGATAATTTTAATATCGTCTTAAACCGTTATGGAACACAATACAATAGAGATTCTAACGATTTATCGTTATAAATCGTTAGAATCGTGAGCCGGCACACTAAAACCCCCTAAAACCCACCCCCGACCCTTTAAATTAAATCCCCCACCCTCCCGAAACCCCCCCCAAATGAGTTAAATAACCTGCGGGTCCAGCGGCGGTCCGGAACGGCAGCGGTCCGGAACGGGCTCCTGCTCCTGAATCTTGTTGTCTTCAGCCGGCGCCATTTTCCAAAATGGCGCCGAAAAATGGCGGCGGCCATAGACGAACACGATTGGACGGCAGGAGGTCCTTCCGGACCCCCGCTGGACTTTTGGCAAGTCTCGTGGGGGTCAGGAGGCCCCCCACAAGCTGGCCAAAAGTTCCTGGAGGTCCAGCGGGGGTCAGGGAGCGATTTCCCGCCGCGAATCGTTTTCGTACGGAAAATGGCGCCGGCAGGAGATCGACTGCAGGAGGTCGTTCAGCGAGGCGCCGGAACCCTCGCTGAACGACCTCCTGCAGTCGATCTCCTGCCGGCGCCATTTCCGTTCGGAAAATGGCGCCGGCCATACGCGTATGGCCGGCGCCATTTTCCGTACGAAAACGATTCGCAGCGGGAAATCGCTCCCTGACCCCCGCTGGACCTCCAGGAACTTTTGGCCAGCTTGTGGGGGGCCTCCTGACCCCCACGAGACTTGCCAAAAGTCCAGCGGGGGTCCGGAAGGACCTCCTGCCGTCCAATCGTGTTCGTCTATGGCCGCCGCCATTTTTCGGCGCCATTTTCGAAAATGGCGCCGGCTGAAGAAAACAAGATTCAGGAGCAGGAGCCCGTTCCGGACCGCTGCCGTTCCGGACCGCCGCTGGACCCGCAGGTTATTTAACTCATTTGGGGGGTTCGGGAGGGTGGGGGATTTAATTTAAAGGGTCGGGGGTGGGTTTTAGGGGGTTTTAATGTGCCGGTTTTGCGATTTTTAGATTTTTAGATTTTTCACGATTTTTCACGATTTTTCACGATATTTTACCCCCCCAAACGGCAACAATACGATTCCCTCCCCCTCCCAGCCGAAATCGATCGTTAAGACGATCGAGGACACGATTCACATCCCTACTATTTTACATAGGCCTACCGGCGCGCGCAGAGCCCCGGGACTCGCGTAAGTCCTGGAGTTTTCGGAGGGGGCATGTCGGGGGGCGTGTCGGGGGCGGGCCCGAACCGCGCGGCGTTTTCGGGGCGTGTCGGGAGCGTTCCGGGGGCGGGCCCGGGGGCGTGGCTGCGGCCCGGGGGCGTGACCGCGCCCTCCGGACCCGCCCCTAGGACGCGTCCCGGCGCGCAGGAGGCCCGCTGACGCGCGGGGATTTACGCCTCCCTCCGGGAGGCGTAAATCCCCCGACAAAGGTAAGGGGGGGGTTTAGACAGGGCCGGGCGGGTGGGTTAGGTAGGGGAAGGGAGGGGAAGGTGAGGGGAGGGCAAAAGAAAGTTCCCTCCGAGGCCGCTCCGATTTCGGAGCGGCCTTGGAGGGAACGGGGGTAGGCTGCGCGGCTCGGCGCGCGCCGGCTATACAAAATCCATAGCCTTGCGCGCGCCGATCCAGGTTTTTAGCAGATACGCGCGGCTCCGCACGTATCTACTAAAATCCAGCGTACTTTTGTTTGCGCCTGGAGCGCAAACAAAAGTAGGCTAATCGCGCTCCTTTTAAAATCCACCCCAATGTCTAGAGGAGTGTGGTGACAAATAAATGTAAAGCTAACTATGTAATCCACTATCTTCTGCCTGCAAAAATATCAAAGAAATGGCCTTTAAGTTCTTATCATCTACCACACATCCTAACTTTCCTGAAATAAAATTCCCTATAATGCTTTCATATATATAACATTTTTCACCAAAGTGAAATGGTAAAAAACTTGTTAACTACTTAACCTATAATCATAGCATGGTTAGAAAAAACTCAATGGAAAGCGCTTTAAATAATGTTAAGACCCAGCATGGCCCATGTTTCGGCATATCTGCCTTCTTCAGGGGTTAACCAAGCATACTCCCACTATTCACATTTCTACAGTGCCATGAGGCTTCAGAATGGTGATGATCGCCTATTACAGGCAGGAGACAGTGGATTACACAGTTGGCTTTATATGTATTTGATACCACCGTCCTCTAGATTTGGGTCGATTATTTTATTTTGACACATCATATATATTTCACAGGTTTCCACATACTTTTATTACACAACAACAACAACATCATTGTTTCACTGTGGTAATGAATAATAAAGGTATGTGTTGTTAGCAGTGATCTAGAAGAAGAACCTGGTTTCAGGGACCCCACAAACATTTTTGTGAGTTCTTACGTCAAGTTGCCATAGCTCCTGACAGATCAGGGAAGCTAAGGGTGGAGCACATCCACATGACATTGATTCCCAGCTTCTTCCTTCCCTTATCTACTCTTTTGGACAAAGTCTTAACAAGATAAATCCCCCACTAGAATGGCTAATGGAGGTACAGAAGGAAAGAGGGATTGGGGTAACTACCAAATAATTGTGAAGATAAAAGTGAATAAGTTAGAGTTTCATCCTCGTCCGCTGGTAAGATCGTACCTGCCCATCCATACACTTAAGGGTAATAATAGTTAATGGAATAGGCAAGTTGTCTCAGGTGCAGTTGTAGGAGGTATGGATGGGTAGGGAGAGCTGAGCCAGCAGCACAGGATGAGGTGAGGGCTGGAACCTATTAGGATAGTTCAAGTTCTGGGCCTAACAGAGAGGCCTGAATTGGCAGGCAGAGATAATCTTTTGCTGAATGGTTACAGGCTTCACCTGCAGGTTCCAGCTCTGTGAGACTGAGCATTATCCCTGAAGGCCATGGGAGGATTCTGAAATTGAAAAAGGTAGGGAGGGCAGGGGCGGGCGACAAATGCCTCTGTTAACTCTGACTTATGGGGACCAAGGGTGAGAGATTTGTTGGTTTTTTTTGTTTTTTTTTACCAGGCTCTGCGAGGCAGTTCAGCGAGGGACGAAGTTCCAGGGGGAAGATCCCATAGATAAGGAGCAGAACAGTCAGAAGATCACTGCCTTCCAATTTTAAATGGATTGTGAAATGTTAAAGTTTATAAACTAAGCTGCAGCATCATTTCTCCAACTGTGGTGTGAATAATACCTTAATAGGTGCTGGGTCAGGTTTCTTTATAGAATGGGTTAGATCTTGGGTTCACAGGTACAGTGACGCCAGGCTACAGCTGCCAGTGTTAAATGAGTTCTTCTGTTACCAATCTAGTCAAGTGATGAGTAGCAAGGAGCTTTACTGCGACCAACAAGAAGGGTGCAAGAACTTGCAATAAGGGGCTTAAATTAAACCACCGCCCCAAAGCCAAATGGCACTCCTTTTAGAGGGTCATTTTCTAAGGGACCTCTAAGTAAAACAGTGTTTTATAAGTTGAAGTGGCCTTTTAAAAAATTGCTTGCCCGATATGCGGATATGTCATATGTGGGTATGTCATTATCTGAAGGATTTTAAATGCCCTGCGCACGTAAATCCAGCTGAATTTACGCGCGCAGGGCCCTCGCGCGCCAGCGCGCCTATTTTGCATAGGCTGCCTGTGCGCGCGTAAGTCCCGGGGCTTCGTAAAAGGGGCGGGGGCGTGTCTGGGGCGGGACCAGGGTCAGGGGCGGTTCGGGGCGGGACCGGGGGCGTGGTCGAGGCCTCCGGACCAGTCCCCAGGTCGGGTGATGGCGCGCCAGCAGCCCGCTGGCACGCGCAAATTTACGCCTGCTACAAGCTGGCGTAAATCTGGCAACAAAGGTAGGGGGGGTTTAGATAGGGCCGGTGGGGGTGGGTTAGGTAGGGGAAGGGAGGGGAAGGTGGGGGAAGGGCGAAGGAAAGTTCCCTCCGAGTTGGACCTGCACATTTTGGTGTTTTTCCAAAGTTATGCATGTAACTTACTATGCAGAAATTACACTCTGCTTGTAACAGGTGTTAATTTGTATGTGGACAGTTCCTGGTGTATGTGGTTAATTAGGGAAGGGCTTTCGAAGTGAACTTATGCATAGAAGTTTGCTCTGAAAATCCTCAGTTAAAGCGTGCCATGTACATTATAAGCTCAGGCATTAACGCTAGTTATAAAATTGCCTTTCCTAAGAATTGCTGTCAGATGCTTTCAGGAGCCGTTCACATTTAAAATGAGGTTAAAGAATTCTTTAGTAACTACTGACTTTAGGTAATTCTAAATGTCAAAAATGTTAGTGGGAGCGGTCTTTCTACGTGGATCACATGGAACCTATTTTAAATTATGAAAAGTTTCTGGTGGGAAATGGAACATTTTTTTTTTTATTTTAATTGATCCAATACAATTCAGGTGCAAACAGCACAGATCTCAAGACAGCATTTTTAATTAAATACAGTAGCAGTTCTGTTTCATATAACTGTACATTCCACTAATGGGGGTGGAATTAGAACAAAAAAAAAACAAACCCTGGCAATCGGAAGATAGGAAATGCCTGTGTACAGCTTGATTGAGCGCATTACAGCTGTGCAAGTACAAAAGTGATCTACAGAAAAGAGCATTGTATCTTTAGGAAAAGGGGATAGCCACTGCTAGTGCCATTCCTCCCCTAACTTCTAAATTTAATTAAAGGACAAATGGCAGTGTTCCTCAGATCTCTGATCAATGCCAGCATTAGAACTATACCTTTTTATTTTTTTCTGCATTTGCGGAATGAATGCCTCCACAGTTTGAACCATTGCAATTTCACTTTCTCCTCGAGCTGGTGGGGGTACGTGCCACAGAGCAGCACAGAGAGGTTTTTTATTCCTGGGCAAAAACAAGAGACCGAGAATAACAAGGAGTGAGGCATCGGAGCCATCCGAGGCCTCGCTTTTCTTAGGAACAGCTCCTCTCTGATAACGTGTGTTCTCTTGTTTTTGTCGCTCCCAGCTATGTTCTCTGGCTTTCACATCCAGTTGGCTTTTTACACTGGAACGCTAATGCTGTGATACCAGGCCAGGAAAATATAAGCAGCAATAAAACAAAAGTGAAAAAAGGGAGGGGGAGGGGGGAGGGGGAAGTGGATGAAGTCTAATGAATGGCTTCAGTTTAAGCACTTAATTTCCAGCTTAAAATGTTTTATGAGTAATGATGTTTGTAAGGGCAAAAAATGTGCCTCAGTCAAATATTAATAGTCTTTGCAGAGGTTACGCGGCCCCTTGGGGACATCAGAAAAACTGTCCTCCTACACAACTGAGCGTGCAGCTGCAATTCTGCCCCGGGCACACCTACCCAGAGTCACTATTTGATGCATTTTACATTTGCACAGATTAAACAGGATGTTCCATTTCTCGCTTCCTTTTTTTGTGCCGTCCATCAGCTGACACATGGAAAATGTGGTCTAGGTTTTGTTTGCCTTTAATCTGTAATTAAGAATTCCGTGTCTAGGATTCTCCATTGTGGCTGCCTTTCGAGTTGACAAATATTGCCGAGGATCATGGTAACTGAGCACAAGACCTGGAATAATTATGTTCGCGAAGGGCTGGGAAGTTTGGAGGCTTGGAAGAGAGGAAGGGGGGTTTCTTCTGTGGTTTTGGCATGTAATTTAAGGAGTGAATAATGGAACTTTTAACGCTTTATTTTATCTTAGCGAGATTTTGTAAGAGAAGACGACCCAGGTTGCTTTTTTGTTTGTTTGGAAGGGTTTTTGGTGTTGCTGATATTTCTCTCAGAACATCTTGTGGCAGGGAGCCTTCCCCCTTCAGAGCCCATGGACGGCAGACTGCTTTCTTCTGCATCACTAAAAACACACTTTTTAAAGTGGAAGGAAATATGTATTGTTCTTTAGTGGCCCCTTTCTAAACTTGGAACTCTCAGAGCAAACTTGTGTATAGGGAGGCTTTGATACAGTTAATTGTTAATATTAAAAAGATGATTCTGTACAAAAATAAAGCCAAACATTGATGTTAGAAATTGAATTATTATGCTGTTTCTTTTACATTCATGTATATGTATATATATACACACAGACACATACACATACAGTATACATATATTTCCTATATTTAGTTTACTTTTTTGTCAGGTGACAGCTGTGAGAGATCAGTGTTCCCAGGGTGTGTGATGTGTGGGCTGGTACTGCAAGAGAGCTGTTAGCTGCCAACTGAAATAAAAGCAGTTGATCTACTGGTCCTGTAGGATAAAAACAGCCCTTGACTGGACAGAGGCAACGAGTGTTCCATACAACCTCAGGTGTTCCCCAACCTTCTATAACCTCAAATAAATGTTCCCACAATTTCTTTATCAAAAAAATAATGACAGTATGGTTTGGATTCTTTGCTTAGTTTACTTGATTGCAGCTCTTTTTTTTTTTTGCAGATTGTTTTTATTATTCACAAAGAAAGTTCCCAAGTGTACAAAGTAATATTAATTCTCCATCAATAAGAATGCATGAATTAGCCATTTCGCATGGGTGACATCATCTGATGGCGCCAATACAGATTCAGAACCACAGACCCAGCATTAAGAGCTCAATAAAGACATTACTTAGCATTTGTAAGAGTTCCCACTTATTCATGCTGCCTTGTGAGCATCTCAGTCTTTCTTCATCTGAGTTATCTCATGGGCAAATTCATTCTCTCAAACGTTTTCTAACTTGGAGCTTAGTACCCCTACCTGCCTCATTGCTTTCAAGGTTTTTCAGCTACTGCCTCAAGGTTTTTCAGCTACTGCCTCAAACAAACCTTGTAGAGGTCAATATTCAAAGCCATTTACGTGGCTAACTCTAAATGGCAATTTTTGAGATATTCAGCCACCTATCCAGCTAGACTTTAGCCAGGAAAGTCATCATCTGGCTAAAATCTAGCTAGATAAAAAAGAGGCATTCTGGGTCACTTCAGGGAGATCAGGAAGACAAGGAATGGCAATGGAAGATTCAGACATGGTGGATATGGACCCAGTGTTGCCTGGCCTGCGGACTCCATCAAAGGCATTTCTGTTGCTCAGGATGATCAGGAAGCTGGTGGGTCGGATACTCCGGAGGCTGGCTTGCAGGACAGCAGAGCAATGGCAAAGTTGTATTTGATACTGGAAAACACTTTGGAATGCCTAAGGTGGAAGTGACGGCGGTCATAAAAAAGACCACTGTCTCGGTAGCAGGTTCGTCTGTGTTGAAGGATGTGAAGTTGAAGAAGATGTTCGAGGTGTCAGCCTTGAGTCTCCAAGGGAGGAGTAAAGTTATCTGGCTAGCATTGCTGATTTTCAATTCTACCCAGCTAAGTTAGCCAGATAACTTCAGAACTGCTTCAGAGCAGGTCTAAAGTTACCTGGCCTTGGGTGGCTGGATAACTTCCTACTTAACCGGATATCTCTAAAAGATGCCATGTGGGACAAAATGTTAGTTGAGCCATCGCCCTGGTGGCCCATGCCATTCCACTTCATATGGATAGTGCACATCCTTCAGCGTTAACCTGAGGAACTTCCAATGGACAGGATAAATGGGAATGTCCAGAAATGAAATGTCTTCAAAAGATTTACAGTTAAGTAGCACTGGGAAATGTAAAAAAAAAAAAAAAAAAAGGTAAGTAAAAAACAAGTAATGGGGCCTGTGGTCCAATTTCCTCCTTCCCCCTCCAAATTTAATCAATAGCCTTGTTGGACCATGCAGTCCCCACCCCATATCCTCTCATAAATGTTAAAATTGCTCCGGTGTCCGCAGATACTCTCCCACCCACCCCACCCCACCCCAATCCATCCCTGGTTCAATCAATATTGAACATGTGGCTGCCGCCAGGCCCTCCCTCCCCCTGAATCCTAAAAGTCTCCACTGGGAGCAGGGTATGTACTTACCCACTCCTGTTCCAGCTTCTGTCACAAGCTGTGCTGGAAGCGTACACTGCACAAAATGTACACTTCCAACACAATTTGTGACAGAAGCTGGAACGGGAGTGGGTAAGTTCTTATCCCACTCCTGGTGGAGATTTATAGGGTTCAAGGGGATGGGAAGATCCGGAGGCTAGAGGGAATGTGCCACTGCAATTTAAGACTGCTGGGGGTGGGAGAATCTGGCATATTTGATGCATATTTGATATTGATTGAACCAGGGATGGGGGTGGGGGAAAGGGCACTTACGGACAATGGACAAATTTAACATTTAGGAGGAGAAGGAAATATAGAGTACAGTCCGCCCCAGGATTTGGGGTGGTCCAATTATCGCAGCACTCCCTCGTGGTGGTATTAATATTGAAGCATGCTAGAAGCACTCTTGATTAACATGCTTCTGGGTAAGGATCCAAAGATGTTGGATATGTTTGGGAAGAAGATCTTCCAGGATTCCATGCTAAGTACCTGGATTGCTGCTCACAATTTTTACATGGTACATTATTTGCACAAATATGTCCAGAAGCTAAAACCCCTGATGGAATAGTCAGATCCAGACTTCCACCAAGCATGGAAGAAATGGAGGAATGTGAGAAGTATCTTATCCCTTCCATATATGAAGCTTTTGATACTGCTGCTGGGAGTTTAGCAACTTCTATAGATGTACAAATGTTTGTGTGGTTGCAGGTGAGTGGCCTTCAAGAGTTCATGTATGATTGTCTTGCAGACATTCCCTGTACAGGAGGTGGCATCATTTCTCCTTCAGAAGGTAGTTGAACCAGTACCTTCCCAGGAATGCAGCCAGGGATTCTGTTCCTAGAATTTTCTAATCCCTGAGAAGGTAAAGGGATTGAAGTCTATATTGGATATGTGAACACACAACCAGCTGCTCATTCAGGAGAGGTTCAACATGAACTCCCTCCAGATGATTCTCCCTTTCATTGAACTGAGACATTGGTTGTACATCTGGATCTGAAAGATGCTTATGTTCACATCCCCACTAATTCTGTCCATTGGAAGTTCCTCAGGTTTGTGCTGAAGGATGCCCACTACCCATAGGAAGTGGAATGGTGTGTACCACTGGGGCAATGTCTCAACCATAAGAACATAAGAAATTGCCATGATGGGTCAGACCAACTTTTTCCCCACACGGCACTGCAGCTAGGGAGACAGGCGGGGCAAATGTTGGTTTGTTTACCTCCTTCAATCTAAAAGCAGTTTCGCTGTCTCTGGTACTACCACACAGGGTACCTTTGGCCTCTTGGCAGTGTATTCACGAAATCCTTTCAGTAGTGGCAGAACAGTTTTGTCAGCAGGAAGTCTGCATATTCCCATATCTGGATGGTTGGATGGTGATGGGTCCATCTCCAGCAACAGTTCTAGAGTTTCTCAAAAGGTCCACAAGACTCTTCTAGCACTTCCTAGTCTTTACCAAGTCAAACCTGGTTCTGTTTCTAAAATCCAGTTTATAGAAGCCTGGATAGACTTATTTCAGGAAAAAGCATTTCTCCCCATTGAAAAAGCTGCATTGCTAGTATGCCTATTAAGGGCTTTCCTTCAACAGGATCAAGCATCATCATGGTTAATTGACCACAACTCTTCTATCCAAGGACAACTTATGCATTTGTAACACTCTGCCAACATGGTCTGCCAATGTATTCTGGATTCCTATAAGGTATGTCACCTGGAGATGGGCATTGTGATGTCTTGCCCCTGACCTGGTTCAGATGAGCTACTGTCAGAAGGCATAAAAGCTCGTATTATCCTTGATTTTATAAAGAACATGGTCACTTTGATAATCAAGTGGAGAGCCATCTGCAATTAAGTGTAGAGTCATTTGCAAATCAACTACCTGGAACTGTGAGCCATTCACTATATTCTGAGAGCTTTCTTTCACTTCCTCTCAGGAAACAGAATCTGAATCCAGACAGACAACCATTCTATTTCCTGAGAGGAAGTGAGAAATAGTTATCAGAATTTAATGACTGGCTCACAGTTCCAGATGGTTGATTCACAGGTGACTCTCCACTAAGCACTACAATCATTGGGTACACAATGCATCAGTGTATGCTCACCATCCCTTTTGCAGAGGTATCAGTAGAGCTGGTCTGCAGGGCCTGCAACCGAGGTCCCTGGGAGGGGGGGGGGGGGTGGAGGCTGGAATCGTGGAAGTGCTTTCAGAGGCACATAAAAATAAGGGAGTCAGCTCTAGCAGGGCCTAGGGATACCCCTCCTCCTCTTTCCCCTGTGGGGCTTCCTCTGGGGGAGGATTTGTTAGAGGGGGGAGGATTTGGATGAGTCTGATCCTGCAGAGGAGCAGGATTTTTCTCCATATTTTGTTCTGTTGATGCACAAGGCATTCTTGGCCAGGCGTGGAGTGGTGGGAAAGCAGTTCCAGGGAGAAAAGCCACAGGGGCCCACAAAAAGGGCCAAGGTAATCCTGACAGGAGGATCAGGAGGTCTTCTGCGTCGCTTGGGACTGGCTTAGATCTCAGGATAACGGGACCTGGCAGAGGCTGGGAAATGTTCTGATCAGGAGGATACATTTGAGGCCAGTGGTGATCCAGGGGATGATCTAGGGGATGACCCGGTTGATGGCCTTGGAGTGGCTGGTCTGGCTGATAATCCAGAAGCACTGGATGGTATGGTGCATCTGGACGACATATCAGTAACCGAGGGGGATGACCCGAGGGTCTTGCGATTGTTTTGCAAAGAGAAATTGAGTCTTTCATCCTTCATGTCTTGGATAAGCTGGGTATAAAGGTTACTCAGGAAGATTCAGACATGGTGGATATGGACCCAGTGTTGCCTGGCCTGCGGACTCTATCAAAGGCATTTCCGTTGCTCAGGAAGATCAGGAAGCTGGTAGGTCGGATACTCCGGAGGCTGGCTTGCAGGACAGCGGAGCAATGGCAAAGTTGTATTTGATACTTGAAAACACTTTGGAATGCCTAAGGTGGATATGGAAGTGACGGCGGTCATAAAGAAGACCACTGTCTCGGTGGCAGGTTCGGCTGTGTTGAAGGATGTGAAGTTGAAGAAGATGATCGAGGTGTCATCCTTGAGTCTCCAAAGCCTTAGAATTTTTGCGTCTGATATGGGATGTCTTTATGATTTCCCTTTATCTCAAGCCAAGAGAGAGGCAGTATGGAACACTTTGCTGTGCTTACAAAGCCTGGAAGCTGTTGTACTGATTCCGTCTTCGGAGAGGGGAAAAGGAAGGTACTCCAATTTATTTTGTGGTTCCCAAGAATGAAGGTATGTTCTGTACAATTCTAGACCTTCAAAGGGTCAACATGGCATTGTGGGTCCCATGGTTCCGGACAGACACACTGTGGACAGTAATCGCTGCAGTTTGGAAAGGACAATTTCTAGAAGCCTAGATCTAATGGAGGCCTAGCTACATATCCCAATTTGGCCAGAGCACCAGATGTTTTTGAGGTTCATGGTGCTGGAGCAACATTTTCAGTTTCAGGCTTTTCCCTTCGGGTTGGCCACGGCTCCACATTCATTCACAAAGGTGATGTTGGAGGTGGTGGCAGTGCTAAGGAGGGAAGGGATTCTGGTTCTCTCTTATCTGGATGACTGGCTAGTGCAAGCACAGTCCAAAGAGGAATTGTTACAGTCACACAAATGGGGGATAAACTTGGACAAGAGTCATCTGGTGCAGACCCAGAAGTTGGACTATCTGGGGCGCGTTTTGATACCTGGGTGGGCAGATTCTTCCTTATCCTGGAGAGAGTGATGAAGTTTCAGGCTCAGAAAGGGCATTTCTTGAGAATGCCAGTTCCCAAGCCATGGGATTATTTACAAATATTGAGTTTATGGAGTCTACGCTGGATTTGGTACCATGGGTGTTTGTCCATCTTCAACCCCTCCAGCGGGCTCTACTGTCCCATTGGAGTCCATTGTCAGAGGAGTATCAGCGGCCTTTACTGCTGCAGAGGGGATCCAGTCTCTCGTGGTTGCTGTCTTGCCATAATTTGGAGAATGGAGGTGATCTGGAGACTCCGGATTGGAGTGGTGAGCACAGATGCCAGCCTCATTTGTTGGAGGGTGGTCTGTCTCAGACAGAAATCTGAAGGTTGGTGGTGACCCATGGAAGCAGCCTGGTCTATCAATCATTTGAAAATGAGGGCGGTTCACAGGGTACTGTTATTTTTCCTTCCTCAGGTCCGAGGGCATATGGTCAGAGTTTTCTCGGACAGTACAACAATGGTGGCATAGATCAATCATCAGGGCAGCTCAAAGAGTCATGCTGTGGCTCAGGAGGCACAAGAGCTTTTTGTCTGGGCAGAACAGCATTTGGAGGGGTTAGCAGCTTCACATGTGGCCAGAGTTGACAATGTGCAAGTGGACTAACTCAGCAGGCAACAGATGGACCCTGGGTAATTCAAGTAGTCAGTGGAGGCCTTCGACCTGATTCGGCTTCGCTGGGGCAGCCCCCAGCTGGATCTGATGGTGTCGCGGAGCAATGCCAACACGGTACAGTTTTTCAATCACAGAAGAGAGGTTGGAGATGAGGGACTAGATGCTTTCATTCTTCCATGGCTAGCAGGGCTCCTGCTGTACTTCTTTCCTCCATGGCTGATAATAGGCCACATATAGAAACACATCGAGAAACATCCAGGTCAGGTGGCAGTAGACGGGCCCCTCAGATTGGCTCATCTTCTGGGTCTGTTAAGGGAAGGTCCTATCTTCTCGGAGCGGGTGGATCACTTTTGTCTAGCAGCTTGGCTTTTGAGAGGCAATGGTTAAGGCAAAAGGGTTACACAGAGCCGGTTATTACCATCTCGCTTCAGGCCAGTTGGCCGTCCACATCTATGGCTTATGCCTGGGTGTGGAGGGTCTTTCAGACTTGATATTTGGAGGAAGGCTTATATCCATTTCTGGTAGGGATACCACATATTTTGGCCTTTTTACAACAGGGATTGTCCAAGGGCTAAGCCTACAGTTCCCTTTGGGTACAGCTAGAGGCCCTAGGATGTCTTAGGGGTAAACTACAAGGGAGGTCTTGACATTGCATCTGGATATGGTGTGATTTTTCATGGGGGTCAAGCATTTGCGACTGCCAGTCTGCAGAGTATGTCCATCCGACGTGGAGTTTGACCTTAGTTCTGCAAGTGTTTTGAAGTCTTCCGTTCAAGCCATTGTGGAAGGTGTCTCTAAAGGACCTCCCCCTGAAGGTGTTTTTTCTGGTGGTGATTTGCTTAGCCGGAAGGATTTTGGAGCTGCAGGCTTTGTCTTTTAGGGAGACGTTTTTGAGAATTAAGGATGATGACGTGACTTTGCACACAGTACCCTCATTCCTACCCAAGCTGGTTTCCTCTTTTCATCTCAATCAGACAGTGGAGCTTCCTGCGTTTACAAATTGGTCTTTGGAAATGCCAGAAGCAAAGGATCTATGCTTGGATGTTCATCAGGTGCTTTTATGGTATCTTAAGGTCACCAACAGTTTCTGGTGGTCGGGTCATCTGTTTGTATTGTTTGGCTAGCCAAAAAAGGAATATAAGACTGCGAAGGGCCCTATTGCTCATTGGTTGAAGGAAGCTTTTATTCTAGCTTATATTTACCAGGGCAGAAAAGTTTCAGAGGGGCTGCGAGCACATTCTACTAGGGCACAGGCGACGTCTTAGGCTGAGTATCAGTTAGTGTCGCCACACACTTTTTCTCAACATTACCAGCTGGATGTTCAGGTGATGGAAGAGCCGAGTTTTGATGAGAATGTATTGAGAGTAGGTCTTTCACATGCCCGCCCAGTGTAGGGGCACTTTGGTGTATCCTACTTGTCTGGACTGATCTGGGGTATGAACTGTAAATGAAAATTGGTTCTTACCTGCTAATTTTTGTTCCTGAAGTACCACAGATCAGTCAAGAGGCCCTGTCCCTGATTTACAAAAGACCGATATAATGTGTGCTGATAGTATCTGGAATGTTCAGTATGTTTAGCGGGAGGAGGAAATAGCCTAGTGGTTAGAGCAGTGGGTTCAAGTCCCACTGTCACTCTTTGTGACCTTAGGCAAGTCACTTTACCCTCCATTGCCTCAGGTACAACCTTAGGGGCGGATTTTCAGAGCCCTGCTCGAGTAAATCTGCCCAAAACCGGGCGGATTTACGCGAGCAGGGCCCTGCGCGCCGGGAAGCCTATTTTACATAGGCCTCCCGGCGCGCGCAGAGCCCCGGGACTCGCGTACGTCCCGGGGTTCTCGGAGGGGGGCGTGTCGGGGGCGTGTCGGGGGGCGGGCCCGGTCGTCGCGGCGTTTCGGGGGCGTGTCGGCAGCGTTTTGGGGGCGGGTACGGGGGCGTGGCTACGGCCCGGGGGCGTGGCCGCGCCCTCCGTACCCGCCCCCAGGTCGCGGCCCGGCGCGCAGGAGTCCCGCTCGCGCGCGGGGATTTACGCCTCCCGGAGGGAGGCGTAAATCCCCCGACAAAGGTAGGATGGGGGTTTAGACAGGGCCGGGCGAGTGGGTTAGGTAGGGGAAGGGAGGGGAAGGTGAGGGGAGGGCAAAGGAAAGTTCCCTTCTAGGCCGCTCCGATTTCGGAGCGGCCTAGGAGGGAACGGGTGTAGGCTGCGCGGCTCGGCGCGCGCAGGCTATACGAAATCGATAGCCTTGCGCGTGCCGATCCAGGATTTTAGCCGATACGCGCGACTACGCGCGTATCTACTAAAATCCAGCGTACTTTTGTTTGCGCCTGGAGCGCAAACAAAAGTAGGCTGTTCGCGCTCGTCTGAAAATCTACCCCTTAGATTGTAAGCCCTCTGGGGATAGGGAAATACCTACAGTACCTGAATGTAAACTGATGTGATATGTCAAATTGAATGTTTGTATATAAAAATAAATAAATAAAATAAATACATGTTTATAGTCAAAACCTAACAAGAGTTTCCAGGTTTGGTTGTTCCTTGGGGTTCATGTAAGAGTTCCAGTTCAGGGAGCTCCAACCCTTGGTTTGACATTTGCCTAGGAAAGTAGAGGATAGTTCAGTAGTGTTCACTCTAAGGTTGACTTGGGTATAGGTAAATACTGAGCAACTGCAAGTGGCACTCTTGGATATGTAGCAGTGCTTCAAAGTTTTTGTTCTCTGCCTTTATCTGCTGGTAGGGTTGCAAAACCTACTTGTCTGGACTGATCTGTTGTACTTCATGAATGAAAATTAGCAGGTTAGAACTAATTTTCCTTTTCTTTCCTCATTTCCTTCAAATTCACCTGATATTCGTCCTTGTCTTCCTCTTTCTACTTTTTGAATGTCGATTTTTTTGCCTTTATTTTCTCAGTCACCTCCTTGAAGAACCATATTGGTTTCATTTTTTTCTCTTACTTTTCTTTAATTATTTTACATAAAGATTTGCCTTTGTTATAGCTCCTTTTAGTTTGCCCCATTGTTGTTCCACTTCACCCATGTCCTCCTAACTTTCTAGCTCCTCCTCAAGGTATGTTGCCATTTTACCAAAGTCTGTGTTTTTGAAATCCAGGATCTTGATCTTTGTGTAACTTCCCTCCCTCTTGGCTGTTATATCAAATCATACTGTCTGATGTCACTAATGCACTTCCCCAGACCTTTGAGATACTGTCTCCATTTGTGAGCACTAGATACTGGATTGTTCTTCCCCTCATATAACATAGTAACAGAGTAATGACGGCAGAAAAAGACCAAATGGTGCATCCAGTCTGCCCAGCAAGATACTTATGATAGTAACTGCCACTCCGTGCAGGTTACCCCATGTTTCTGTTAAGTGTATTAACTGCTGCTCCATGAAGGTTATACCCAAGCCTTATGTAAAGGGTACTAATATTACTAATAACATTTTTACAGGGTAAGCAGCCTTGATAATTCAGACAATGCTGCTTGAACATGTTTTGCTTTTGGTCTTGGCTGTAGAAGGAGTCCTACGCTTTTCCCTAATGTCTGCATTTCAGTACCCTGAACCATAAAAGTCAGGGCCCAGTGTTGTCTGAATCCACTTCTTCTTTCACCTCCACCATTGAAATGGAGAGCGATGTTGCAATTGTGTCAAAATCATGAAAGTTAACTGGTTAAAGGTAGTAATTGCCATTCCATGCAGGTTGCACCATTTTCTTCAATTCCATGCTTTAGGGATCCAAAGTGTTTATCCCATGCCTTTTTAAATTCATTTACAGTTTTTGTCCTCACCATCTCTTCTGGAAGGCCATTCTAGGCATCCCCCAGCCTCTGTTACCCCTTAGCCGAATAAGTTTTATCTAGTTAAGCTAAACCTGCTCTATGGCAGGTCTAACTTATCCGGTTAACTTAACCAAATAAATCCGATTATTGGCAATTATGTGGCTACGTTAACTGAATAAGTAGCCCCCACCCCAATCTGCCCTTGGTTGCCTACTAGATATCTGGCTAACTACTTAGCTGGGTAAGTGGCTTATCTGGCTAAGTGATGACCACTGAACGTAGCTCGATATTCAGCAGCCGTCATTTAGCCAGATAAGTCACTAATTATCTGGCTATATAGCTTTGAGTATTGGGTTCAATATTGCTGCTTAAAACATATAATAAGCAGTACAAACAATTGTTAGATATCTAAAGCAGCAAGACATAATTTCAGTCTCTATAACACAACTGTAGTATAATGTAATGCCAGGTAATTTAAGGTGACTAGAAGTAATTGTGCCCTATTGGAAAATGACTTCTGCTTAACACAGTGCAGGGTAATGTGTCACAGAATACTATGCTGCAGAATGACAATTTATAATAAAACTTTATATAGTGCCTTTCATCTAAACAGAATCTCAACCTACTTTGACCCTTAAGAAACAAGCATAAAACCACCTCTGAGATGCACAGTCTGGCTACTAATTGCAGCACCTGATCTGTAAAACATGATAATTTATGTATTTTACTACTGTACTATGAAATAAACTAAAGGTAAAGGAAGTCAGTGAAATGTTTCTTATACTAAAATGTCATAGTAATGTCCACTGTTGAAAACACACGATGAAGGCAGAGGAGCCAAATCAGTTAGAACTTCTTAACTCCACAACTGCAGATCACATAATGAACATTGATGGTCAAATAGCCAATTATGGTATAAATATCCCTTGTTTACAGCGAACCTTTGGAGTACAATAGAGCATCCTGTTTAAGCTGCAATTTGTGCTTCATGCCATTAGATCTTCCCCTAAAAAGGCCTGCGCCACTGTAGGTAAAGTGCGCATACAACATACTTTCTGTGTTGACTTTATAGTTTGCTTTATTTCAGTGCACACTTTTGTTTACTTTTTAAAATTTAAATAAATGTCAGCATTGTATAATTTCTGTGTTAACAAAGCAGTGAGCAAAATCCCTCTGTATGTTTATAAAATATTATTGTTTAATTCACATAGTTTAGAAATTCCAAATGTTGAGAATAGGAGGGAGGCCAACTACCATCTGTTTATAACTAAGATGCATTGTAAAATGTGTACTTCTAAAAAGAGTTTAGGAAACTATACTGCTAGCGCTTGTGTCCCTGTTGTTCAAAATTACCAGTCAATGACTTCAGTAAATCAGATTGCGTGTGATATTTTAAATGTGAATGTCCAGTATAAAAGGAATCCATTCATTGTTAATTTCCTTTAAAGCAGTCGACAGGCATACATCTCTAGTTCAGTCAAATAATCTTCAAACTTTGGTGTAGTCCAGGTTGTTTTGTTTTTTTTTATTCAGGGCAAGATAAATGTCAGAATGCTTGGGAGGCAAACCATCATTTGTTTTGTCTTGCCGAAGGAAAAAAAAATCTAGGATTGGGAGGAAGAATAAACTTAATTCATAAGCATGTAACAATAGTTTTGAAGGAGCATGGCATCAAACTGCATTGGTTATAAAATATTGCAGGTAATCTTGAAAACTTTGGATTATTATAGTATTCTTTCACATGGAATATTGTTTGTGGATTTTTTTTTTGTCATGTAGTTATCTCACAGGTTAATCAGTTTACAAATCCTAAAACTTTCCATATTCCAAGGGTAAATACTTCTTAAGAAATAGATTTCAGTTTTCTAGGTGGAGCAAGTTAGATAATAGCAGGCACTGGTGTTCCTATAAACATGCCCTAGCAACCGTATCCCAGCTGCACTTCATCGTGGGATCAGTAATAGTGCTTGGAGTTGTGGAAGTGGTTTCTGAATCCCACACACATGGGGCCACCTTCTCGAAGGAGAAGGAATCATAACTGTTCTCAGGTGATGTAGGGAGAGCAAAAAAAAAAAGAAAATACAACGTTTTCAGTTGTGCTTCCACGTTCTGCATGGTGACTGTCAAGTTAGATTCAGAATTGAAATTTTACCTGCCTAGATCCCACTGGAGAGATTAGCACGTCCTGCACATGCACCAAGAAAAATGCACAGGCAGAGACTTAAAAATGGAAAATATATTTCTATGCTTGTTGCCATTGCAAGGAAGGGAAGAATACTTAATACTGCAATGAAATAATTCTAATTTTAGTGATTTGTGCTGAATTGAAGTATGTAAATCTATTGATCTAGAAATAAAAGTAAAAATAGCTTCCACTGATGAGTGAGACTTGTTTGGGTTAATATGTTTTCATATCGATAACTTATTTTATCTAAATATTTAATTGGAATCTGCAGCATGTGGAATAATTGCCAATTGTTTAGTTTGTCGTATAATATTAAAACCTCTTTGCCAAGGTATTATATATATATGAATGTACATAGTTGTTTCAATTGGATTCATATTTTAGAGTTTACCTTTCCTTTCTTTACCTGTACTACCCTTAACCAATAAGCCTGATACTTTTGATGCAACTCCAACATTGCTCTCTGCTTTAATGGCAAGAGATAACGGGGAATTGGATTCAGACAGGAAACAACAAGGGCCCTGTCTTTTACAGTCTGGGAAACTGATAAGCATGGGGGTAACCTGCACGGCGCAGCAGATACTGGCATAAGCTTGCTGGGCATTGTGGGTGGAACATTTGGTCCTTTTCTGCTGTCATTTCTCTGTTTCACTGTTTCTTCCTTTGCTTCATGCTTAACCCCATAAACAAAAATAAAAATAATTTAGGGTCCTTTTATAAAAGCATGCATGCTTTGCAGCAGATTTTACAAGTTGTTTAGAAATAAAATATGCATTTTTTTTTGTTTTCTATTTCTCTAAAATACACCTCAAAGACAAGGGGAGGACTCCACATTATTATATGATTTCAGTCCCATTGTTTCCTAGCAAATATGGCCTTCTGACATTCATTTTACTTTGATAAGCACAATCTCATGAAGGGAGGTGATTGATTACACAACAAGGTTTATAAATATAATTTCCTCCCTCCCCCGCAAAAAAAATAAAAATCTTTGAAGTATTCAAAGATTTTTATTTTTTTTGCGGGGGAGGGAGGAAATTATATTTATAAACCTTTCCCTCTTTTCTTTTTTTTTTTTTTTTGCATGGTACTTTCCTACTACTTTTTTGGGGGGGGCTTCCAACTAAATGGGAACTGACTCCTACACCTTCATAAACAGCTACCTTGGGATTTTCTCTCATTTTCAACCTCTCTTTATCTAGGCCAGCAATCACCCTTTGACTGAGAGGCATGCACCATGGTGCCCTTTTGATCCCAGCTGCACATGTACTCTTAGCCAGTAGGTGTCACTGTTGTGTAATTGCTGGGGACTTATCCCTAACCCCACCTCCACTCCCATCCCCTCCAGTCTCATATGACTGTGAATGCTAAATCATTGTAATGCTTAGTTAAAAAAAAAAAACAACTAACAATCAAGCTGCAACAAACCTACTTCATTTGGGAGCAATTATCAAACTGCCTGCTTTGGTACAAAGTCCATGGGTACAGTTTTAACCTAATGAGTGGGTTACACTTGGTACACAGTATATAGAGTCTGCTTTTTAAAAGGTGGAAAGTCTGTATCTTTAAAAGACCGAAAGAAATTGCTGGCATGGTCCCTTTTGGGAGTATCTTTTCTGATGCTTCTTTTATATTCCATGTGAATGGAAGATGAAAGAGCTAAAAGCATAAACAATTGCACAGCCTAGCTCTCGTAATTTTCTGCGGAAGAACTAGAAATAAATGTGGCATATTTTCTCTCCCAGATTGATCATGGGAACTGCAGGAAGCCCAGACAGACATAAGTCCTGCTCTGGGCAGGAGGAAACATTCAAAGGTAGATTTTTAGAGTCGCACGCGGGTGTACATGGACGCACCAATTTTATAACATGTGCATGTTATAAAATCTGCTACCGGCATGCACAATTTTATTTCGATGCACACATATGCGTGTGAATGCTGTCTTGCACGCGTAAGTGGCGGGGGGGGGGGGGATTTTAGTAGATGTGTGCGGTGACGCATTTGGGCCTATTTCCCTGTTCCCTCCCAGTTTGCCACTGTAAAAGAGTAGACTTCCTAAACCCCCTACCTAACCTGCCTCCCTTTTACCCTACTAGCCCCGACCTCTAAAACCGTAGGGGAGGATTTTCAAAGGCCCGCCGGCGCGCCTAAAGCCCCGGGACGCGTCGGGGGCGTGTCGGGGGCGGGGGCCTACTGACGCAGCGTTTTGGGGGCGGGTCGTGGCATTTCGGGGGCGGGCCCGGGGGCGTGGTTGAGGCCTCCGGACCAGCCCCCGGGACCGGAGGATGGAGCGGGGCTGCCGGCCGACGCGCGCAAATTTACGCCTGCTTCCAGCAGGCGTAACTTTGCCGACAAAGGTAAGGCGGGGGTTAGATAGAGCCGGGGGGGTGGGTTAGAGAGGGGAAGGTGCGGGGAGGGCGAAGGAAAGTTCCCTCTGAGGCCGCTCCGTAATCGGAGCGGCCTTGGAGGGAACGGAGGCAGGCTACGCGGCTCGGCACGCGCAGGCTGCCGATTTTGCGCAGCCTTGCGCGCACCGACCCCAGATTTTATAAGATACGCACGGCTACGCGCGTATCTTATAAAATCAGGCGTACTTTTGTTCGCGCTCGTGCAACTTTTTAAAATCTGCCCCATAGATTTTTTTTTAATTTTACTACTTACCTGCAGTCCATAGCAGCAGGAACTTGCGTGGTCGCTGGATCCCGACATGCGTGTGTGCGGGACTCAGACTTAATGGTGCTGTCCGGCCCACCCATGCCCCACCCACCTCCTGCCCAGACACCACCCCTTTTTTGACTTCCTTTCCAATGCGCATACCATGAGAGACACATGTGGTTGCAGGTTTCTTAAAATCTGCGCGGCCCAGTCGCAAGTGTATCCGAGATTTGCCATTTTTAAATTCGCCCTTCAGGCTGGAGGCTTCAAGGAGGTGTAACTGTATGGGTAAATATCCTCTTGTAGACCAGTTCAAAAGGAGAACAGTAACACATGCCCCAAACACCTTTTGTCTAGTTGAGCTGAAAGGATATTTTCTCTCCACTGAATATCGCCACAGTGAACTCTTTTTTACGATAGTGGATATTCAGAAAAGCAGACTGTATGGTGCTATTCACGGGGATGGTAACTTTGATACCAGTGTGTCGGTGTATTTGTGCGTGCATATGCAGCTTCGTGTCGCAGGATGTGGCAATTGTGCGTATATGTGTGTACAATTTTATATAAATGCACGCATGTGCGCACGAATGCTGCCTCTAACACGTAAGTTGGGGGATTTTAGTAGACGCGCGCCAACGCAATTACCAGTTTCCCCATTTTATTTCCACTTTGCCTAGGTAAAGGATAGGACTTTCTAACTCACCCCCCCCCCCAGTTAATAAGCTTCCCTTTTAACCTGCTAGCCCCTACCCTTAAAACCCCGCTGACTAGCTTAGCATTTTTTGTTCTAGGACATACTTCTGCTGTCCATAGCAGAAGTAAAGTTACACAGTAGGACGGACACTGGTGCACACTTATGTGCATAATTATTTATGCGCTGGTTTCATTCATAAATCCTGGAATGCCTATGCCCCTTTTTCTGCAAAAAAAAAAAGTTTTATGTGTGGCGTGCACATGTACGCCTTTTAAAATCTACATGGTGCCTGTCAGCCCAAATACTGCGCATATCTCTCGGCTTTGGCATGCACCAGGTTTTTAAAATTCACCAGATGGAGGCTGAATCGAAGTCAGTCTCTGCTCATCTCTGTGGCTAGAATTATTTTGGACGCACTCAGTTACTGCACAAAGAAAGCAGAATAAAAATGCTAGGATGTGTTTTTCCTATAAATTGATGCCATCAAACAACTGCCATTTATATTAGATATTGACTATTCCGTTGTCAGCTGACATCAGATAAAGAACATGTTTTACAATTCATGCTCCATTTTATCTGTGCACTTGTAGGGTATCTCGTCACGACTGTAACCAGTTAAGCTGAACAGATAAAAGCAGAGGGACATGGATAAACCGCACAAAACGCATCGCCCAGATTCACTTTTTTCAGAATGAATCAATTTAATATCCAAGAGCCAGGGCTGAATCTTCCTGATATCATGCCACAGGTTTTATTAGATATAAGGAGACAAATTTTCAAAAGCAATGTCCCCGGGTAAATTGCCTGTTTGAAAATGGTCCAGCCCTTACATGGCTAAAAGCACGTGAGATAAAGAACCCGTATACTTTTACCTGCATTCGTCACAGTAGGTAGGCATTCCCTGGTTTGTGTTTAGGTTGGGAGAATGGAAATGACATGCATTTATTACATTTTCACATCCTCATGCTTATTTCCAAGGGGGAAAAGTACCCACAGATGAAACAGGTACAAATCCTGGAGTATACTTTTTCCAAGAAGAATATGCAAAGGGGAAAGTATGATTGTATGTACTTTCCCATGGCAAACTGGGGCGAAACCCACAGGCAAAAGTACCCACACGCTTTGCAGCAATTCAAGAAGATATGAAAATTGCTCCCCTTACTATATCTGCATGAGGAGAGCCAGCCAGCCAGCCTTGATTAATCAATACCTGCTGTCTCAATTTGACCTGAAGAATAGAACACTGGATTATTACAATGGTGTCTACCAGGGGCTTCCAGGAAAAAGTTTATGGCAGCTAAAATGTATCCAAAATACTTCTGATCAGCTAGTGGCAGGGACCAAGAAATGGGACCATATTGTATGTCAGCAGTTTTGCGTGATTTACATTGGCTGTCCATCAATGAACATAATTCAGAAATTTTATCTTTGATGTCTACACTCAGGGTTGCCAGTATATTTTGCAAAGGTGATAAAGCTTTAAGAGTCATCCAGGACTTTACGGTCCTCTCAGAAAGGACTGCTGGAGTTGCCGGGCCTTAAGGAATGGAGTTTATCTGTGACCCAGCATGTAACCTTTAGTTATTTTGGCCCAAAGAGGTGAAATATTCTGCCTCTGGATGTGAGATTGGAAGCAGATTATTTAACATTCAGAAAGCTAGCAAAGTCTTAGTTGTTTTCTCAAGTAGTTTATTTATTGTCTTTTTGGAGTTGGTTGATGGGGCATGTGAAGTATTTTACCAAGCATTATGTATTTTTTTAGAAATATTGCTGTTGTTGGAATTGGGGTGGGGGGGGGGGATAGTATGGTTTTCAAGATTATAACGTGCTTTGGTGTTTTATGAATGTGAAGCATGAAATCAGGTTTTAGTATATAAATAAAACAGATAAATGCTACCTATTTAAAAGCAGCTCAATTTTGTATGTTACTAAATACTTTGCATATATGTAATCTTAAGCATACAAAACAAGCTGATTTCTATAGTATATATATATATATATATATATATAGGGGCGGATTTTAAGAGCCCTGCTCGCGTAAATCCGCCCGGATTTAGGCGAGCAGGGCCCTGCGCGCCGGTAAGCCTATTTTACATAGGCCTACCGGCGCGCGCAGACCCCGGGACTCGCGTACGTCCCGGGGTTTTCGGAGGGGGGCGTGTCGGGGGCGTGTCGGGGGGCGGGCCCGGTCGTCGCGGCGTTTCGGGGGCGTGTCGGGAGCGTTTTGGGGGCGGGTACGGGGGCGTGGCTACGGCCCGGGGCGGTCCGGGGGCGTGGCCGCGCCCTCCGTACCCGCCCCCAGGTCGCGGCCCGGCGCGCAGGAGGCCCGCTGGCGCGCGGGGATTTACGTCTCCCTCCGGGAGGCGTAAATCCCCCGACAAAGGTAAGGGGATGGTTTAGACAGGGCCGGGCGGGTGGGTTAGGTAGGGGAAGGGAGGGGAAGGTGAGGGGAGGGCAAAGGAAAGTTCCCTCCGAGGCCGCTCCGATTTCGGAGCGGCCTTGGAGGGAACGGGTTAGGCAGCGCGGCTCGGCGCGCGCCGGCTATACAAAATCAATAGCCTTGCGCGCGCCGATCCAGGGATTTTAGTGGATACGCGCGGCTCCGCGCGTATCTACTAAAATCCAGCGTACTTTTGCTTGAGTCTGATGCGCAAGCAAAAGTAGGCTGATCGCGCTTCTTTTAAAATCTACCCCATATAGTGTAATTTGATTATACAAGCTTAAATAACTACCTACACATTATGCATGTAATTAATAAAAACATTCATGTGACACGTTTGGTACCATATGAACACATAGGTAAGGATTGGAGGACTAGTGCCGATTTTAATTATGAGCATCAAATATTTCTTCTCTCTGTCAAGACTGAATATACTGCATATTGTTAATTATTAGCCAACTGAGGCATCTGACTGCACCAGCATTGAAAATCAGTAGCGGGTTGACTTAGTTCTGTTCTTTGAGAACTTATGTTTCTAGTCCTGCAGTTCAGTCTTCTAGTACCCCGGACACTGCTGCCTCTGCATCTTATTTGTTGATGATACTATGTGCATAGTCCTGAATGGAAGGGACAAGGGCTCGCTCTGATTTCCAAAGATTTTTTTAAAAATTACTTGTCATGTCTGTAAAACAAAATTTGTATTACATTAAGTCACTGAATGCTATTTGCTCATTAAGAGGGGCACATTAATTAAGAGTTCAATGTACCCAAACACATGACACAAAAATGTACATGAGAAAGATGTGCCAGCTTTGACAAATAAAATTATTCTAATCTTATGTTAAAAAATGTGGCTCACAGCCCAGTGTATGTCTGGAAAGTAAGTAAACCCTTCTACACAGGATTTAAGACAGATTCCCCTATTCTAAATTATGTAATACATTATCAGATAAATTACAATATACATGAGCCTTGTTATTCCTTTTTGGATTTTCAGAGTTGCTCTCCTGATGTCACCAACATCTGGATTTGGACAGAGGAAGTGCTATCAGCATTCTGTGACTTAAACAACTCAGATTAACATCAAAATGCTTCTCACAGCTCAGTCACCACACTGCCTTATTTAAGTGTTCTCAAAGCACTTACTGTGTATAGCACAGCTATGTGAAATCAATGGATAAACATGGATATAATAAATACAAAATAGAAATCTTTCATATACTGTGTAAAAAAGCTTTAGATTGATAAGGTCTGCACACACAGTATTACACAGGAGTTAAGGAAGAATCCCATTTAAAGTAGGGTCTCATGCACATTGCATTCTTTGACAGAAGTCAGTGGCTGAAAGCTGTAGTGTGGTTTACATAGAGAACTTGAGTTTTTAGGAGGCCAAACGTATGCTCAAAAACTGCTCTTTTGAATCAATGCACACTACTGTAGTATTTTTCTTTTCCAGTAATGGGGATAGAAGTGGAGTTCTCAACCAGGTGTCGTGGAGATTCCCCTCCAAATAAAGAGTCCAAAGGAGAGCAGGAGCCTTAGCAGCAGTCTGAGAATGGAGGCTGTGTCAAGGAAGCTGTCCACCATGCCAGGCACGATCTTTATCTTCCTGGTGCTTCAGCCCAAGGATACAGGCCACATCTGGAACTCAGTGTTACCAGAGAGTACCTAAAGGCCTGGCCAGGCTGAGGGCATTGGCCCTAGGCATGGATCAGGAACCAAGGATGGTCGAGCAGTTTTACCACAGGCAAGGTCTCAGGAGAGTGTCAGGTGAGGGCTCCTTATATGCAGCCCTTAGTTTTTGGGTACACGCCCTGTGCTGGTTCATTTGGGAGCTTTCAAGGGCATGGCAGCACCCATCAAGATGACTAGATGATTACTATTGTAGTGTTCTGATAATCTAAAAGTCTGTACTGTGAGCACTGAGGGTCACCAGTTTGAGAACCACCGAGCCCGTCAACAAGGCAAAAGGGGATGCTCATTCTTACCTACAGAAATATAAGGGGTCAACATCACTTACAACATGGCTTCCCAAACCTGTCCTGATAATCCCCTCAGCCAGTTGGGTTTTCAGGATATCTACAATGAATATGTATGAGAAACATTTGCATATAGTGGGTCTTCGGTGCATGCAAATTTATCTCAAGCATATTCATTGTGAATATTCTGAAAACCAGACTGGCTGTGAGGTCAACTAGAACAGGTTTGGAAAATCCTGACTTAATACTTACTTCACACCTCTTTCACATACTATACACATGAGCTTTCTTCTATACAACTTCATCTTGAGGATTATGACCACATGCATATGGACATTATGGCAGGCCCCAGAAAAATTGGCCACCTCTATCACCTGGTTTCTTGTGCATGGTGTAAAGAAAGGATGCGAGCTCTATGTATGCACACGTGCGCATGTTATAAAATCAGCATGTCCATGTGTGCTCACCGGGAAGCACGCGCACTTATGGAAATCTACCCCTTAGTGAACCTGTGCAGTGGGCATTTTCACAAAAGACACCAAAATATATACCAAATAGACCCATTTTCTGCTTCATTTTTATAGTGTATCACTTTTTTTTTCTTAAAAACAATTTTCCATAAAACTGTGCCTGTTACACTTTCCAAAGACACCTGAAGCATTTGCACAGGACAAAGGGACGCGCCCCCAACAGAGCATCCTTATAAATGGAGAGAGCTCTGTAATATTCTGTAGATTTGTCCTGGCTTGTATGTGGAGAGTACGTATGTGCATATATCATAAATGTTATTGCATCATATGTTAAAAATATTATATTTGAGAATTTATCATCACTGTTGTACATAGTAAATATATACATATAGATGTATTTTCTTTATGGCGCATATCCTCATACCTTTCCAGTTTGCTCACATTGTTAGCCTGAGATATTACACCATACCACATTTTCCATAATCTTGAATCTCAGGCACAGATCTGTTTTGTATTAGATTTTCTGTTGAGTGTTGTGATTTTTCTCTTTGTATTAAGGGTTATATATTTTTATAGTTTTACCATCTATTGCTAA
The DNA here is from genome assembly GCF_901001135.1 of Rhinatrema bivittatum. Classification (NCBI taxonomy): domain Eukaryota; kingdom Metazoa; phylum Chordata; class Amphibia; order Gymnophiona; family Rhinatrematidae; genus Rhinatrema; species Rhinatrema bivittatum. The sequence goes on along the minus strand of NC_042620.1, from coordinate 64,362,351 downwards.
GCTAATAAACCCTGATATATCTAGCTTACTGACTTAATAAATACCACAATAATAATACTTTCCTGGTGCATTATATTTAATAATACACACACCAAATTTTTGAAAAGTATGTGTGCAGAATGTAGTTCTGTTTATTTATTTAGTTAATTTTATTTATACACACAGCCTGGTTCCTCTATAATAAATGGGCCAAGAGCCAATGAATTTCTTGATTATAAAGAGGATTTTTTATTTCACAGCTTGATTGCTATAACAAATACTATATAAGAATTCCTTTGGCACACTACGGTTCCCATTTGCTGTAACTATGATTTACTATAAAGAGGTTTGTTATACAGAAAGATCACTTATACATATAAATAGCTGTGCCTGTATAGCATCATATAGTGTTATTTCTATTCTTTAGCAGGATAATACGGTGGTATATGTGGATTGCTCTTTAAATTAGGTGAATGTATGTGTGTGCCTCTTCTTAGAATTGGTTTTAATATACTTTTGTTCGTGCTGTTACAGGCTTCATTCTAAAGGCTCTTTGTATTAACTTTTTAAAGTTACATTACAAAGAGGTTTTAAGGTTTCCCAACAGGCTTTTATTTAGCCAGTGCTTTTGATCTCAAAACTGCTGGGGCCTGGTGAAATCCTTACCAATTCTCCAGTAGCCCCTCACTATTGGAATTTGAAAAGACCCACCTGAAGGATTTAACTGGCTGCATAGTTTCAGTCATCCTTTAGATCATTCTATTCATGCAGACAGTGAGGGGGTCCAGGGCACCCTTTGTGAGTCTTTAAGTAGCCTAAGGTGCCCTTTGCATAAGTTGTACTCCTGGGGGAAATAAAAAATCAGGAGGACACAGACCTATATACCTTATTTCCTGCTATCTTTACTTAAAGGAGGGACACGGGGAGTCTGCTTGACATCCTTTCCTACCTAAATACCTTTTGGATATGGGAACTCAATAAAAGAACTTTCATTGCATCTATTACCCTACTGTGGTGCATAACAAATTAGATTTAAAAGGGTACGTTTTCCCTTAGAGCTAGAGCTATCATTTTCTCTAAGATTTCAATTTAGTGCCTGCTGACAGAATATTCCATAATGTACTTTAGGCTTAACTAACACCAATTATGCTAACTGAACGCTATTTTGGACAAAATATTAGAGTTGTATTAAGTTATAGACACACTTCTCGAGGGGAAAAGGTCACATTTTCAAAAAGAGATGTTTGCTCATTGCAATGAAGTTAATACACTCATCATCCTTTTTGTTTCTTCTGCTAAATTCAGAGAGTGAAATAATCCTTAGATAGATAGATAGACATTCTATTTTTATATATATATGGATTTCAGAACAGAAGATTAGCTGAATTGCTGAGACACAGTTGTGTCAAACCAAAAGAACACAGCACAAATAATCTTTCTGTGGAAGTCCATCTTGCTTTGTCTGTATTATATGCTGACTTATTGCTCCAGCGTCTGAGCCATAAACAAATGACAGGCCTAGGAAATGTAACCTTTATGTGCATTGTACTGGGTACGTAATAAAAGCCAGTATTTCACATCTTGTTATACCTGCCTTCAAGGTAAACAAAGGGGGAGGGTCATTTTGAAGGCCTATTTCCACAGGTAAAATAGTGCTTTACCCAAGGAAATGGGCTTTTTGAAAGTTACCCACCCTATATGCAGATAAAAGTATTCACATAAAGCCTCTAAGCATATACTTTCCCCTACAATAGGGTGGAGAGAGGGGGGGGGGGCATTTTTGGGCCCTGTTGGGTAGAGTTTGGAACTGCTTGCCTACATTGTCAGAAAACCAATGCAAAAGAGCAGGGGTAAGTGTTTGTGGGTAACACTGCCTCCTTCCATTCATCCATTTGCCACCTTCCCTTCCCCCTGCCACAATCCTACCTCCCTCCAGTGCTAAAAGTGTATGGTGCACCTTAAAAAGATCATGTGCGATCTGCTGACTATCGTAAAAATTCACCCCCTTCCCCTCTCCCTGCCAATCTCAGAAATGTACAAAAGGCCTGCCATTCCAGAATAAACGTCGTCAATGCTCCGGGGAGGGATACGATACTTTCTATACTTAGGGAGAATGTCAAAAAATGAAGTGCTTCAGAGACCGCAAAAGGCAATTGAAAGGGGATGGCTCCAAGGTCCAGTCCTATACATCGACGACAGCGGGATGACTGCTATGCTTGCTGCAGCTAACGCCCATGGAGGAGAAGTTGCGTGTCATCCTGGGACCAGAGTAAGTCTTCGGTCTTTTTACGGACCTTAATATGGGCACAGCCTGGCCTCAAAAGAAGGCAGGTGAGAAAACGAATACCACACAAACACCTACATGGAAAGAAATGTTCTATTGGTTTCAGAAAATTAAACTGCACACCAGGGTTCAAAAGAGGCATTTTTAAACTCATTCATCCCCTTTACAAATAGCAATATCTCCTATTGTCCTAGGCGACATATCTGGAGTTTGTTGGAATAGGGGCTTTAATTAACTATGGGGCTAATTTCTTAAATTATGTTAAGGCTAACATTTTTAGCACATGTTCAATACATTATAGCTTGCATTAGTTTGTGTTAAGTTTAAGACAGATTAATCTGATAAAACTATTAATGAGCTATGTGAGGTTGCCCAGTGTAATTTTTCATGATAAGGCAGGAGGCAGGAGTCTTCTGTCCTGCCCCACTTCAGCTTATGGACATCAGCCGATGGCACAGGTGGAGGGGTATCACAAGGTTACAGATGTAACATTTAAGTCTTGATTCACTGTTTTTTTTCCTGTCGACACAAAAAGGGAGAAAAGTCTTAGACGGCAACTTTTAAACAGGCGCGCAGGCGCACATGTGCACGCGTTTGCTGGCCTGCGCCCAGGGACACGGCCATTTTAAAGCATTCTTGCCTATATGCGCGCATGTTATAAAATAACCTGACCACGTGCACATGTACATGCAATTTTAAGTGGACGCACATGTATGCACGCAAATGCTGCTTCTACCGCGTAAGTGGGGGGATTTAAATAGACACGCACACCGACACCATTACCAGTTTTCCCAGTTTGTTCTCCCAGGTAAGGGATAGGGCTTCCAAACCCTTCTTCCCTGTTAGCCCCCAACCCTTAAAACCCCAGCGATCTATCTATTTATCTTTATTTTATTACTTACACATCCTCTATAGTAGAAGTAAAGTTATGTGGCAGGGGGACCCCGGCGTGCACCTGTGCCTGTAAATATTTAGGCTCTAATTTAAAACTGAAATCCAGGAATACCCATGCCCTGCCTAGCTCATGCCCTTGCCCTGCCTCTTTTTTGGAACTTTTAATTTGTGCGCATAGCGGGAATTTGCGCTTAAGTGAGCATCTTTTAAAATCTGCTCGGCAGGCGCTGGCTCTACATTTTCACAGGTTTTCACCCGCATCTGGCTTTTAAAATTCGCCTGTTCGTGAATCAGGCCCTGACTAATTGGTTGGACTCCGTTGTGCTAACTCGATCTCTTTGGCCTGGATTCTCTGTTTTACTTTTAGACTTACCTTAGCCTTGCTCTGCTAGGCACACTTCACCGGGAATTCTGATCTCAGAGCAACATTTCTCAGTATGTTATGTTGTATCACCTGACTTCTGTACAAATTCTTCTTTGAAACCAAAAATTATTAGAGCCTTTGCATTGTATCTCTTTGTAGTTTCTTTCGTGTATATTTTCTGTGTATGGGAATACGGTACCTGACATTTGCTGATGTCTTTGAAACTAAGAGTTTTATTTACTAAAGTGAGCTAGCGCTAACGTTAGCTTCAAAATGTTTGTGTTAAGTGTTAACATTAACACTCATTTTTTTAATAATAGGTAATAAGATGCAAATCTATTCAAATGACTTCACGTATTAATGCCAGAAACTTAACTACCCCTCGAGAGGGGTAGTTAAATGTGTGTTAGCACATGCATTAATTAGCATGCTCCGGCACCATCTGTATATGATTATTTTGTGAATGCTGCATTAACAGTGGTCATTAATGCTCCCATTTTAACATGCTTTGATAAATAGATCTCCCGATTTCTGTTGGGTACTTCTAAGCAAACTACATTGACTATTGTTGGATACAGGATGCTGGACTCGATGGACCATTGGTCTGACTCAATGTGACATTTCTTATGTTTTTATATTCTTAAGACTTAGTTCACCAATCTAAACCTTTCTACCAGTAACAATATTCTTAGATCTAAAAATAGAAAATTTGTTATCCAAGATAGTTTATTCACAGGAACCTGAAAGATGGCACCATTCTGGTTCATCATTTCATTAATGAGAATGTGAATAAAGGGGAAAGGGGAACAAAAGAGTCCATGACATAGGGTCATCCTTGCTTATAAATGTGTTGATTTGTACTTATGGGAAAAAAAAACCATAATCTGCAATAACTACTGTCTGTCTCTCATTCCCACTCACTTACTTTTCTTGCAGGGGGACAGATAAGATGCTTCTCACTATCCCCTGATATATTATAGTTAAGTTATGGGGGCAATTTCCAAAACTGTCGGCCGAACTTTTGATGGCCCTTGCGCGCCACACGCATTTTCAAAGGGGCCCGGCCACGCGCGTAATCCCCGGTATGCGCAGATGTGCCAGGCCATCGGAAAGGGGCGGGCCAGGGGCATGGTCTGGGAAGGACAGGGCAGGGATGGCCCAGGACAGCGCCATCTTAGGCATCTAGCATAAGCAGCTTGCACTAGTGCAAGCAATTATAGTGCAGAAACAGCACAACAAGTTTTGTACAGGGTTCAAAAATGAGACAGAAATGTATTAAAGGCCTTGTCTGCCAGCCAGGCTTGAATTAATGGGCTGGTGATCCTCTTAAGCATAGAGAATTTTGATCCACGCTAGTGACCCACAAACTGTACTCTCTGTAGAATTGCAAATTGTAGTGTCTCTAAGAATTGTATTTCAAGTTTGTCTCAGGTCATGTAAGTATTGCTTTAAAAAACAAGTGCATTGAACATTGGTGAAGGAGTTGCCACGTTATAGTATACTGTCCTAGTCTTTTACGGTGCAATATTATTTAAAGATATGTTTGGCAGTGGTGACATCTACACTTTCAGACAAATGCACATGGCGGCTTATACTCGCGTATGTGGCCTTTCATAATTTTACCATAGTATTTTATGCCCACACGTACAATACATGCACCTGTTATAAAATATGCATATATTTACCCCACTGCACATGTGCATATGTAGGCTTACATGTGAATACAGGTAATGCATTGAAACCATGTATATGAATGCATTGATGGCGTGTACTTTTCCTACCTATTTTAAAAATAAATGCGCATGTATTTTATGCATGAAAGTAAAGTATGAAAAACCGCAAATTGAATCCTTCATATCAATCTATCACTTCTCTCTATGAATTCCAATTCTCAAAACGAGTACAGTAATTCACAAATGTTGATTGGTGTATATTATCAAAAAAGTTTTGTGGAAAGAGAGGAACGTTTCATATACAATTGTCATAAATCCCCACCGGGGTAATATGATTGTGGATATAATCATAAACGGACCTCCTCCATCCAATGTGAACCATAAACATGTGAAAACACCAAGTGAAAATTCTTCAAAAAAATGTTTTTGTGTATATATATAAAAATTATTTCTTGCTATATATATACACAAAAAAAATTTTTTGAAGAATTTTCACTTGGTGTTTTCACATGTTTATGGTTCACACTGGATGGAGGAGGTCCGTTTATGATTATATCCACAATCATATTACCCCGGTGGGGATTTATGACAATTGTATATGAAACATTCCTCTCTTTCCACAAAATTTTTTTGATAATATACACCAATCAACATTTGTGAATTACTGTACTTGTTTTGAGAATTGGAATTCATAGAGAGAGAAGTGATAGATCGATATGAAGGATTCAATTTGTGGTTTTTCATTTGTATTGTAGAAATCCTTCTCAAATCATTTTGGTGCTCATTGAAAGTAAAGTATGACATATTCACATAAGTCCTGATTTACACATGTAAGTCGACTAATTTTAAAGCATGCACTCATAAATGAAATTATCCAGTACACCAATTAGTCCACCCGTTCACCCAGTCCTTCTCCAGGTCATCGAGACTCTACTGACTCTTTAGACTGAACTCTTCGCAGTTCACCCAGACCTCCTACCTAGTCAGTGCTACATAATAATCATGTTTAATGTCACTCACGCCAGATAATTAGCAAAATACACAAGTTGGAAAATATGTGTAAATGTTGGCCCTGTTCATAAATGCATTTAAACCACCCCTTTTTCATGCATATATGTGCCCACGTAAGTGAATATGCATGCCCCTTTTTGACTTTTATAAAATACGGAGTATGCGAGCAGAGGCTACTTAGAGGCGTATGTTCTCATTTTTACCCATGTAACATTTTGAAAATTCACCTTAAAAGCCGTTTCTTTTAGAATGTTTATATTTCTTTTCCTTCAGTTCTCCATGCATCTTGAAAACAGCCAGGTTTAAAAAAGTGTCAAATTGCATTACACACCCTGGACTTGATTAATCTCTGCTAGCTATGGTGTCAGAAAGGCAGTCATACACTGAATGATGTTATTATATGTGATTTATTTGCTATATAATTTATTCACTGTTCCCAGGAATGCAGGAGAATTGCAGGCAAGCAGTTTAAAGAATTTCATAGCTTACAACTTAAAAGTAAAATGTGCATTGTTATATCTGGACTTTTTGATATGTCGCAGCTCTTGGATGCAGTTTTCTTATAAGATTGAAACATCATTCTGGAATAAACAAATCCCAGAACACCAGTTACTTTCTTTTTTAATTTTTTGGTCTTCTGTTATTAACAGTCAATATAAGTAGATGAACTGTGTTCAACGTGTCAATCGCACATTATTTTAAGTGCTGAACTAGTTTAGCCAGTGATGATTACAGGGCCCAAATAGGAATTATCTTTGAGACATCACAGCTTTCTATGTGCCCCTGTACAGTGTAACATAGTCACCCTTTAATGGAAGATTCATAAACGGGCCTCCGATTAGTTGACGACAACCATTTGAACTCGGATTATGGAATCTAGTTTCACTCTTATCCTCAGGCATACATGGACTCCTACAATAATATATGATCAATTTTTGTAGATTTCATACACCTCGGTAAAGCATTAGAGCCTTTAGCATAATTCATGAAAGAATCATCACACTAAGAAGAACGCATTCTGCCAATGATCTGGGTCAGGTCAGAATCTAACAATGTTATAGTTGAAGTCTGCAATTCCCCTGATGTACAGTATTGAAACAGTCATCCTAATTCTAAAACATTACCACCAGTACCAAACATTTGCAAAGTTTGAAATGTATACAAGAAGCTTAAAGGAAACTAGCAAAGATGCTGGCTTTTCACTTTCACAAAGAAGCTTCTAGGAAGATTCCTGTCAGGTAGACATTTTGAAAGTGTTTAGCCCTGAATTCTAGGTATTATAAATATGCAATATGAACTTTCAAATAAAAGTGATTTTCAGAGAATGTTCAGAGCAAGTTATCTGGGTAGATAGCAATTTACCTGGATAAACTGCAATTTGCCCTTTTTTGCCCAACTGAACGCATGCATGGTTTCTATAGTCAGATTATAAGCTGGCATTCTCAGGATTGTGTTTAGGTCAGGAGAGACAAACAGCACATGGTACATGACGTTTTGAAAAGTATGTGTGCTATTTCTCTGCCCTCCCTCCTCTCTTCCCTGTACAAAGATCAGGTGCAAACCACACAGGTGCTTTTGGTGCACAGCTATATGCTAGAAAATTTTCAAAAAGAATCTGCCTCAGTGAAAAGAAACACATATGCTGCACCTAAGTGGGCTACTCAAATGGCCCCCTTTAATTTAATGAAAAGGCCATTATAAACCAGAAAGTTTTGATCATGGAATACCAAACTATGAAGTGTTCTGTCCTCCACTGAATATTGACTATTTGAAAGTTAATTTAATTTTCTTGATCATTGACACTGGCTGCCACTTACTTTTTCAATTCTCTTTTGTTTCAGGTTTAATATTTGTCAAAGTAAGTGCAACCTTTTCTTTTCCCTTTGAAAATTACCCAGTCAGAACTACCTCACACAATTTTACCTGCTCATTTCTATGCAGAAATGTTTCATGGAAAATTATGTGTATGCTTTTGAAAATTCAAGTCCAAACCCTTAGTAACATCAATTTTCAAAATGAATTTGTGTGTGTATTTTGTACAGTTGGGGCTAGTCCTAGGCTCCCTGGGATAACCTGCATGCCTGTCTTGGCCTTTGCACAGTCACAAGAGGGTGGTGGTGAGAGAGAGTAGAACCAGGCCTGTTAAGAGCTCTTCTACTGATTCAAACTATACAGTCAGGGCCGGCACGACCATTAGGCCACCATCAGTGGTTGGGGTGCCGGCATTTTCAAAAATGTGAAACAGTTATAGAGCACTAACTAGGTTTGGAGAGAGAGAAAGAGAGAGAAGGAGAGCACTGTAAGAGGGTGACCCTAACTCTATAGATCTGTCAGAGGGCACATTCAACTCAGGGTGAGGGTATGGGGGGAGCAGTGTTACATTGGTCTGCCTGGAAGCCATCTCCTGCACTCACACCCTTGGCCATCTTGTGCTCCTACCATGTGACAAGGGCTGACCAATGGCACCGGTAGCCCCTGTGACATAGTAAGGGCAAAGGCTATCGGTGCCATTTTGATTACTGGCAGCTGACAGCCCAAGTGCAGGAGATGGCTCCCAGACCCCGCTGGACCACCAGGGAATTTTGGTAAGTCTTGGGGAGGTCAGGAGGGTGGGGAGTTTGTTTAAATTTGCTCCTTTAGACGGCCGAATAATTCGGCGAAGATTTGTTGTATTCGTGGGGAATCGCGATACGTTTTGCTTCCCCACGAATACAACAAATATGGCCCTATACGTTGCGGATTACCAATACGTTGGAAATGAATGCACACCCCTAACAACCCAGAAGACCTGAGGGTGGGTCACCTTGCTGGGGAGAGGCAAATGCTTACTGGGGCACACATATAGGTTACCATTATTGAAGCTTGTGGATGTATAGGATAATAAAGTTGCCACCTTTTATTCCCAAGCTAATGTTATATAGTCTGTTATTTGTGCAATGAATCAAGATATTGGAAAAAAGGCAGGTGCAGGGACAGGCCAACGAGTTCTAGGTGCCCGCATTATTGCTTTGAAAATGACCCTATCAAAGCTACTTGCTTTGGTGGGGTAATTACATCAGCTAATGTGTACACAAAGTTTTCAAGAAAATATGTGTTTACTTTTTAAAATCCAAATGTATGCCCATAAGTGTAATCCTTCCCAGCTCTTTCCCTGACAGTACCTCCACCCAGTCCAGGTAAACTTACATGAATACAGGACAGATGCACCTAAGTTTATCCACATACTGGGCAGGCAATGTTAGAACAAACTATTTCTGTACATGAAGCACAGTTTTTCCCATGGAAATGGCTTTGAAAATTATCCTTCCTGTCTTTTTGCCAACAGAGAACTTATGTGGCTTCTGAATTCCCTTGTGAAGCAAAGCTGTCCATTTTACTTAGGATCCACAGAATATATTTGATATGCTCGGGAGCTTAGCATCAGAATTTGGCTATATTTCTGTGAGAGGTTTTAACTATATTATTTTGATAACAAGCAAAGTGAACCAAAGAGAAGTGACATGTAGAAGAGCAAATCAAGCAAACAGAAAACTTGACCTAGCAACGAGCTCCTTGCCAGTTCCACAGCTGTCACAGCAGCCAACAGCAGAACAAGCCAGGAGTGAAATATTCAGAAGAAGCTATTCAGGAAGTCAGGTGCTGGTGCTGGAAAGAATGTGTTTCAGATCAGTTGGCACTTGGGCATTTCAGCTGCTGTGCCGATTTAGTGTAGGCCTACGGGTATTGGATTCAGGTTTGGATGACAAAAGGAGGGTCAAGTGATGTAGAACTAAATGTTGTCAACATGAAGCTAGTCATAGGAAGGGTAATTCTGAAAGGGACTTCTGCAGGTGAAGTTGTGCTTTACTTGAAAAAATGCATACCCACCGTGTGCACTTAGGGGACAGGCTTTCTAGGGGTAGAGTCGGATCAGACAGACTTAGGACTTACACATATACTTTTTTTAATTAAAAAAAAATGTGTGTGGGGTGCACTATAGGTACTGTTGCGACCGTTGCTGTCCGACGTCTCCACTCCTCCCTCCTTACTTCTTTGGCAACTCCCTCCTGGGTTGATGGAAGTTTGGCTGCCGCGATGTCATCTTGCCGACCTCCTCCGGCGTTCCTGGACCGGCAAGAACGCTGCCTTCCGCCATGTTCTCCTGAGGCCTAAGGGCGCGTGCGGCGCGGCGCAGCCCCGACTCAAGTACCAGCAGAGGTGCGAACCTCAGGGGCGTCCCCCTGAGATGACGTCATCATCTTCGGATATTTAAAGGTCTTTCATTTCGCCGACTAATCAAGTTAGTAAAGGGATTCATACCTAACTGCCTCCAGGTATCGCTGCGGATGGGATTCGCTCTCCGCATACCTTGCTACTCTGTCTCCTCGGACTTTACCAGGGGTACCCATTCCTCGGGGGCCTTGCTCTCTCTTTTACTTTTCAGGTCACAGTCTGGAACTGGTACTCGCTCCTCGAGGGCCCACGTTCCCGGACCTGCTACTGGATACAACTTCTGCCAGGAAGTCACCACTGCCTACAACACCAGTGAGTTACCATTTCTCTCTCAGAGCTTTCCTTGGAACCAAGTACTCGCTCCTCGAGGGCCTACTTCATACCTGCTCCTGGGCTATTCTAAGAGACTACAGTGTGAGTGTTAACATCAAGGTTCTGTTCCTGAACTCTGCAGACCCTGCCTACTCCCTATCTCAGTTTCTCTACAGCTCAGCCTTTCTGGGATCGCTGTTCCAGTGCCTGAGGGACTACAGCCCAGCCGGGCTCTTCCAGCTCACTAATGCCACCTCTGATGGTTCTCAAGAACTGTTTAATAAAAGACGTGTGTGTGTGTGTGTCTCCCAATTCTGAGCCTGACCGGTGGTCCCTCTTGGGATCTTCCCACGTGGGCATGGTCATCTGCCACCAGCCCAAGGATCCACCCACAACCATCATGAATAATAACAGGTCCGTGCCAAAGTTGGTAGCCTAATCTCTCTTCTTTCCTGCTCCTTGGGACATTTTCTTCTGAGTTTTGCTTTTAGCTACAGTCTTCTGAATGGAGGTATCCCATATATCTCTTATTCATCCAGAACACTGTGCAGTTGTCTCCTTGCTGTGGGAAGCCTAGATTGGGATATTTGGGTCCTGGGACATCTGGGGAAGGAGCAGAAGCTGGCCCAGTCAAGTATGGTACGCTGAGTGTGTGGCTGTTAACGGGCCAGGCTGCATCTCAATTCAGTCATTACAAAAAGGGCTTTCCTTTTACATTACAATTCACATGGGTTGGTAGAGATTATCACATCACAGACCTGCAGGAGTACAAGGTGATTTTGAACTGCCTGATGGGAAGGCCAAAATCCAGAAGAGGTCCTTCTTCCCCATAGAGTTTGAATGGTCAGAGGTCTATTTCAGAAGGAGACATCATCAAGTTCAGAAGAAGAAGCTGAGGTTCTCCTCTCTGGAGTAGTAGGATAGGAGATGGACCTGTTGACACCCGGCTGATAATCATTGTGTTGAAATTATTTTGTTCTCTCTTATTCTGAATTTGACACAATTGTCATTTTTCTTATTGGGCCTTTTCTCTACCTGCTCTATCTTTGCAGTAAACTATTGATTATTGTTATTTTGTTTTCTTTGGGAGGATGTAAGCCTGTAGGTATATGAATGCGTAATTGATGTATTCTATGGATACTTTTCTTTAATTCCCTTTGTTGTCTCCTCAATCTCTATTTCTAACTTCTTTTTTATACTATAACTTGGGTGCTATGATTCTTGTAAGGAGATATGAATTTCTGGGATTATTCCATTTCATTATATAGGTTTTTCCTGGTGAATAGGAGTAGAATTCATTTTCCTTTTTTCTTTCTGCTCTTTTTACTTATACTCTCTCTTTTTTGTGCTGGGATTTACTTATGGGTTGGCATCATTTATTGCTGAGAGAGTGTTTAGGATTGGAAGAATTGCTTTTCCTTCCCCAGTATCAGATAGTTTGCTGTTGGCTGATTCCTGGTGCTCGTACTGTTACCTTGGATTAAAGAGGTTATTGGGTGGTATTTCTTTTGGGAAGATTTTCTTTATATTTTCTTCTCTGTTATCCATACTGTGGCTTGTTGTACAATTTCATATCTATATTTGCAGGGTAAATTTGTCCGTGATGATGGTAATGTTTTTACTGTACTATCATTTCCCATCCTTTTGAATTTTCATGTTGCTCATTAAATATAAAGGAGTTAAACCACCCTACTAAAATGGGTTTGCTTCTTAGGGAAGCTGATGGGAAAAAAGCTTTGGTTTATTTTGTTCAAGAAATGTATTTCAAAATAGACAAGGATTTTGTCTTAGGAACAAATACATTACTTCTTTTTAATTTGACTAATGATGTTAAAGGGGGAGTGGGTATACTTTTTGCAGGTGTTTTCTTTTTTATGTAAGTAAAGTTTGAAAAGATCCTAGAAGATGTTATATTTTTGTTAAGGGTAGAGTGGCAGGGTGTTCGATAACTCTGCCTTCCATTTGCTTCCGAAATGTTGATCTAATTTCTTTTATTTCAGCATGTTTTGCTGAACTTTATGCTTTCTCAAAAGGGAAAATGTTTGTTGGGGTAGTGTCTTTAATTTAATCCTTTCTCCTGGATTAGATAACACTGGTCCAGTTACTAAGGATCTGTGGCTGCTTGCTGAGCATGATTTGGGAGATCCCTGTTTTGCAATAAAAGAGACTATTCCTTCTTTTCCACCCCTCATAATTTGTAGTAAGGATTGCTTTTATTTTTATTGATAAGAGGGAATTGGGATCGTTTAGCTCTGTAGAAGTGGGTTTTATTGTGTGGTCTGATCATGCCAAAGTTATCTTGCATTGCTTTTTAGCTATTAGGGTTCACTCTTTGTGTAGTTGAAAGTTGGATGATTGTTTGTTGAAGGACAAGATATCGAACGTTCTTTGAATTGAATGATAATGATAAGCTCATAGCTTTGAATGCTGCTAGAAAACACTCTTTTTGACTTTTAGAAGAAAAGGTGAGGTTGGAGTTAAAGAGGGCTGAGACCATGAATCAGAGATACCATTTCTCAATTCTGCATGATGTGGTTTTAAATAAAAAGCTCTTTTAAAATCTATTGTTGGGCAGAAAGTTGATAAAACTCTTCATCAAGTTAAGTAGATGTTCTACGATAACAGAAATAAGGCAGATAAACTGTTGCCTCACAAGTTGAATCTGATTATGCAGATCAGGACCCGTTCTGGTGAACTTTCTTATGATGCCAGAAGAATATGTGATTAATGTAGGGAGTATAGTATCACCTTATACTTCTAAGTTGTCAACTGATGATGAGATTTCTACTTTCTTGGGCAGTTTGTCTCTTCCTGCATTACCAGACAAGATGACTTGGAATCTTGAGATCTTAATTATTGTTCAGTAGGTCAAGAATGTGACTGGAGCATTGAATGGGGATAAGAGTTCAGGTGAAGATTTATTTTTTTTTTTTGCTTTATTCTCTCCAGGATTTTGTTGTATTCTCTTGCTCCTAGGTTGGTGGCACTTTACATCAGGGCTCTGCAGGGGGAATCTTTGGCACAATCATTTCTTTTAGCCTCTATTTTTACATAAGAACATAAGAAATTGCCATGCTGGGTCAGACCAAGGGTCCATCAAGCCCAGCATCCTGTTTCCAACAGAGGCCAAACCAGGCCACAAGAACCTGGCAATTACCCAAACACCTAGAAGATCCCATGCTACTGATGCAATTAATAGCAGTGACTATTCCCTAAGTAAACTTGATTAATAGCAGTTAATGGACTTCTCTTCCAAGAACTTATCCAAACCTTTTTTGAACCCAGCTACACTAACTGCACTAACCACATCCTCTGGCAACAAATTCCAGAGATTTATTGTGCGTTGAGTGAAAAAGAATTTTCTCCGATTAGTCTTAAATGTGCTACTTGCTAACTTCATGGAATGCCCCCTAGTCCTTCTATTATTCGAAAGTGTAAATAACCGAGTCACATCTACTCGTTCAAGACCTCTCATGATCTTAAAGACCTCTATGATATCCCCCCTCAGCCGTCTCTTCTCCAAGCTGAACAGCCCTAACCTCTTCAGTCTTTCCTCATAGGGGAGCTGTTCCATCCCCTTTATCATTTTGGTTGCCCTTCTCTGTACCTTCTCCATTGCAACTATATCTTTTTTGAGATACGGCGACCAGAATTGTACACAGTATTCAAGGTGTGGTCTCACCATGGAGCGATATAGAGGCATTATGACATTTTCCGTTTTATTAACCATTCCCTTCCTAATAATTCCTAACATTTTATTTGCTTTTTTGACTGCTGCAGCACACTGAGCTGACGATTTCAATGTATTATCTACTATGACGCCTAGATCTCTTTCTTGGGTGGTAGCTCCTAATATGGAACCTAACATCGTGTAACTACAGCTAGGGTTATTTTTCCCTATATGCAACACCTTGCACTTGTCCACATTAAATTTCATCTGCCATTTGGATGCCCAATCTTCCAGTCTTGCAAGGTCCTCCTGTAATGTATCACAGTCTGCTTGTGATTTAACTACTCTGAATAATTTTGTATCATCTGCAAATTTGATAACGTCACTCATCGTATTCCTTTCCAGATCATTGATATATATATTGAAAAGCACCGGTCCAAGTACAGATCCCTGAGGCACTCCACTGTTTACCCTTTTCCACTGAGAAAATTGACCATTTAGTCCTACTCTCTGTTTCCTGTCTTTTAACCAGTTTGTAATCCACGAAAGGACATCGCCTCCTATCCCATGACTTTTTAGTTTTCGTAGAAGCCTCTCATGAGGGACTTTGTCAAACGCCTTCTGAAAATCCAAATACACTACATCTACCGGTTCACCTTTATCCACATGTTTATTAACCCCTTCAAAAAAATGAAGCAGGTTTGTTAGGCAAGACTTCCCTTGGGTAAATCCATGTTGACTGTGTCCCATTAAATCATGTCTTTCTATATGCTCTACAATTTTGATCTTGAGGATAGTTTCCACTATTTTTCCCGGCACTGAAGTTAGGCTCACTGGTCTATAGTTACCCGGATCACCCCTGGAGCCTTTTTTAAATATTGGGGTTACATTGGCCACCCTCCAGTCTTCAGGTACAATGGATGATTTTAATGATAGGTTACAAATTTTAACTAATAGGTCAGAAATTTCATTTTTGAGTTCCTTTAGTACCCTGGGATGCATACCATCCGGTCCAGGTGACTTGCTACTCTTTAGTTTGTCAATCTGGCCTACTACATCTTCCAGGTTGACAGTGATTTCGTTCAGTTCGTCTGACTCATCACCCCTGAAAACCAACTCCGGAACTGGTATCTCCCCAACATCCTCACTAGTAAACACGGAAGCAAAGAATTCATTTAGTCTTTCTGCAATGGCCTTATCTTCCCTAAGAGCCCCTTTAACCCCTCGGTCATCTAATGGTCCAACCGACTCCCTCACAGGTTTCTTGCTTTGGATATATTTAAAAAAGTTTTTATTATGAGTTTTTGCCTCTATGGCCAACTTCATTTCAAATTCTCTCTTCGCTTGTTTTATCAATGTTTTACACTTAACTTGACAATGCTTATGTTTTATCCTATTTTCTTCAGATGGATCTTTCTTCCAATTTTTGAAGGATGATTTTTTGGCTAAAATAGCCTCTTTCACTTCACCTTTTAACCATGACGGTAATCGTTTTGCCTTCCTTCCACCTTTCTTAATGCGTGGAATACATATGGACTGCGCCTCTAGGATTGTATTTTTAAACAATGTCCAAGCCTGTTGAACACTTTTAACCTTTGCAGCTGCACCTTTCAGTTTTTTTCTGACTATTTTCCTCATTTTATCAAAGTTTCCCTTTTGAAAGTTTAGTGTTAGAGCTGCAGATTTACTTATTGTCCCCCTACCAGTTATTAGTTTAAATTTGATCATGTTATGATCACTGTTGCCAAGTGGCCCCACCACCGTTACCTCTCTCACCAAATCCTGTGTTCCACTAAGAATTAAATCTAAAATAGCTCCCTCTCTTGTTGGTTCCTGAACCAATTGCTCCATGAAACAATCATTTATTACATCCAGGAACTTTATATCTCTAGCAAGTCCTGATGTTACATTTACCCAGTCAATATTGGGGTAATTGAAATCTCCCATTATTATTGCACTGCCAAATTGGTTTGCTTCCCTGATTTCTCTTAGCATTTCATCATCTGTCTGACCATTTTGTCCAGGTGGACGGTAGTATACTCCTATCACTATACTCTTACCCAACACACATGGGATTTCTACCCATATAGATTCTACTGAGCATTTAGTCTCTTGTATGATCTTTAGCCTGTTGGACTCTATACCCTCCCGGACATAAAGTGCCACACCCCCACCAAGTTGATCCTCCCTATCATTGCGATATAATTTGTACCCTGATATAGCACTGTCCCATTGGTTATCCTCCTTCCACCAAGTTTCTGTGATGCCAATTATGTCAATCTCATCATTTGCTGCTATACACTCTAACTCTCCCATCTTACTTCTTAGACTTCTGGCATTGGCATATAGACATTTCAAAGTGTGTTTTTTGTTTGTTTTAACAACCTGCTTTTCAGTTGTTTGGGATAATTCGGAAATCATTAGTTTTGGTGATTTTTTACATATAGGCATATGGACTATATTTGCTTTTAATGGAACCTCTCTGTTGGGATGCCCTAACTCTCCTGTTTCATTAGTATCCTTCAAGGATACATTTCTCCGAACCATGCACTGCTGAGTGACTGTCGGCTTTCCCCTTTGTTCTAGTTTAAAAGCTGCTCTATCTCCTTTTTGAAAGTTAGTGCCAGCAGCTTGGTTCCACTCTGGTTAAGGTGGAGCCCATCCTTTCGGAAAAGTCTCCCCTTTCCCCAAAAGTTTCCCCAGTTCCTTACAAAGCTGAATCCCTCTTCCCTACACCATCGTCTCATCCACGCATTGAAACTCTGGAGCTCTGCCTGCCTCTGGGGTCCTGCACGTGGAACAGGAAGCATTTCAGAGAATGCCACCCTGGAGGTTCTGGATTTTAGCTTCCAACCTAATATCCTAAATTTGGCTTCCAGAACCTCTCTCCCACACTTTCCTATGTCGTTGGTGCCCACATGTACCACGACAGCCGGCTCCTCCCCAGCACTGTCTATAATCCTATCTAGGTGGCGCGTGAGGTCTGCCACCTTCGCACCAGGCAGGCAAGTTACCAGGCGGTCCTCACGTCCACCAGCCACAGCCACATATTGTGATACATAAGGCAGGCAAGGACCCAGTCAAATGTAGTTCCTGTAGATAAATCTCACTTTTAAAATATAACAACAAGATCTTGGCTAAAATACTGGGTAATGCAGGTGCTGCCCTTCGTTAATAATGATCAAAGTGGTTTTATAAAAGGAAGGCAAGAAACGGGTAATGTTAAAAGGACTTTAGATTTGATGCACTATGATAGAAGTAGGGGACAGGAGTCTCTATTGGTTTCTTTAGATGCTGAGAAAGCAGTCAGTGTGGTTGAGTGGCCCTATTTGTATGTATCTCTCATTAATACAGTAACTTTCAAGTGTGCACACGGGTGCACAACGTGTGTCAGCACGCACCCAGAAACACAGCAATTATATAACATGTACACACATGCATGCGCATGTTATAAAAGAGCCTAGTCCTGCATATCAGTTTTCCTAATTTTAAACTTGTGCATGCCCAGCAGTGTAAGTCAGTTTATGGATGTGGAACTGAGGGTATTTTAAAACAGACGCACGTCCAGCCAATATCCAGTTTCACCAGTTCATCTACCAGTTTGCCCAATGTTCAGCTAGGTCCTCCCAAACCCCCTGGTTCTTTAGCATGCACTCTCCCCAGTTACTCCAGACCCCTCCAACCCCTCACAGATGCCTGTAAATTATTTATTTTAACTTACACCTCCTCCATAGCAGAAATAAATTTCTGCGGCACTGGACCTGGACATGTGCCGCTCACATCTCTTGGCCCCTCCCCAGAACACCCACACCCTGACCACACCACACCCCTTTTTTCTCCAATGTGAGATATTTGCACATCAACCCTTGTGCGCTCATCTGCTGCCTTATAAAATTGGGTGGACACGCACTAGTGCTAGATGCAATCCCATCTCCTGATTTCAGTATGCGCCCAGCTTTGAAAATTCACCTTTGTTTTTTTGTTTTTTTTTTGCGGGGGGGAGTTTTGTAAGTGGGTCTAGAGCCTTTGGCTCAAATCAAGATTAATGGTATGCTTTCCCAGAATTTCCCTCTTTCTAGAGGAACTAGACAGGGTTGCTCCCTTTTACCCCTTTATTCGCCTTAGCCATAGAACCTTTTGCACCATTGATCAGTCAGGTTGGTAATTACAGAAATCTGATATAGGCTTGGTGGCATCCTTGCAAATTGGTCTAATAGTGCCCCATTTATGTTGTTTATGTACACGGCTTTCAGCTAAAGAACTATTAACTATCCCCTTGAACAGCATTAAAAACATATTCTTTAAAGTCTTCACTATTATAAATGGACACAGATCCAAGAGTGAGGACATAAATTTCAAAGAGGAAATTACCGAGATGATTTCCTTTAATGTTATAGCACAAAATGTGTCCACCTAGCAGAATGAGTCTGGGTGTAATACTCCCATATGCATTGGGATATCTCCTAATATCTTCTAGAGATGTGAATCGTGCTTCTGACGATTGAAAATATCGTACGATATTTTCAAAATTGTCAGAAATCGGGGGCTCCCCGAAACCGATAGGAAAACCCCACGAAATTGTTCCCGCCAGCCGTCCATTACTCCTACCATGTGACAGGGGACGGGCAATGGCACGGATACCCTGTCACATGGTAAGGGCAAAAGGCCATCGGCGCCATTTTTATTAGTGGCAGCCGATGGCCCAAGAGCGGGAGATCGCTCCCGGGACTCCCACTGGACCACCAGGTACTTGTAAAAAGTTTTGGGGGGGTTTGGGAGGGTGGGCGAAGCTAAGGGATCAGTTTTAAAGGGTCAGGTGGGTTTTTTTGTTTATCGGCTCGGGCGCAGCCGATAAACAAAACCGCGATCGAGCCGCACAAAATAAAATTAACGATGTGAATCGGAACCGGAATTGGAACCGATTCCAGATCAGATTCACATCTCTAATGTCTTCTGAATATTAGTCTTTATTCACAAAATACTCAGCCACATTGTCACAATTCAGTAACTTGTTATCCTCTAAACTTACCTTTGAGGTTAAGCTTCTCACGGTAGCAAACAATTGCGTGGGTTTAACCAAAGTAGCAACCAACTTAGTATATTACTCCTTTCTAGCTTTGCAACATTTAACCCTATAACTATGCAAGGAGTCCCTATAAATGGATTCTGAATCGGCATTTGTCTTCTTAGGACATAATCTTTTAGCTTTTCAAAGAGCTTTTTGTTGATCAACCAGGGCTTGGGAGAACCATGGGCATGTGCCCCCTTCTCAGGGACCGACTGATTATATGAGTTAGACAATGTGGAATAACATACATCAGTAACCTCTCTTGCTAACAAGTCCCTCCCAATCACAACCCTGGGTGACAGTCAACCATTCAGACAAAAACTGATGTGTGTTCACCGCTTGACACAAGGAACACAACCTCTAAGCCATGAAGCACTCTGAATATTGAAGCGAACAAAAAAGTGAACAGACCATGAAACCTCATATATTCAAGATTTTTCCCCTCTTATCTTCACTACAGAGCAGCACATCCAAGGCCATGACTCTCTCTTATGAGTGGGAACATCAATTAATTATACAATATTTATCGCTGCTATGGTAACTAAAAACGCCTGAGCAGTGCTTGAAGTAACAGCATCTAAATGAAGATTCAAATTACATATTAAAACAAGCCTTGTAAATCTTAGTAATAATGATATGCTAGGAAGGGGAGGGGGTCAAGCCTCTGGGGGTTGTGTCCCACCTTCTAAAATGGCTGTTTGTTTCTCTTTTGTCTTATCTTCTATAACGCATTCTTCTGCTATGAATTAGATTTTCTTCATCTATGGAGTTGGGGTTTTGGGACTGTCTTAGGCAACAGACTCTCTTCTTGTTTGCTTCTGTTAACATTCTAATAGTTTCTCTGTGTTTATCATGGGAGTTGGACTTATTTGAGGTGTTGTTCTTAGTCTGATTTGTTTTTTAATGGCCACTTTATATTGTACTTTCTGTATTGTTATGTATATTGTACTTTTGCTTCTTGTTCTGATCATTTCTGTTCCAATATATATGTATATATATTTTTTAAATTGTGCATGTACAGTGTTTTGGCAAAACTATGGTACCAAATAGGTTTAATTGTGTGTGTGCGCGTAGTTTTGATGGGATAATTTTCAAAGCAGATTTATGAGTGTAAGTCCACTCTGAAAATTGTGTAACTTATGTGCATATTTGCCAGCTAACTTATGCTCCATATGGCAAAATTACCCCAACCACTGCTAATATATTCATAAACATGCTACATATACTGTTTTCTAACTGAAAGTTTTGGGAGAAGAGGAAGACATTTTAGCAGGAAAAATATACGCCCAAATTTTAAATTGGCCACGCGCGTGCTGTGTGCATTTTTCAAAAGGGCCTGGCCATGTGCGTAAGTGGCGATATGTGCACAAGTACTGAGCCCTGAGAAAGGGGAGGGCCGGGGGTGGGGGGGGGGTGGGGTGGGTTCAAGGCAGGGTAGGATGGAGGCTGGCCGGGACAGCGGCCATTAGCTGCTGTCCTGGGAAAGCGCGTGCCGGCAGCCAGCCAACAGGCGTAAATTATCAGCTCCCTAGGAGCTGCAAGTAATAAATAAAATAATTCAGGCTAGATAGGCTAGGGGGTGGGGAGCAGAGGGGAAGGGGAAGGAAGGTGTTAGGCAGGGCATTAGGGAAGTTTCCTCCTAGTCTGCTCCTTAATTGGAGTGGACTGGGAAGGAACTGGGGAAGGCCCATTTGCATCACTGCACAGACTTTGCAAAAATTCACCCCCCTTGCGCGTACCTCCCAAGCGGCTTATAAAATCTGGCAAGCATGTGTGCCCAGCCAGCGGATTTTGTAACATGTGCGTGCCTGCACGTGCGTGTTATACACTCGGGGTGTCAATGTGCGCACGCGCCGGGAACCCCGCACACATGGACACCCGTGCGTATGTTTGAAAATCTACCCCACAATCTGTAAATATAAGAATAGAAACCTGGAGTGTGGTTCAAATAAAAATGTTTGATATCCTCTGAATTCTAGAGAGAGAGGATCACTAGCAGTGCAGTGCACAGGGACTGCAAGCACAAGAAAAGGTAAAGATTGTGTGGAAAACAGTGTAGTAACGAATTCAACTAATGTTTGGAGATGTAATTGTAAATTTGTGATTTTTTTTCCCTTTTTTTGTTTGTCTATGGAAGGCTATATATTGAGAGGTTAGTCCACATTGTACACATGAAAAAATGTATTAGTTAATTTGCCCCAAAGAGTTAGATAATGTTCAGAGAAATCACAATGCAGTGGAACAAATACCACCACTCCATAAACCATTTAACTAATACTCGCTTTGTTACAAACTGCTTTTTTACATTCTGATGTGTGAACTCACTGAGATTTGTCAAAAATGTTTTCGTATTGTTCCCCCCAATCAAACCAGAGCAAATAAACATAGTGAAATGTAATACATTTAAATGCCTCTTACTGTTCATGAGAAGTCTGAAGTTTAGTGACATGACAAAGGTTAGCCAACCATATCACACACGTTTGTGCACATTGAAGTATACAGCTGCTCTGCCATGAGTGCTTCTCATGTAAAATTCCTTGCCTTGGCATTCATTATGTCATGTCATTGTATAGCTGAAAGGATATACAAAACATAAAAGTTAAGTACATAAGCTACAACTACACTGAATAATCCTTTACTTCTGACCTAACTTGAATTTAAAGAACTGCTATGCTAGTCTGCAGAAATATTGTTCCTGCATGCTATTGCATTCAATGGAACAAGGGTTCCATTAGGACCTGCAAAAGTAAAATATATGCTTGTTTCTCAGAGAAATTGTGATTTTATATGTTCAAGAGTAGTAATAGAAATACCTAGGCTGTGAGACATAATGATAGAAGACAAAAAGATATTGTTGGAAGTTAGGAAGAAAGGGAGTAGCCTAGTGGTTAGAGGAGTGGACTATAAACCAGGGTTCAAATCCCACTGTTGCTCCTTGTAACCTTGGGCAAGTCACTTTTCCCTCCATTGCCTCAGCTACAGGGTCATTTTTCAAAACGCGATGGCCATTATCGCATGCATTGGGGCCTTATCATGTGCGATAACGTCCTAATGCACGCCATAACGACCACATCAGAACGATAAAATGTAAATAAGGGAAAGGGGAGGGGTTTGGGCGGGATTTAAAAAATTTTGGGCACGGTTACTCTGTGGGTGATAATGTTTAACACATTATCGCCAGCAGTAGCCCCAGAAATAACTACACCTTTTGCAGGGGCGCTATGGGGCGAAAGTGTGTGCTGCAACCGCCGTGATGCGACCAGGTGCATACTATTGCCCCCTGCCCCCTTTTCTGGCCACAACTCTTCATTCCGCTATGTTTATAACGAAATGAAAAATCTAGGTCTTAAATTGTAAGTTCTCTGGGGATAGGGAAATACCTACAGTACCTGAATATAATCCACTTTGAAGTGCCAAAAAGCAGAATATAAAAATCTAAACATAAAAATGAAAGAGAGAAAGAAAATCACATCTCCTGCCTTTCTCCAAGCAAATATTCTTCCAATAAATTTGTTTTTGTGGATTCCATGAAAGCAATGAGTCTATGTCCTAATCTGGAGCATGGTTACTGTTCCAGTCTGTAATATGTAACGCTAAAGTTTTTCTTAGTTTTATTGTGCTATAGATAATTCCTTGCATAAATTTATGTCTTTGAAACTGAAAATAAGAAGATCCCACTTTTAAGGAAATGCGCAGCTTATACCTTCTGATTGTTTTTAAGTATGTTTGGAAGGATAATACTTTCAAATGAGGATTAACCAAGCTACTGCACACAACCACACCTAGGATTGTGTTGTACATTACATAATCTGGAAGTATGATATTCACAAGGCTCTGGTGGGAACATTGAAGCAAGTCCTCTAAAGGAAAATACCTTATCAACTACATCAGTGTAGTGTTGGATTGGGTTTTGAAAACAAAAAAAAAATAAATTAAAATTTGGTAGCTACTCCTAGAAAATCTAAGGCTGTTCTTTTCCTTAAAACTTTTTGTTGTGATTTAAAGTTAAACATTAAACACCTCTAGTAAAAGGACACCTGTATTTGTTGGTCCCATTATGCAGTTTTATTCAAAGTGTTTTACAGCTGTCTAAATTAACATAATTAAATCCACATCAATTAAAAAATAACAATCACCTCTATTCTTTTCACATGCAGATAGTGACATTTGTCTAAGGTGGTCAGTAATAAAAGAACTTTTAAACAATTGAAGACCCGGCTGAAAGGAAGAGTAATAGGATTTGTATATTGTCCCATGATTCACCTTAACACTAGTGGAAGTGATTAGTGGTAGTTGTCCTGCATGAAGTAGAGCTACATTTTGCATTTCAATTATGGTGGTACACAGAGCCTTGCATCAGAGATGTGCATTTTACAACATGCTTCTGCTTCTTTTGCTCCTTTATCCCCCATTAATGAGGGTAAACAAAGCCTGCCACTATGACTTTGGTCTTTTTTATTATTATTATTTACATGGGGGAAAGCCCCCAGTGACCCTGGGATATCAACAAGGCTGCACTGTGTGGTGCTGGCAAAGAGAATTCCTCTAGATGAAAACTGACATGGGGTTCAAGGGTTAATTTCTGGAACAGGCACATTTGCATACAAATGAAAAATGATGGAATTTCTGTTCTCCTAAATTTTCAATGTCATCAGCATCAAACAGCAGTCAGCGCTCCCTTGCTGTTTGAAGAATATTCATCACTTCAGAAGAAGGGGCACCTTGTTTGGTATTAATCTCATCTGCAGGTCAATGACTTAATTTGCTAAACTTCATCTGAAGTGCCACTCACTTTCAGAGTTCTTTCTTTTGCTGTTGGTTTTATTATTTCTAAGTTGCCTTTATTATTCTTCATATCAGACTTTCTAGAACAGCTAAGCAAATACTTTCATTCTAATACACAGCTCAGCAAACTGCAGGGCTGCATCATATCAGATCCTCTTCTAGCTTTTGAAAAGTTGTGTTTCATAAACCATATAAAATGTTTGTACTTTCTACAAGCCAGTAAGAAGGTAAGGAGTGATGGCTTCTGCTCCCCCCCCCCTCCATTTTGCCGCCATCCCCCTTTCAGCTTCCCCTACAGTCTCACAAGCCAGAGCAGGGGTGTTCTCATTGAGTCAGCCCATACGAAGGCCCATGGGGTGAAGGGGGAGAGGCACCAAGTTACAGGCGGCAGCATGCACACTTGCTTTAGTGCCTTGCAAACTTGTAGGACACATTTGCTGCAAAACGTAATAAAACAATCGAGTGGAGAAGTCTTTTATGCAAGTTTTGCTGTGATTTCAGCCTTGCTTCCCAGGCTGGCCCTCACTGGTGGCGCTCTGTGTGGGCAGGGGGGATGCCGTTCTATGCAAACGGCAGTCCAAGAGGTTGCCATGATCATCTGGATCATGCCATTCTCAATGACCTGCTTGCACAGCTATAAAGCGGGACTGGATTTTCTCAGTCTTGCATCAGCATTTCTCCATTTGAATATACTGGATATTTTTATGAATAAATCTGAAGCAGTGTTTGCAACGGAGTAGAACTAGTGTGCAATTTTATCCGCATTTACTTATTTTTCAGAGTGACAGTTTCTTTTCTACTACATTTTGGATCCTAAGTAATAAAACTTAGCATGCACACTAAGGCCAGTTAGTAAGTGCTAAAAATAGAGTGCTATGTAATAAAGGTTTGTTATACAGCCAAAACTGGCTTCAGAAGAGGGTAACATGTATGTGCTTGTATATGAAGTGATTTCACATTCAAACAAGGCTTTAGTGTTGCAAGGAAATAGCACAGTATACACTTCTCCACCTGCTATTTAGCATGCACTCCTTAAAGGCAAACATTTAACAGCTGTCTCAGACCAGGTGTTAACTTTTAAGCCTGCATGCTATTTGAAGGGTGCAACTACCAGAATGCATTATTCTGACTGAAAGATGGTGATGGTAATGATCCACAGTATTGAAGAGACAAGGTTTTTATTGTGCCCTTTAATTCCACAAGGCTTTACAAAATGGCATGCAGATGAGCACTGTCTTCATGAATATGGGAAGTCTGAATCTTGACCCAGAACAGTGGTTTGGATATTGAGTGCTTCTTTGAGGTCAACAATTCATTACAATTGATTACAGAGCTCTCTTCAAAAAGCTTTGAGATTCTCCCAATGTTATTCTGCTCTTCCACCTACAAGCAGAACTGGCATCCCTACCTTATTCTTTGTTCTCACGAGGGCCTCACTCTGAGGGTGTCCCTCTGTTTCTTCATAATCTTCTAAATAGAGCACTACCAGAACCAAGCTCACCACCACTATATGGCACTTATAGAGGGTGAATGTCCGATGTGAGTGCCCTCCAGAGTCAGGGCTACATTTTCCTCCCTGGCATCAACGAGATAGATGTGGTAAGATGTGCTTGGGGATGGTGGGTGGAGGAGGAATGACTGATGCAACAGAAGGCATGTGGAGATGTGGAGTAGAGAAACAGGTAAGAGGTAAAAGAGAGGGAGAAAACACACAATTAAACACTTCAAAAATATATCTACATTTATAAGGGTCTTTTTCTGATATTGGAATTGTTATTGTAGCCAAAGTCCACAGTAGGTATTCCAAGGGTTGAGGTGGTGCAGTAATGGGTTTTAAAATCTCTTTTCAGCTCACCAATTATTTTGGATAGAGTTCATCACTCTTTTCTTTCAGCGTTGAGGCCCTGGCATATTGTGTCATCCTGACGCTTTGGGGCCTAAACAGGGTGCTTGTAGGGAGGTAGCTGACCTTTCCAAGCCACCCCCTTCCTTGCTCCTTCTCTCATCAGTGTGACATCCTCTCATGCCACTCTTCAAAGACTCTTGGTGACAAAAAGGAAAGAGGCAGAAACACATACTCATGTCTGATGTGTACTCCACTTGGGCTCTGTTCTCATTTAATCTCCTATCCTGGCGTTTAGTGTCTCTCTTCCTTCTCCCCTCATCATTAGCATGCAATGCTATCTGGTTTTATGCACATAAATGACTGTTCTCTAAAATTGACCTGGGCTCAGAGCACACTAGGGTGTGGATCCGTTTTCCACGTATTTGTGATCCGCAACGTATTTTGTCCTATCTGCTAAATACGTGGGGAGGCAAAACGCATCGCGACTCCCCACGTATTTAACGGATTTCTGTTTTATTCGGCCACCTAAATAAAAATTTAAATAAACCCTCCTGAACCCCCCCCCAAGACTTACCAAAATTCCCTGGTGGTCCAGCGAGGGGGTCCAGGAACTATCCCCTGCACTCACACCCTCGGTGCTGGTTTCATCATGGCGCCGATAGCCTTTGTCACAGGGGCTGTCACATGGTAGGAGCACAAGATGGCGCCGGTGACCATGTGACAGGGGCTGACCAATGGCACCGGTAGCCCCTGTGACACAGGCTATCGGCGCCATGATGAAACCGGCAAACGAGGGTGTGAGAGTGCAGGGGATGGCTTCTGGACTCCCCGCTGGACCACCAGGGAGTTTTGGTAAGTCTTGGGGGAGTCAGGAGGGTGGGGGGTTGTAGTTAATTTTAATTTTAGCTGGGACACGAATATAACTCGCCGTATTAACTCATCGGGGCGCCATACGGCCGAATGCAACGGATTTGCTCCCCGACGAATCCGAATCACGAATGCAACGTATGCACATCCCTAGAGCACACAGCCTGGTTTCTTGTGTTCTGTTACATACACAGAGGAGAGTTTTGGAGGCAGAGTCAGCAAATACGTGCATACTTTTAGATTTTAAAAAGCATGCACAAAAGTGTATAGACATAAATTATGTGCTCTGAAGAGGAGTAGCTGTAACTTTCTGCAACTAAACGTGGGCATATTCATCCAATGACCCCAAAAATTTCAATGTCAATTTATAATGTATATGCAGTCTTTACTGTTATGCGGGCTATTTGAAAAATACCCTCCACAAATAGGAATGGATTTAATGGTTGCTGCCCCTAAGCATATTGTGCTATTCCCTCCTCTGGCAAACCTCCAAGATATGTGAGGTGTCCCCAAATGTCGGCTCGAATGGTGGTCCTTAATGTGTAGTAAGTAAGAGCATCCCTGCCAATGATCCTTTCGGTGGAAACCCACTTGAGAGCTATTATGAGCTATTCAGATCATCTATAGAGCTCACGTAAACTTTGCCAGTCAAAGATCATATCCCAGTCTTATAATTACCAACTGTTTATTTAACCTACATTAGGCACTGTATCCCTTACTTATGCCTACATTAGGCAATGTATCTTTTAAAATGTTATTAACCCCTTATATACTTATCCAAGTTATATCGACCTGTTCATTGTAAGACATTTACTTGTCAATGTTACTGTTAAAATGTAAACCAAATTGATCAGTAACTCTGTTATTGGAAAGTCGGTATATAAAAATGCTAAAATAAATAAATAAAGTATGGGGACTAAACCTGTACTCACGGTGAGGTGAATTTTAAAAGCCTGATGCATGCATTAATTAGGGGAATATAAGAACATAAGATATGCTATACTGGGTCAGACCAAGGGTTCATCAACCCCAGAACCCTGTTTCCAACAGTGGCCAATCCAAGTCACAAGTACCTGGCAAGTACCTAAACATTAAATAGATCTCAAGCTACTATTCCTTTTTTATTAATAGCAGTTTATGGAATTTTCCTCCAGGAACTTATACAAATCTCTTTTAAACCCAGTTATACTAACTCTGGCAATGAATTCCTGAACTTAACTATGTGCTGAGTGAAAAAGAATGTTTTCCAATTTGTTTTAAATGAGCTACTTGCTAACTTCAAGGCATGCTCCCTAGTCCTTCTATTATCTGAGAGAGTAAATAAGTGATTTACATTAACCTGTTCAAGTCCTTTCATGATTTTGTAGACTTCTATCATATCCCCCCCACTAAGAAGTCCGATTTGTGCACACTGAGCAGATTTTAAAAACCGCTGAGATACGCTGTTATCTCTCACATCATAAAAGTTTTCCAAAAGGGGTGGGGCATGATCATGGTCAGGGAATTTCGGGGCATGAACCTGGTGCGCACCAAGGTCCCTGCCGCGAAACTTTACTTCTGCTTTGCATGCCGTGTAAGTTAAAATTTAAAGAAAACAAGGCAAATCTGCTGAGTTTTCAGGGTCAGAGCTAACGGGGGAAGTGAAAGCTATTAAACTACAGGGGCTTAGAGGTCCTATCTCTTAACTGGGCAAACTGGGAATGAACTGGTAAAACTGAGAATGGCATCAGTGCATGCCCCTTTTTAAAATCCCCCCACAGTAGGAGCGGGACTTTCGCATGCCCACTTAAAATTTGGTGCACATGTGCGCCTGGCCAGGCTATTTTATAACATGCGTGCATATGCAAATATGCATGCAGATATGCACACATGCACCGGTTTGAAAGTTATTGTCCCTGCTTTGAGGATTGCCACTGAAACAAGGTCTTGGTATCAGTGGGTAGGGCACCTTCCAGAGTCTAGGGCAGGGCAGTGGGGGGCATAACATTTTTCAACCATAACTTTTACCACACTAGGCCCAGACCTGTGTAAAAATCCAGGCCTGTCCCCAAGGCAAATTTTATTGCATAGCCCCCTTTATCTTTAATCTATGTGGAAGATTATATTTAAGGGAAATTGTTACCAGTTTGAATGATGCAGGTAATTGTAGCAACCCTCCCCCCCAAAAAAAATTCATTTGGGTTCAATTTTCAAATGATTTAACCAGCTAACTTCAGGAGTTATATACGATGATAAATAAAGATAAAAACAATGTTTTTATCTTTATTTTTTACCTTTTGGTTCCTTCAACTTAATATTGCTACGACATTGTCAGAGGATGTACAGAAAAGCACATTTCTGAGCGTAAAATGTGCGGATCGGCCGCACATTTTTTTTGGTATCCCGGGAGAATGACTAATAGCCTCAACAACATGCATTTGCATGTGATGGGCGCTATTAGTTGGGGGGGGGATGGAAGCATGTTTTTGACACGCTAAACCCTTTACTGTATAAGAGGAATGGACGCGAGTAGAAAATGTGCGTCCAGCAGCTGAGCGCACTTTACGGTTTTGGCCTTTCGGTGTGTTAAATGCAGTCCTAAATCTAGCCAGTCAGATTTTGCCTCTGTGCCCACATCCTCCTCTTCCTCAAAACTCCCATTGTTGAAATTCTGCCTCAATCCTAGCCCTGGTGCTTAACCCCCCCTCCCCCCCTCTCTTCTCTCCCTCAGCAGCCACAATTCAGCATTAACCCAATCTGTCCCTCTCCCACCTGCCCGATCTGATAAAAAAGTTGGAACTGGACAGTCATCTAAACCCTGCTCCCACACACTGATCTTCTAAAAGAAAAAGTTCCCCCCCAAGACAGCCTGATTTCCCCTTCTCTCCTGCTATTATTTTTAAAATGACTCCTCTCCAAGATGGTCCGATATCCCATCCATCCAAAAATAATCAACAGGCCTTTCTTTCGTTCCCCTCTCCAGTCTCTCTATAAACCTCCAAAATACTCTCCAAACCAAGTTGGAGAGCCACTCAGCCTTAACTCTTACTAGCTGGGCATCCACCATTGCTATGACAGTGATGCTCTCTGTAGCATTCATTATCAGAGAAACGCTGGACAGCAAGCCAGTAGGAAATAAAACCTCCTGCCAGTTTGGCATGGGGAACATTTATTTTGCAGAGCTAGTGGTGTTTATGAGGGTAGAAGTGAGGGTCTGGAGGACTAGTGGTGCTCTCTTTATTCTTAAGGATCAGGAGCAAGAGGGAATCGGGCTATCTTGGCAGCTCATCTTTAAAACAGCAGGAGAGAGGAGAATCAGGCCATCTTGGTGTCGGGTGGTGGACATGTTTTTTCTATTACTAGGAGTGAGGGAAGGGAAAATTGGGCCTTGGGAAGAGGGGATGCTTTTCAAAGAAGTGGTTTCTACTAGTTAGTGCTGATTTTCATGGCTATTCAAATAAGTTTAGCCAGGCATTCCTATTTGTTGAAATAGCAGGCTAAAATCTAGGTAGGAAAAATTTCCTCAGCTAGATTTACCCAGGGCAGCTCATCCCACACTTGTTGTACCACTGCATTCTCTAGAGTGGGATGAAAAGTAAAAAGTAGATTTTAGACTCGTGCATGGGCGTCCATGTGTGTGCGGTTGCCGGCGCATACATATGGATACGTCAATTTTATAACATGCGCGTGTCGATTGCGTGCATGTAAAAAAAATTTGCTACCCGCATGCACATGCATGCACGATGTTATATTTACGTGTGTATGTGCGCATGAATGTCATCTTGCTAGCATAAGTGTGTGTGTGGGGGGGGGGGATTTCAGGGGATGTGCATGGCGATGCAATAAGCCCTTTTCCCTGTTCCCTCCCAGTTTGTTCCAGTAAAGGAGCAAATTTCCTAAACTCCCTACCTAACCTGTCTCCCTTTTACCTCTCCGACCTGATGCCTAAAACCGCGCTGACTATCCTAGAATTTTTTATTTTAATACTTACCCGCGGTCTGTAGCAGCAGCAGGTAATGCGGGTCCGTCGTTCCCAGCACGCACTTCAGTGGGACTGTGCCTTAATGATGCTGACCCGGCCCACCCATTTCTTCTAAGGCCTGTGCAATGCACGTACCGGTGGGCCTGTAAAAATACGTTGAGCACGCACACAGCCCAGCCACATACGTATCTCTCCTTTTTGACGTGCATAGGCCTTTGGAAATTGGCCTCTATGGTTCTTCCAAAGCCACATTTTTAGTAAAGATAAGTCTACATCTCTCAGCTGTTAAATTTAGATTAATCAACTTTCATGATCTGACCAATGAGTGAAAAACTTGCAAATAGCAACACTTGCAATCTTAAGGGTAGATTTTAAAAGAGCTGCGCATGCACCCATAAATGTGTGTATCTTGCAGCGCAAAAAAATATGCGTTATTTTATAACCTACGCATGTAGGTTATAAAATATTCTTCATGCGCACATGTCTGCAGCTGTGCATGCCATTTTACTACATCCCCTTGTTAGGTGCAAGAGTCCAGTGAACATCGGGGGAGAGAGAGCCTCTTTATAGAGCTCAGTCTGATACTCTATATATGGACCATTGTAAGGGGCACTTTGATTCGGGGTGAGTTTTCAGGAGGTGGGTTGGTATTAGGGGGGGAGGTTGTATAGACACATTCAGATTTATTCATTGTAAAATTGACATTATTAAAGAATTTTAGACCTTATAAGTGATGAAGAGGAGTTAATTTGTACAATGCAGCTAGCAGAGACTGCAGTGTACAAATCAACTCCTATTGTTAGAATTGTCATCCCCCACCCCAACCCACCTCCCGAAAGCTGACCCCAAATCAAAGTGCCCCTTACATTGGTCCATATATAGAGTATCAGACTGAGCCCTATAAAGAGTCTGTCTCTCTCCTGGCGCAACATCAATAATAATATAGCATTTTTACAGTGCTACTAGACATATGCAATGCTAATTAAGGGTGATAAGTATTCAGGTATGATGTCTTTTGCCCAAAGAGCTTACAGTCAGGAACGATAACTTTCAAAGAACTCCACAGGGCACCGTATACATATGTATATCACCACGGAGAGATCTACTACAGTATTTTATAACCAGCGCGGATCAGTCACATGCAGATTATAAAATACACTGAAAGCACATACTTTTCTTACCTAATTTAAAAACATATGTGTGAAAAAAATTGTGATGTGTTTGCGTAAATCCCTTTTTATATGCAGAAGTTGGTATATTTTAAATCATGCATGCATAGTTGAGATCACTCATTTGCCGAAACCTCAACCTGTTCACCCAGTCCTCCTCCAGGTCATCAAAACCCTGCTCTTCTTCACTCTGAATTCTCCCCAGTTCACACAGACCTCCCACCCAACGAATAGTAGATGACAATAGACAAGTCTGATATCAATTGCACGAGATAATTAGCGGGTGTAAAATTACACAAATAAATTGCCCAGTCCCAGAATGCCCCAGACCATCTCTTTTTCACACAGAAATGTGCGAGACCAAAAATATGCACGTACCTTTGGTGTTTATAAAATAACATGCACGTGAGTACAAGTTACTTATGTGCTTTTGTTTTGAAAATTCCCTAAGCGAGTATCAGAGGCAATAGTAGATAGAGGGACTTACCCAAGGTTACCAGGAATGTCAGTGAGAGAAGTAGAATTTGAACTCCTGCTTTGCAGTCCATTGCTCTACTTATTGGGCCACTCTTCCTCCTTAACAGAGCATAATGACATTATAAACTGATTGCCGATGGAAACTTTTAATTTGACAGTTTTTCTTTAATGACTTTGTTAAATGTATAATTAATGTGGTGCATGAATCCAGAAACAGCTCTGTATACAGGATATCTAGGGATAATGATAGCTGATGAACAGCTAGTTCATGAAGTTGTTATCAAGAGCTGAGCAAAATAAGGAACCATGATTCATGATTTGCCCAGAGAAATCCCCTTTCACATGGAATTTCCAACTCCAGCTAGCCCAGTGCAAAATCCAGATCTGATGTTAGGCTGGGGAAAGACTGCCACTGTCTCCCAGCCTGGCCAGAAGAAATAACTCCGCCACCAACTCTCAGTGTGCATCCTGCCCAGGGTAAGACCTCACCTCTAACCTCTTAACTCAGCCCCTGGAAGAAAAAAAAAAGAGAGAGAGAAAGGCTGATGAGAAGGGTTGTGGGATGGGGAAAAGCAAAGGATAGTAGAGTCTATAAAGAAACTATCAAGTAATTGAATATAATTTTAAAAATTAGTGTAAAAAAAAAATCTTTTAATACTAGTTACAGAAAATAAAATGGGCAACCATGTGTTTTCATGTGTAAAAACAGGTGAATTTTAAAAGCGCTCTGCACGCCAAAACTGGGAGATAAATGCACAAGTTGTGCTGGCGAGCGCCAAGCAGATTTTAAAAGGACCCTGTGAATGCACATATCCTGCTGCATGCAAACATAAAACGTTTCTGAAAAGGGGAGGAGCATGGGCGTGGTCTAATCAGGGCGGCCAAAATGATAAAGGGGATGGAACAGCTCCCTTATGAGGAAAGGCTGAAGAGGTTAGGACTGTTCAGCTTGGAGAAGAGACGGCTGAGGGGGGATATGATAGAGGTGTTTAAAATCATGAGAGGTCTAGAATGGGTAAATGTGAATCAGTTATTTACTCTTTTGATAATAGAAGGACTAGGGGGCACTCCATGAAGTTAGCATGGGGCACATTTAAAACTAATCAGAGAATTAAACACACAATTAAACTCTGGAATTTGTTGCCAGATGATGTCGTTAGTGTAGTTGGGTTTAAAAAAGGATTGGATAAGTTCTTAGAGGAGAAGTCCATTTCCTGCTATTAATTAAGTTGACTTAGAAAATAGCCACTGCTATTACTAGGAACAGTAACATGGGGTAGACTGTTTTTGGGTACTTGCCAGGTTCTTATGGCCTGGATTGACCACTGTTGGAGACAGGATGCAGGGCTTGATGGGCCCTTGGTCTGACCCAGTGTGGCATGTTCTTATGGGCATGGGTGTGTCTGAACAGACTGAGAAATGTGTGCATAAAAACTTACATGTCCTTGCGTACGATGGAGTCCCCTGCCATGTCAATTTACTTCTGCTATGAATGGCATGCAAGTAGTAAAACAAAAAATTATAGGTTAGTCAGCAGGGTTTTAAGGGTTGGGAGTAACAGGGGGGAAGGTAGGCTATTAAACTAGGGAGGTTTGGAAGTCCTATCCCTTAACTGGGAGAATTGAGAATGAACTGGGAAAAGTAGCTTCGGAGTTGGTGTGCATCCCTTGTAAAATTCCCCCACTTAACACGATAAAACGTGGTATTTGCACGCATATGTGTACGTCCATTTAAAATTGTAAGTGCATGTACGCGTGTCCAGCCCATTTTATAACCTGCGCGCATGTACATGTGTATGTTATAAAATGGACGCGTCTGTGAACGCGGGTCGATGAACACGCGCACACGTGCACCTGCGCGCCTGTTTAAAAGTTACCAGCAGAGTTTTTAAAGTATTGCCCCTCGTGAATGCACTGCATGCTTTTACCTATGCAGAAAGTGGGTGGTGCTATTGGGGGGGGGGTTCATTTTGCTATCCCTGTGCCTGCTTCCCCTCCTTTGCCCTGCACATCTGTGCACTTGCCAAGTAGGTGAGATAAAGAAATACTTGAAGCAATGGCTGCCAGTGAAGTTTTTAAAGAAAAACTCTACAGGGAGTTTCCCTTCAAACATACCCATGGGTCTAAATGCACTGCAGGCTCTCTGAAAACTACCCTCTCCAAAAGCATAATAAGCAAACTTTAAAAAAAAAAAAAAGGCAGGACGAAAAAAAACTTAAAGTTCAGATCACAGAACTGTTAATGTTGTGTTGCAGAATCTTTGAGACTTTTGAAAAAAGGATCAGGTCCTTGGTTATTAAGTTCACTTGACTTTGTTTCAAGAAATTACATTTCATTAACATACATGGGGACACTATAGCAACAAGTCCTGATGCACACATGGTGTTGCCTATGGTGCCGATACCGATCCTTAAAGTTGATTTACTGAAATGAGTTGCTGTGATGTAGCACTTGGAATAAAATTTAGTTTTTGGAATAACCTTCTTTTTTGTTTTTTTGTGCCTCATTTATTTTGTGAAACTTTTGATTTGTTCTTCACTTCACTTTCAGCCTGCCATACGTTGGAGGCCAGAAATCAGGTTTTTTTTTAAAGATTTCTGTAAAGATATTCACGGCATTCCTTTTATTTGTATTTGCTTTTCTTCACTTGTAACCATTAGAAGGAATTATTCTACTCCATTTGCATTGTGTGCCTGTTTTTATCGGTATACTGGCTCCCTTCATCCTCTGCAATATCAAATGAGTTGATCTCAAAACGTAGACTTAGGATAAAGAGGGATTTTCTTTAATCTGTTCAGCTGTTTTTGTTGCAGGTAAACACAGAGTACAATTTGTACGTATTTGTACATAAAAATCTTATTGAAATGGGATTGCTTAATCCCCTTGCTTGCTGATGTTGTGCAAGGGTTTCTGTTCCAGCTTACGTATGTCTCTGTAAATGTCTACATATAAAACGACAGATAAACTCGCACATATATACAAATTAGAAATTTGGAAAGAACACATAAATGCTTTTCCGCCCATTAGTGATCATTCTTCTTTAGCAGTCCATTTTTTCCATCATGTTCTCTAATTGTTTTTGGAATGACCCCAGTGTTTTGCCTCAGTAACCTTGCCTGTTAGGCCATTGTACACATTCACGATTCTCTGCATGAAAAAAGTCTTTCTTGATGACAGTTTTGAATATATTTTCTTTAATTGTCACTTATGCCTCTGTACTATAATTTATGTTGGGCTGAAAATAGTAACATGGGTTGACATTATCAACACCGTTTAACATATGCCTATTACATATAATTATTTCACCTTGAAAAATATCACATCCATTTACTGTGGTGACACATGTCACCTTCCACTCTATCATGAGATAATGCACAAGGGTAAATGCAGAAAATGAAAAATGTTTTCAGTGACCATTATTTGCTATGTAACTAAAGGCGCCCTAGGAACTGCAAGCTGGCATGACTTTGGTCTGGAAATCTACATGCCATGTGCCACTATAATGTAAAAAAATGCATGCAATCTGATTAATACATTCTCATTAATAGTCTCTCTCTCTCTCTCATTCTTTCTCTATATCAGGGCTTCCCAAACCTGTCCTGGGGACCCCACAGCCAGCAAGGTTTTCAGGATATCCACAATGAATATGCATATACGGACTCCATGATATGCAAATTTATCTCATGCATATTCATTGTGGATATCCTGAAAACCTTGCTGGCTGTGGGGTCCCCAGGACAGATCTGGGAAGCCCTGTTCTCTATATATCTGTATGTATATTTATATATAATATAGATATGTTTTGTCCTAATGATTGGTAAAATGGTCTTTTATTTTCATTTATTACAGTAGAAGATATTACTAGAGAAGCAACATATTCTTTCAAATATATATTTTTTTTACAGATAATAGAAAGATGTAAGAGTTTCTTATTTCTGCCATCTCACAATACATCATAGAATTTCATTTAAATATATTAGCAATAACAAAAAATAGTTGAAAAAACATCCAGCTATTTGAAACTAGACTAAAAGATTGTTACAATTGATATTTTTTGTTGTTCAGTACGTATGTTTTTAATACAGTATCTGATACAGTTATGCCACAGATGCCAATTTATGGGACATATGGAATATTTGCACTTCTCTCTTTCTTTTTCTTCCTTTCTTTCTACAGCTGGTGTTGATTTAGCATGCACATTTTTTTCTAGCAGGAGTGCTAATCAAGGAAGAGGCTGTGAGGATTTAGTCATTTCGGCAGAAGAAAATTATGGGTGTCATTAAAAAGTAAAAGATTATGTCATGGAGAACTGTTCCCATCCCTGTCATTATCATTCCCCTTTTAAGATAATCTGGGAGAATGGTAAGTATGACTTTGGCTAGTGCAGAAGCAAAAAGTGGTTTGATGAACTTTCGTGAAAGCAATAGAACCACAGCATACAGAAATCTGAATTTGGCCTAGGGCATTTTTGTAGGCGATTCTTGAAGGCTCAGTTAGATTGTGGGAACAGCAGGGGTTTGGGTGACTATTTTCTTGCAGATTTTCAAACCGCAAAAAGAGTTTACTTACTTCCCTTCACCAGCTAAACTCACACAAGTACAAAAAGGGAGCTTTGGGGGCACGTTTAAGAAGGACGTGCACAGATCGCATTTTTAACATGTAACATGCATGCATGCTCATCATCTCCAGTGTGTGTGGACATTTGTTGCAGGTATTTAACTGGGTAAGTTCAAGCTTTCATTTTTACTTTTGGACTTGGAGCCTGCTGTTCCTCCCATTTTGGGTTTATGGAAACATGCTTAGTATAAAAGCCCCTCGGTTGGTTATATGGTACTTGGTACTTTTTAAGTTCCCACAACAAATTTTTCTTATGTGTGGGTTTTGTGTAATATGCATGGGAAGAGACAGAGGCAGCAAAAGAAGAGGAGAGATCCTCTAGGAAGGGTTTATAGGCTGTGAATAAGTTTTTTGGGTTTATCTTATAACCAAGTGTTATCTTATAACAATCTTAAAATTGCCCTCACTGTGGTTACAAGAATGCTTATGGTTTCACAATACACATACTTTTAACCACATTGAAAAGAAATATTCCTGGAGAGGAACAATAGCTATGTAGATGGCGAGGTCCATATTCAAAAGCATTATATTTTATATTTTAAAAGCCTGGCGCGTGCAAATCCTGGGAGATACGCGTGGAAGTGCTGGGCCTTTAGAAAGGGGCGGGGTCAAGACGGGACAGCGCCATTAGGCCCTGTTCTGGGGAGAGTGTGTGTCGGCAGCTGGCTGGCACGCAGAATGTGCTACTGCTCAAAGGAACAGTTAAGTTCCAAAATTTAAAAAAAAAAAAAAAAAAAAGAAGATAGGATAAGTTTAGGGGTCAGGGAGGAGAGGGGAAAAGGGAGGCGAGTAGGTAGGGAGATAGGGAAGTTCCCTCCTAGTCAGCTCCTTCATTGGAGGGAACTGGGAATGGGGCAATTGTGTCGCCGCATGTTTTTAAAAAAAATTGCACCCCCTTGTGCGTGCAAGTTGCAACCTACCCGCACGCCAACATAAAATCAGGTGCGCATGTGCATCAAATTGTATAACGTGTATGGTGATGTGTGGATGTTATAAAATCAGTGCATCCATGTGTGCGTACCAGGAACTGCACGCACATGGAAGCCCGTGCTGACATTTTAAAATCTATCCCTAAGCCAGCTAACTAGAAGGTTAGCCAGCTAAATTAAAATTTAGGTAATTATCTGTCTAAATTCTAGGGGCGTTCCAGTGCATAACTGGGAGGAGTTAAGTTAGCAAGCTAACTCTGAGATACAGACTTAGCTGGATAACTTAGTCTAGTCAGACCAAAGACCTGTTCTAAAATTAGTTGGCTAACTTTAAGATAGCTGGCTATATTCAAACGTGTAGTTGCTCTATTGAATATGCCTCCAAAGTTTGATGGATAAGTTTATCTGCTAACTCTGCTATCTGGACTATAACTGAATATAGACCATGGCATTTTAAAATCTTTGCAAGCAACTTTTCCAGCAAAAATCTACTCACAGAAATAGTAGAAGCAAACGATCACTCATAGAGACAGTAACTTTGAAACAACCACTTGGGAGCATATGCTGGCTCGCTTCCAGAAACGTGACCATTTTATAACATATGTGCGTATATGCATGCATGTTATAAAATAGGCTGTATGCACGTACATGTGTGCATACAAATGCCTTGTTTACTAGAGATGTGAATCG
The DNA here is from genome assembly GCF_901001135.1 of Rhinatrema bivittatum. Classification (NCBI taxonomy): domain Eukaryota; kingdom Metazoa; phylum Chordata; class Amphibia; order Gymnophiona; family Rhinatrematidae; genus Rhinatrema; species Rhinatrema bivittatum. The sequence continues at coordinate 64,323,544 of NC_042620.1, read as the reverse complement.
GAACCAGTATCGGTTCGGGTTCCGATTCACATCGTGAAATTTTTATCTTGCAGTCCAATCGGGTTTTTTTTTATTGGCTGCGCCCAAGTCAATAACCAAAAAATACAGCCGACTCTTTAAAATGAGTTTGTTAGTATCCCCCCACCCTCCGGCCCCCCCCCAAATTTTTTTTAAATACCTGATGGTCCAGCGGGGGTCCCAGGAGCATTCTCCCATGCTTGGGCCATCGGCTGCCAGTAAACAAAATGGCACCGATGGCCCTTTGCCCTTAGCATGTGACAGGGTATCCGTGCCATTGGCCGGTCCTTGTCACATGGTAGGAGCAATGGACGGCCGGTGCCATCTTTAAAAATGGTGCGGGCCATCCACTGCACCTACCATGTGACAGGGGCCAACAATGGCACCGCCCCTGTCACATGGTAAGAGCAAAGGGCCATCGGTGCCATTTTGATTAGTGGCAGCCGATGGCCCAAGCATGGGAGAAAGCTCCCGGGACCCCTGCTGGACCACCAGGTATTTAAAAAAAATTTTGGGGGGGTCTGGAGGGTGGGGGGATTCTAACAAACTCATTTTAAAGGGTCAGGTTGTGTTTTTAGGTTGTGTCCTTTCTTCCCGCCCCCCCCCCCCCCCATAACGATAAGAAAACCCACTAAATTAATCGTGGGGTTTCCTATTGCTATCGGGGACCCCCCGATATCTGACGATATTGAAAATATCTGACGATATTTTCAATCGTCAGATAAACAATTCACATCCCTATCGTTTACCATGTAAGTGGGGGGACTTTAATAGAAACATGCTCTGATGCAATTACCAGTTAAACCATTTCATTTCCAGATTGCCCAGGTAAGAGATAAGACTTCCTAAACCCCCTATTTAAATAGCCTTCCTTTTTCCCCTTTTATCCCCGACCCTTAAAACCCTGTTGACGTGCCTATATTTTTTTGTTTTAGGACTTACACACCATCCGTAGCAGAAGTAAATTTAAGCGTTAGGGACTCTGGGGCACACATGGCGGGTAAGTTTTTACGCACTGGTTTCATTCATAAATCCAGGAACGACCATGGCCCACCCAGACCATGCCCATGCACCGCCCCTTTTTTGGACATTTTCATTTGTGTGTGTACCCGGAAATACACGCTTACAGGGGTACCTATCAAAATCCGTATGGTGCGCGCCGGCCCAACTTGTGCGTGTATCTCCCGGCTTTGGCACTCAATAGGGCTTTTTAAATTTCACCCAACATATTTGCAGCATGTTTCAAAGCAAAAGTACAAATGTACTTTCACTTTGAAAATTGGTTCAAAGCTTGTAGGTATAAAGTATACGTGGTCTCTGTGTTAATGTGAAGATTTTAAAACTTATCCCTAGATACAGATTTCACAAATCTGTTTTACAATCTCAGACAGAAATAAAAGAAAGATTTAAAGAGTCCAGTGCAGAAAAGCCATGTAAAAATCACCACAGCCATATCCTTCCTAGCTACAGGCTTCCTTCAGAAAGTTGTGGTTGACCCTACAGTGATTAGCCAGTCAGCCAGTTCTCATTCTCTTGAAGATCTGGGAACATTCCCTGTTCAGCCAGTGACCTCCTCATTTGTAGCAAAATCCCATCCTCTAACTCCTCCATCACCTACCAAAAATGCTATTTGATGTTTCCATTGCTGCTTGTATCTTGGGAATAGAGAAGCAGCTGAACAGTGAGACATCTTTAAATCCAGATAGCATAACTACAACTTTTGTTCTGACATTCATAGTAAATGTGCCAGTGTTGGATGTGCTGTTAGACATTCTAGGGGGTAAGACTGCAGCAGTCCTTGGAGGCACACTGGCATTATTGACCATGTGACATGAGAAGTCATCAACAGAGCAACAGCCCTTGAAACCAGCAGGGAAGTATGGAGAAGTAAGGAAGGCATCTCAAGGAGGGCAGGAGCGATTACAAAGTGGATAAGTTGAGGATTGAGATCTAAGGAAAAGATCTAGTCCTTTCCTCAAAGTTGAGGTTGCAAAGGCAACCTTGACTAAAAGGTCACCTCTATCGTGCCCTCTACTCTGCAACCCAGGAGAACATCTGGACAGCCTGGCCTTGCTAGAGCACTGTTTCTTCTCTAGCAGCAATTACTACTGATATACATAGCCAGATTCATACTTCTCTTTTTGTTCAGGCAGAGAAGGCTGAGAAGTTGGAGTGGTATATTAATGAAATCTCTATGGTTCAGAAGTCTCTTGTTCAAAATAAGAATGTTACTCACTGCAGAATTGGAAACTTAAAGAAACGTGTAAGATGCAAATTTGTGAGTTTTGAATTTTACTACAGGGTACATTTTATAAAGTTGTGCGCATGCGTCCATGAGTGTGCGATTTTATAATATGTGCGCGCATGTTATAAAATCGAGGGTCAGCGTGTGCAATGGGGTGCACAATTATGCAATGTGCGTTTGCCGAAGCCGATGCCCATAGCCTTCCCCTGTTCCCTCCCCCCTAGCCTGAACTTCCTACCCCTTCCCCTAGCCTTCCCACCCCCTAACACTAATCTTAAACCCCCCCCAAATTTTTATTTTACCTGTTGCGACTGCCTTGAGGCACCCTGCCGGTACACGATCCCCTGGCACAGCAGCAAATGTCAGCTGTGCCGAGGGCCTTTAGTCCCGCCCCCATCCCGCCCCATCCCGCCCACTCCCTGCTCCCTCCCCAATGCCCCGGGACATACGCATATGACCGGGCCTTTTAAAATAGACCCAGGGCACGTAACCTTTTAAAATCTAGGCCATATTGTTTGTGCTTGCTCCAGTAGATCTTTTCAAAACATCTGTGTAGGAGATTTTAAAAATTCCAGAAGAAACACTCTTTCCTATTGGTAAGGACTTCTTCCTTCTAACTGGAAGGAGGAATGAGGCTGTAGAGATAGTGTGGTAAGTCAGCCATGGATAGTTAGGAACTTTCTGGGTTTTTAGAAAGATTTGTGTTGGATGAGACTCACAGAGCTAACTGCTTATAACGTTGGTCTTCCCTCAAGACTGGCATTCAATACTTCACTTGGACTTCTGGAATAGATAGGCTTTATTTATGGGGCATAAGATATGGATTTTTCTATTCTTGTATAAATCTATGCAAGGCTGAGGGAAGAAATTTCAGGGTATAAGTCATGAGATTATTGCTCTTGGTGCATCTTTCTTACTTCAATTACCTTGCAAATGTTTTATGATATTAGTTAATGTGAAATTTATGCTCCTTGAGCCCTACCGATTGGGATAGTAACTTTCAAAGTTTCACACGTGTGCCCATTTGCATGCAAGCTTTGGCCTGCACCCAGGTACGAGTATGTTGTAAAATAGCCTGCTGCGCGCCGAAATTTAAGTGGACATGGTCCTGTGTGCACAAATCCCACTTCAATCGCGTAAATCAGTCACGTAAATCCTCAGTTCACCCAGTTGATAGGTCCTCCAAACTCCCATAGTTTAATAGTCTTCACTCCCCTGACCTTTAAAACCCCGCAGATCTGCTATTTTTCTTTAATTTTTAACTTACACTTCCAGAAGTAAAGTTACGTGACAGGGGGCCTCAACGCACACCAGGTTGCATAAGTATTTACACTCTCATCCCAATTTCACTTCCCAAAATGCCCTTGCCCTATCCAGATCGTGCCCATGCCCTGCCCTGCCCCTTTTTGAAAAATTCCGAGATGTGAGTATTGCAGCAGCTTGTAAAATCTGCTCCGCATGTGTGAACCCGACATATTCGTGCATCCCTATTTAATGCACGCATTAGGCTTTTAATATTCACCTTTATAGTTTTTCATGGATTCTCACAAATACCAGGACTCCAGCTGTTGGATCTGAAGTGGAAGGAAATAACTCTCAATAGCAAGTTTATTTTATTTCTTGTATACATAAAGCTGCCTAGTTTTCTCTTGGTTCTCTCTTTTTATCATGGACTAATGTAAATACTGTTTACTTCTTTTTCCTTTCCTTTTGTATTTAATGTTTTTAAGTACTTTATGTTGCAAGTACATACTTGTGATGTAAATTCAATAATAAAATGAAATTAAAAATGTCTACATGTATTTTCTTCAAGAAAAACAGCACCAACAGTAAACTATGAGAAACTTTTATGACATAGTTGATTACTTTTTAGTGTTGGAAGTAAACAATTACATTCATATTGCAATAAGGCCTATAGGTGCAACTGAGAGATGCTATAAAAACAGGAAATCCTTCTACTTCCTCGACATGTAGTGGTGTGCAATGACAATAGTTTCATTCCTGAAAAGATAGCTAGATAATCTAGAAAATGACGTTTCTTTCTTTCTCTCATAGGGTAGACCTGTTTAATTCTCTCTTCTACCTCTAATTTGGCTATGAGAGTGACCAAATTAGAGATGGCTGATTCCTGGGTAAGTACATGCTTCATCTCACTAGTTTGCAATATTCAAAGCTTTTACCAAACAAGTTATGATAGCTTGGCACCCCTCCCCAATATTATCGAGCCTTTTAGTCTCCCCCCTACACACCTCAATATTTGGCTAATGACTGTTACAGAAGAACATTATAATGAAACTGTCAAGCTTACCAGATCAGTCATTGAAAGGAATTTAGGCAGCTTAAGATCCCACTTTAGATGCCTTGATAGGTCTGGTGGTATATTATTGTTTAATCCCATAAAGATTTTTAAGATTATCCTTGCATGCTATATTTTTCATAATACGGACTATTTATTTAGCACATGTGTCCATTTGTCTGAAAATACTCTGGGAAAGGTAAAAAGTAACATCATCAATATGATTCAATAATAAAACAGATAAAAGAGCCCAGCATCCTGTCTTTGACAATGGATGGCCTGGCTTGCAAGTACCCATCAGATTCCAATAGTTGGATCTATTTCACTTCCATGGATGAGCTCTGGCTTTCCCAAGTCTGCCTGGCTAATAACTGTTTAGGGAATTTTCCTTCAGGAACTTATTCAACCCTCTTTTGAACCCTGCTATGTTACGCTGGCAACAGATTCTATAGATTGCTTGTGTGCTGAGTGAAAAAAAAAATACTTCCTATGGTTAGTTTGAAATCTTCTGGCTGCTAGTTCAAGGAGTGTCTCCTAGTCCCAAAGTTATTTGAAAGGGTAAATAACCATTTATGTCTATGCTTATTATCGCTTGATGAATCGCATCTTATTGCATTAGTAAAACAGAGTGATGTACATAAAGTAATAAAAATAACAGTTAAACTGGCAATGATAAACTATGAATAAAAGCTTAAAACATGAAAGGACAATGCAAAAGAAAAAAAAATTGTATGTATATATATATTTATAACATAATAGACATGAATTTAAGTTGGCATTTCCTATTTACCTTTTCCACTCCACTAATGATTTTATAAAGCTGAATCATAATCCCCTCTCAGTCATCTCTTCTCCAAGCTAAAGAGCCGTAATCTGTTTAGCCTTTCTCCAGAAGGGAGTTTTTCCATCCCTTTTGTCATTTTTGTTGTCTTTCGCTATACCTTTTCTGTGTCCTGTATGTCTTTTTTTGAGATGGGGTGACCAGAGCTGCAAGCAATACTCAAGGTGCAGTTGCACCCTGGATCTGTACAAAGGCATTATGATAGTCTCAGTTTTTTTTCTCTATTCTGTTCTAAATAATTCCTAACATTCCATTTGCCTTTTTGACTGCTGCCACCGCACACTGAACCAAAGATTTCAAGTTACTGTCCACAAGGCCTCTGAGTTATTTTCCTGGGTGGCGACTCCTAACATGGAACCCAGCATTGTGCACCTGTAGCCGGGATTATTTTTTCCTACTGCATTGCCTTGCACATGTCCACATTGTTGCTTCTGCCATTTAGATGCCCAGTTTCCTTGTCTCACATGGTTCTTCTGCATTTTCTCACAATCTGCTGTTATTTTAATGACTCAAAGCTATTTTGTGTCATCTGCAAATTGGATCTCTTTTCCAGATCATTTATGAATATTCTAAATAGCACAGGGCCCAGTATAGACTCCCGGAGCAGTCCACTAATGACCTTTTTGCATTTGGAAAATTGACCATTTAGTTCTACTCTCTGAGGTCGATATTCAGTCACAGTCTGAAGAGCAATGTTAGCTGGATAAACTTGTCTGGCTAACTTTAAAGTTATATTCAATAGTATAGAACAGTTTATGTCCCCTCCATTAAAATGTTGCTTTACTGCCTTTCTGTAGCTCTGATGCCATCTTCCCCTGTCATTTGTTGGCATCCTTCCCCTCACCCCCAGCTCTTTTTTCGGGACTTTGTAGAAGAATGACTTGTAATAAGTATTTCACTTATTAGACATATAAATGTAAGTATTTTCAGATTTTATTTCTTTGCTACTATAATGTCATGCAGGTATGTGCTTGTAATTTTTTTGTTTAAAATGTTATACATAAATAGTTTGAAGAAAACCCGGAAATGAGAAAAAAACAAAGAAAAAAGATTTTTTTTTTGTCTAAACATCTCTATGGTTGAAAATTGCCTTTATCCAGCTCTAATCTGAGATAATCAAAAAGAGCCATAAAAGTAGTCTCTGTTCCATATCCAGTTCAAAAACTGGACTGGAATGGTTCCAGACAATTATGCTCCATACAAACCTGATTCATCAAGGCATTTTTCCATAGACACAGAATGGGAAAAAAGCCTTAGTGAATCAGGCAGAGTTGTTAGCTATGTGAGATTAGCTTTTTCCATGAGTTTACTCAGCAAAGGAGTACTAGAAATGGGATCAACATTAGCATAGGCAGGAGCATCTACTTTTTTTTAAATACAGGATGTACCACAGCAGCCTTGGAAGCTTTAAGTAAATGTCCTTCTAATAATGAAGTATTAACTATTGTTTTCAAAACATCAATGAAGCGATCTCTGTAGGCCTGAAAGGCAGGTAACTGGTTTCAGACTAGTTAGTAATTTACCCAATTCAAAATTATTGACAGAGCAAAAGGCTAATAGCCCACCTAATGGAGAAGCTAAGGACAAAAGTTGAGATAAATCATGAGATTCATAAGCTGTACACATGGATGCATAATTATTATCTTGCCTTATCTACATGAAGAGATTGCCTGATAGTAAAAATGTGATTTCAGAGCTGATTCTTTAGCAACAGGTGAAACATTATTAGGATGTAAAAAAAACCTTCTAGGAATCTGGAATACTTGCTTAGGTTTATTTAAAGCAAGGGTTACATTTTTTTTTTAAGAAATTCTTTTTAGCTGATATAATAGAATGCAAATAAAACCTAGTGCCAATTTCCCACAGGATATTATTATAATCAAAAGGGTCTGCATCAAACTCTTTCAAGCATATCCCTATTTCTTTTAAGATGATGCAGGTGACCATTAAACAGAGGAGCTCTTTTAATTGCAGATATAATTCGAATATGAACAGGAACAATAGAATCCAAGGCCAATTGTGCATCATGGTTCCACAGATCAATCATGTCAGCAATCGGGAGACCATCTGTGTGATAAGTAATATTAACAAGGGCTTGAATAAAAGTCCCTGAGTCCAATGCTGAAATAGATCTTTTTTTTTTTTAATAAAATTTTCAGAAATTCCAAATGGGGGCAATATTAATTCAAAAACACCAAACAATACTCCAGGGTAAGGTAATATGGTATAAGCTTAAATATCCCCCAAAGCAGTCTCAGGGTAAACAATTCAAATGTAAAATATGCCTCTTTCCTCCTTTCCCCACATGTATATACCACCTGTGTAAATCTGAAAGACCTAGTCTCTAAGAAACTACTGACAACACACTGAGTATCCATATGGACAATAAAATCACCAAGGGTCAATACTCTACCCTATTTAAGCAAGAGATTGGAAATCTGATCTAACATACAATATACGATTCTGGAGAGGAAGGTAGATTTAAAAATATACAGTTTCAGAACCAGTCACCTTAATAAAAAGGCATTCATTTCCATTAATTAATTCAACTGTGAGTTAAGGCAATGAACTCTTAAAAAGCAATCCCACCCTTCCCCCCACAATTGCAAGGGTTAATGTAAAACCCTGTAACAGGAAGGGGTGTATTGCATTATTATCTGCACACAGAATGCTGCTGCCTGTGTTAGATTTGATTAATCATACTACAATTTTGGGTAGATTTTAAACGAGGCACGTGTGTCCATGTGTATGTGGGACCCGGCGTGCACATTTGGACATGTGTATCTTATAACATGCGAGAGTGACTGCGCGCGTGTTATAAAATAAGAGTGGTGTGCGCACATGCGGAGCAGATTTTGTAACCCGGGTCTATTAAAATTTTGGATACCTTGCAATTTGTGAATTATGGAGTTGCCGTAATGATTTAAAAATTTATGAGCACCATTCTTTGACTCTGTGTGGATTCTTCATAAAGTTTGACTGCGCATTTCTCTTGGATTGTATTTAAACACTTTTGTGCCATTTGTGATTCATATCAGTCCACATCTTGGTGGGTTAGACAGCTTTGTGCTGTTTGCGATGGACCATATTACATATTTTATTTATTTATATTTTTATTTTTTTAAATGTATTTATTTCCCACCCTCCAAAACAGTTTGGATGGAGTACAAAAAAATATACATAAAAAAGTGTTCAGATATGTTTGTGCTGTTTGCTATTTACTTCAACTCTCCAACCTTAGTGACACCTTTGTGATCTTTATTAGAGATGTGAATCGTGTGCCCGATCGTCTTAACGATCGGGTTCGGCTGGAGGGAGAAAAAAATCTGATCACTGGAGATGTGAATCGGAATCGGTTCCGATTCACATCGTTAATTTTTTTTTAGTGAGGCCCTACCCTTTAAATTTGACCCCTTACCTTCCCCCACCCCCCCCGAACCCCCCAAAAACTTTTTACGAGTACCTACTGGTTCAGTGGGGGCGCGGGGACCGATCTCCCGCTCTCGGACCATCGGCACCATTTTGACTGCCACCCAAAAATGGCGCTGATGGCCCGATTAAAAAAAAAACCCCACCCGACCCTTTAAAGATGACCCCTTAGCTTCTCCCAACCTCCCGATCCCCCCAAAACATTTTTAAATTACCTGGTAGTCTAGTGGTGGTCCCAGGAGTGCCGGCCATCCAGTGCTCCTACCATGTGACAGGGGCCGACCAATGGCATGGATACCCTGTCACATGGTAAGGGCAAAGGGCCATCAGCGCCATCTTTATGAGTGGCAGCCGATGGCCCATCTTTAAAGATGGTGCCGGCCATCCAGTGCTCCTACCATGTGACAGGGGCCGGCCAATGGCACGAATACCCTGTCACATGGTAAGGGCAAAGGGCCATCAGCGCCATCTTTATGAGTGGCAGCCGACGGCCCGAGAACGGGAGATCGCTCACAGGACCACCACTAGACTACCAGGTAATTTAAAAATGTTTTGGGGGGATCGGGAGGGTGGGAGAAGCTAACGGGTCATCTTTAAAGGGTCGGGTGGGGTTTTTTTTAATCGGGCCATCGGCGCCATTTTTGAGTGGCAGTTAAAATGGTGCCAATGGCCCGAGAGCGGGAGATCGGTCCCCGCGCCCCCAGTGGACCACCAGGTACTTGTAAAAGGTTTTGGGGGGGTTCGGGGGTGGGGGAAGGTAAGGGATTAGTTTTATAGGGTCGGGGTGGGTTTAGGGGTTGTTTTGGTGTGCCGGCTTTCCTGCCCTCCCCCCAAATAACTCCCGTTAGTGGACACTAACGGGAGTAACGATTTTTCACGATAAATCGTGAAAATTTCTATTGTATCGCGCACTGTACCGATTTTTGACGATTTAAAAAATATTGGACGATTTTTTTAAATCGTCAAAAAATGATTCACATCCCTAATCTTTATGATTCACGAATCTCTACACCTTGGTGGTTTAGACACCTGTTAGGTTTGAGGCATAGTGTGTAGACTCTTAGTCGCTGTGGAGATGACTCCTCCCACGGGGAGGGGCCCTGTGGGGAACTAGAGTGATAGGCTAGACTCAGAGAGCAGACACTGGAGATGGAAAGCTTTATTGTACTGCTGTAAATAGTAGAAATGTGTATCGTGTGATCGATCATCTTAACGATCGATTTCGGCTGGGGGGGAGGGAATCGGATCGTTGCGGTTTTGTTTTTCTAAATATCGTGTAAATCGTGAATCGGAGGAGGGCAGGAAAACTGCACATTAAAACATCCCTAAAACCCACCCCGACCCTTTAAAATAAATCCCCCACCCTCCAGAACCCCCCCCCCAAATTTCTTAAATTACCTGGGGTCCAGTGGGGGGTCCCGTTGTGATCTTCCACTCTCAGGCGTCGGGCGCGTTGATAGAAAATGGCGCCGGCGCCATTTTGGTTCGTGTTCCCCGACGTCACGAGCACCGTACGGCCAGCGCCATTTTGCTGTATGGCAAAGCAAAATGGCGCCGGCCGTACGGCAACACGAGTCGAGCGCAGGAGATCGTTCCCGGACCCCCGCTGGACTTTTGGCAAGTCTTGTGGGGGTCAGGAGGCCCCCCCAAGCTGGCCAAAAGTCCCTGGGGGTCCAGCGGGGGTCCGGGAATGACCTACTGCGCTCGAATCGTGTTGCCGTATGGCCGGTGCCATTTTACTGTATGGCAAAGCAAAATGGCGCCGGCCGTACGGCAACACGATTCTGAGCAGAGTGGAGGCTTAAATACCCAGAGGTATTAACGTCATGCTTGGGGTCACCCCCAAGGTTCCTGCCATGACATGTAGATAAGTGTAGGCTATGTGCATGCACCCTAGGAGGCCACGGGAAGGAGCATGGTGGACGGGGATGAGTTGGAGATGCTGAGGGTTTCGGCACTCGGCACCGGAGGCAGCCATCTTGCCCATGGATGTGGAGAAAGGCAAGAAAGAGGTAAGGCAGAGCAGTCGCAGCCATCTGCGACCAATGGACGCAACAACACCTTTCTGCTGTTCGAGATTCACTGCACTCACTTTGGGGAATTATACATATTCATGCTATTTGCAATGGACTGTACTCCATGCCCTGTGATTTAAACAATGTTGCACTGTTTGCGATGGATGCACTTCATGTCTTGTAGGTTTGGACACCTTTGTGATGATTCTGATTCACACCTTGGGAGTGTAAAGAACTTTGTACAGTTTGTAATTCACCGCTCTCCATGCCTTGATTATTTAGATATATTTCTGTTGTTTGGGATTCACTGCACTCCATGCCATAGCTGTTTAGATATTTTTGTGCTATTACAATTCATCACACATCTTGTCTAGGGCTTTAAAGATATTAATGCTGTTTCAGAAGGACTGTACCCCTTGTGGGTTTAGACCCCTTTGCACTATTTTCAGTGTATCACACTTTAGACACCTTTTTGCTGTTTGCAATTCCCTTCACTATGACTTGTGACTCGGCACTCATTGGTATGTATGCACCCTACAATCACCACAGCTATACAAGTAACAGAACCATAACTGAAATAATGAGCCATTCACAGTTTCACTGTACTGGCAATACACATATATGCCTTGTTCAAAGGGTAGGTATATTCCATGCTGCTTATCTAAGGAATAAGAAGTGCAATAGTACAAATGCAATGGAAAAGGATGAAGTGGATAACAAAACTCAACTAAATCAGTCACAAAAGGAGTCCAAGAAAAGCAGTAACCTGAACTAGAAAAGCTGGAAAGATATGAGCACAAATGCTCATAATTTGGGCAATAAAATCCAAGATCTGCAAGCCCTAATGGTAGAGGTGGACTTGGATGTTGTTGCTGTCACGGAGATGTGGTTCACAGAATCTCATGATTGGGATATGGCAATACCGGGCTATAACTTGTTAAGGAAGGACGGAGAGGACAGGAAAGGGGGAGGAGTGGCTCTTTATGTCAGAAACAATATCCAAGCATCTGAGCTGCAAGGAAGAAGGGGGCAAAGAAGAAGCCCTATGGGCCGACCTAAAAAAAGATGATGGGGCATCCATTTTTATTGGAGTGGTTTACAGGCCTCTAAATCAAATGGAAGAGCTTGACAGAGATCTGGTTGAAGACATCTAAATGATGGTAAAGAAGAGAGAAGTGGTGATTGTTGGAGATTTTAATCTGCGTGCTTGATGTAGACTGGAGAATCCATTCTGCAGAATCTAACAATAGTAGAGAGATAGTGGATGCCCTGCAAGGAGCTCAGTTCAAAAAATGGTAATGGGACCCACAAGGGAGGGAGCTATACTCAATTTAGTGCTCACTAATGGAGATAATGTCTCTAATGTCCAAATGGGTGCCCACAACAGCACCAGTGATCATCAAACGGTATGGTTTCATATCACAAATAGGACACAGAGAAGAAGCATGAAGACCAGAGTTTTACAGTTTAAAAACACAGACTTTGATGAAATGGGTAAGTACCTGGAGGAAGAAGTAGAAGGCTGGAAGAACAAGAAAGATGTGGAACAACAATGGACCAAACTAAAAGGAGCAATTACCAAGGCAACTAATCTATATGTTAGAAAAGTAAAGAAAAGCAGAGAAAAATAAAACCTATCTGGTTCTCAAAGGAGGTGGCTGACAAAATAAAAGCTAAAAGAACAGCGTTCAAGAAATATAAAGGATCCCAAAGGGAGGAACACAAGGAAGAATATCTGGTGGAACTGAGGGCGACAAAGAAAGTAATCAAGACTGCAAAAAGTCAAGTGGAAGAAAGGATTGCCAAAGAGGTAAAGCGAGGTGACAAAACATTTTTCAGATACATCATAGAAAGGAGAAAAGTTCAAAGTGGTATAGTGAAATTGAAAGGTGAAAAAGATCAATGTGTGGAGAGAGATGAAGGAAATGGCAGAAATATTAAACAAATACTTCAGTTCGGTGTTCACTAAAGAGGACCCTGGAGAAGGACTGTCGCTAGTTAACAAGAAACTGGAAGGGAGTGGAGTAGATGTAACTCTGTTTATGGAAGAGAATGTATGGGAAGATCTAAGAAAACTAAAAGTGCACAAAGCCATGGGGCCTGATCAGGTTCAACCCAGGATACGGGGGAGCTCAGAGATGTGCTGGCAGGTCCACTGTATGACCTGTTCAATAGATCCCTAGAAACGGGAGTGGTGCCGAGTGATTGCAGAAGAGCGGTGGTGGTCCTGCTTCACAAGAGTGGGAGCAGAGAGGAGGCTGGAAACTACAGGCCAGTTAGCCTCACTTCAGTGGTAGGAAAAGTAATGGAGTTGTTGCTGAAAGAAAGAATAGTGAACTATCTACACAGAAGAATTGCTGGACCAGAGGCAGCATGGATTCACCAGGGGAAGGTCCTGTCAGACAAATCTGATTTACTTTTTTGATTGGGTGACTAGGGAATTAGATCGAGGAAGAGCGCTCGATGTCATCTACTTGGATTTCAGCAAAGCTTTTGATACGGTCCCGCACAGGAGGCTTGTGAATAAAATGAGAAGCTTAGGAGTGAGTGCCAAGTTGGTGGCCTGGATTGCAAACTGGTTGATGGACAGAAGACAATGTGTGATGGTAAATGGAACTTACTCTGAAGAGAGAGCGGTGTTAAGTGGATTGCCGCAAGGATCGGTGTTGAGACCGGTCCTGTTCAATATCTTTGTGAGCGACATTGCAGACGGGATAGAAGGTAAGGTTTGTCTTTTTGCGGATAATACTAAAATCTGCAACAGAGTGGACACGCCGGAAGGAGTGGAGAGAATGACACGGGATTTAAGGAAGCTGGAAGAGTGGTCGAAGATATGGCAGCTGAGATTCAGCGCCAAGAAGTGCAGAGTCATGCATACGGGGTATGGAAATCCAAAAGAACTGTATTTATTGGGGGGTGAAGGGCTGATGTGTACAGAGTAGGAGAGAGGGACCTTGGGGTGATAGTGTCTAACGACCTAAAGTCAGCGAAACAATGTGAAAAGGCGATAGCTAAAGCCAGAAGAATGCTGGGCTGCATAGAGAGAGGAAGATCTAGTAAGAGAAAGGAAGTGATGATCCCCTTGTACAAGGCCTTGGTGAGGCCTCACCTGGAGTACTGTGTTCAGTTCTGGAGATTGTATCTCCAAAGGGACAGAGACAGGATAAAGGCGGTCCAGAGAAGGGCAACCAAAAAGGTGGATGGTCTTCATAAAATGACTTATTAGGAGAGATTGAAGAACCTAAATATGTACATCCTGGAGGAGAGGAGGAGCAGGAGTGATATGATACAGACTTTCAGATACTTGAAAGGCTTTAATGATCCATGGTCAACAACAAACCTTTTACATTGGAAAAAAATGAATAGAACTAGGGGTCACGATTTGAAGCTCCAGGGAGGAAGACTCAGAACCAATGTCAGGAAGTATTTCTTCATGGATAGGGTGGTATATGCCTGGAATGCCCTTCTGGAGGAAGTGGTGAAGACTAAAACTGTGAAGGATTTCAAAGGGGCAAGGGATAAACACTGTGGATCCATAAAGGCTAGAGGATGGGAATGAAGAGAAGAGCCATGGGGGTGGATTACTGGAGTGGAGGTAACGTTCGCATGGTTAATGCAGCTCCAATATTGCTCTCTGCTTCAATATGCAAAAGAAAAGCCTGGAGTCAGTATGGGTCCTGCTCCAGCCCATCCTCACACTTCTATTGAACTCTATTGCCTTACTGGCATTTGGCTTCTACAGATGTTAGACCCTCTCATATTTTGCGAAACTCCCATTACACTCATTTGAAAACTGATCCATTAGTGTGCAGGGACCTCTTTGAAGTGGAAGAAAATACAAATTCATGACAAGAAAATATTAAAACCTTATAGTTGGGAAAACATGCAATTATAAATAGCCTGTAAATATAATTTCTATTGTTTAAGCTTATAGCAAACTAAAATAATTAAAGTAGCATATTTCTGAAATGATAAAACTGTTTATTATTTGATGATCTGCATCTGTGCATTCTATTACTCATATACCAAATATATGCTATAATGGGATATTTAATTTGATTTAGCATATTATATAAGGATCATTTTTATATATGTTGCTACATTAGTATTGTGTATGTTTTTTATGAATGGTATCTATTATCTTCAAAACCACTGAAATAGAAATAGGCCATAATTATACTGCAAAGAAATTCTAGCAGTTCAAATAAATCTGCAGTGAGGTTATTACAATGAAAATGTCCTGCTAGCCTCCAGCATTTACTGTTCTTGGTGACATCACTATTATGCTTTAACTCTAACTGCTATATCTGAACACAAACAACTTGTCTGGAACCTTTTAAGAGTTTCTTTCCTAGAGTATTTTTTCTGATTCTTTTAAGTATAAATGATGGACACAGTGGTTGCATTTGTCATAAATATATCTACTGTCAATACAGCTCTGTTGGCACTAGTCTAGCTCTTCGGTCAAAAGGTCATTGGTTAAAATCAAAGACCAGGAATTTTTTTTACTGCCAAATATAGGACTGGATTTGCTATGTTTTTCCCTCTTTCAATATCTATAGGGAAAAAAAAAGCTTAAAGGTGAATTTTCAAAAGTTACGTGTGTAAAAATTAGCACTGCATGCATGTGAGTATTTTAGAAACCTCAACAGACACCCATAAATCAGGGACCACAAGTAAATTTGAGAGTGTTAAAAAGGGGTATTCCAGGGAGGGGCCTGCATGAGTATGATGCTATTTTATAAGCAATTAAAGCATGTAAATTCGGCACCTTACTTAATATCTGCTCAATATCTGGAGTAAGAGCTTTTTAACATCTTAAAAGTGAAAAAATGACTGGGGAGGGATCTGGTTGAAATGAGGGGGACTTCAGACTGAAGAGCCAGGAGGGGCTTCACGAGCTGCAGATGGACAGTGTGAACTTGTAGACTAATTGGTAAAACTGGTTAGTTCATTGCCATGCACATGTTAGAAAAAACCCTGACTTATAGAGGGTAAATGTGTCTAAATAATGCATGCAAAATCTACTTGCATATCCCTTTAAAATTTGATACAGACATATGTGGGTATATCATTTGCCCACACTTATCTGGCTAAATTCTGACTTATCCTGCTAAGTAGTGCCTTTACCATTACTTAGCCAAATTTGAACTTGTCTAGATAGTAGAACCACTTATCCAGCTAAATTCTGACTTATCCTGCTAAGTAGTGCCTTTACCATTACTTAGCCAAATTTGAACTTGTCTAGATAGTAGTACCACTTATCCAGCTAAATTCTGACTTATCCTGTCAAGTAGTGCCTTTACCATTACTTAGCCAAATTTGAACTTATCTAGATAGTAGTACCACTTATCCAGCTAAATTCTGACTTATCCTGCTAAATAGCAGCAGGCTCTATTTGGCTGGATAACTCTGAAAAGCACTACTTGTCCGTCTAAGTAGCACCTTTCCAACTTAACAGGCTGTGTAAGATAGCCAGATAAGTCTTTAAAAGTGCTATTTAGCTGGATAAGTCTTAAAATGCTACTTAGCTGGCTAACCCTTAGATTCATCAAAACATTATTAATATAGTGGAAATAGCAACGTACTTCTGTAAACTTTGGCCCCTCCTTGGAATGCCCCTTTTTACACTCTCAAATTCACTTGTAGACCCTGGTAAAAAAAAACAAATGGGCATGGTTAGGCAAATTGTAGAGTTACCACATCAGATAAATAAATATCTTAACACATGGCACATTATCGCGTTGCGCATTAAGGGGTAGATTTTAAAAGAAGCGCGCGTGGCCTACATGTGCGTGCGCTACCCGGTGCGGGCACATGTACACTTGATTTTATAACTTGCACGGCCAAGTTATAAAATCAGGGGTCGGTGCGCGCAAGGGGCTGCATAATTGTGCACCCCCTTGCGCGCTGAGCTGCGCTGACTTGCCCCGTTCCCTTCCCCCTATCCTGACCTTCCCACCCCTTCCCCTAACCTTTCCTCCCCCTAGCCCTACTCTAACCCCCCAAAACTTTTAATTTACCTTTTGCGCCTGCCGGCCGACTGCCAGCACACAATCCCAAGCACAGTGGCAAATGGCCACTGTGCCTGGAGCCTCTAACCCCGCCACCGCCACGACCCCCAAGCCCAGACCCTCCCCGCCCCTTTTTGTAACCCCGGGGCTTACACGCATCTCGGGGCTTTACGCGCGTTGCCGGGCTCTTTTAAAATAGGCCTGGCGCGCATAAGCCCAGTTATGCAGGTAAACTTTTGAAAATCCAGTCCTAATTGTTTTTAATGCACATGGTATATTATTGCAGGTTGTAACGCCCAACCGCAGCTCTTATGAGAGAGAGTGAGTCAATGTTAACATGCTATATATACCACTATAAGAGGGGACACTTTCAACTCGGGGCAGGTTTGGGGGGGGGGGGGGTTCCATACACAGAGGAATTAACTGCAAATTTGATATGACTGATTCATTTTTCTCATTTGAATCAATGAAAGGTACCAATAGGAGGGATTAATTACTACAAAGCCCACTTACTCAAGTAAAGTGCTTTTACTTGAGCAAAACCCTGTTTTACGCGTATAAATGCTTTTTAAAATCAGGTCCTAAGAGGGTTCACAATTTAAGTATGTACCTGAGACAATGGAAGGTGGAGTGACTTGCCTAAAATCACAAGAAGCATCAGTGGGATTTAAACCCTGGCTTCCCTGGTTCTCAGCCTGCTGAAATGATGCCCAAAGAAGCAAGCCAAGACTAAAACATGATTCCTTATAGACTTGTCCCAGGCATGGCTCTCAAAGGGGGCAGGCATGGAAGACAACTGCCCAGGCCATCATAGAAATGACGGCAGAAAAGGACCAAATGGTCCATCCAGTCTGCCCAGCAAGCTTATGGTAGTATCTGCCAAGCAGGTTACCCCCATGCTTATCAGTTTCTCAAACTGTAAAAAACAGGGTTATTGGTTACTTTCTGACTCCAATTCCCTGTTACCCCTTGCCATTGAAGCAGAGAGCAATGATGGAGTTGCGTTAACAGTATGTAGGCTTATTGGTTAAGGGTAGCAACCACTGCACTAGCAAGTTACCCCCATGCTTATTTGTTTCCCCAGACCGTAAAAGTCAGGGCCAACATTGATTGCTGTTTGAATTCTATTCCCATTTTCCCCTGCTGTTAAAGCAGAGAGCACTGATGGAGCATCATTAACAGTTTGTAGACTTATTGATTAAGAGTAATAACTGCTGCAACAGCAAGTTATCCCATACACTCTTTTCTTCATTTCCATCCTCTAGTTTTTAGGGATTCATAGTGTTTATCCCATGCCCCTTTGAATTCCTTCACTGTTTTCATCTTCACCCTCTCCTCTGGAAGAGCATTCCAAGCATCCACCACCTTCTTCATGAAGAAATATTTCTTGATGTTGGTTCTGAGTTGATATCCCAGAAGTTTCATTTTATGACCCCTAGTTCTACTGATTTCTTTCCAACAGCAAAGGTTTGATGATTGTGCATCATTAAAACCTTTCAGGTATCTGAAGGTCTGTATCATATCTCCCCTGCACTTCCTCTCATCCAGGGTATACATATTCAGATCCTTCAGCATCTTCTCAAAGGTCTTCTGATACAGACATCACACCATTTCGGTCACTCTTCACTGGACCACCTCCATCCTGTCTTTATCCCCCTTCATATACAGACTGCAGAACTGAACACAGTGCTCCAAATGAGGCCTCTCCAAGGAAGACACCAAGATGCATCATTAAGAGCAGGGGGTCAGCATTCCTTGCCACTGCTGTAGTGACAGGGCAGCCACGTCATCAAAAGGTGACCAGCAGGTTGGCCTCATCATTGGCAGGTGACCTCTCCCCCACCCCTGGCTGACCCCACCACAAGACTTTCTGAAGTGCTGGTTGGCCTGACAATATGCATAGTTCCATGCCAACTTTGCCCCAGTATATTTTCAGGGCCATGCTCATATAGTTTTACAATCAGGATGTTTAAAATTACCATTATAGTAGAAAAAGGAAATATTATATTTTCTATTAAAAAAATACAAAAATAGAATAACTACCAAAAAAGATACCAACCAATGTCTGCATTTGAATATATTGAACATAACACTTTTATCGCTCTGTTTTTTAGATATTGTAAAACATTGAGGAGTGTCTCTTATAAATAATTCTGTTATTTTTTTGCAGGCATTACAAACCACTACAGAGTGCTGTGTGTCCCGGCTGCATGGGTGCCGCGATCGGGCCTGCTCACCTCATGCTGCCCTCCACAAGTGCTGGCCTGGCTGCTGCCACTAACCCCCGGCGTCCCTGTTGCTTACCACGGCCTTCCTCAGCATCCTCATCCCTGCAGGCCTCGCAGCAGAGCTCCCGACGGGGCTCCGCATCTTCGGCCATCTTGGCCCCGTCCCTAGGCGCGCATTTATTTATTTATTTATTTAAAAACTTTTATATACCGGTATTAGTATGCATACATCATACCGGTTTACAATGTAACTTTAAAGGTAGAAATTACAATGAACAGGGAGGGCGAACAAGGAGGAGTATACAAAGAGCAGGAGGTGGAGGAATTAAAGCAATAAATAAAAACTGCAACGGACTATTTACAGGAATATACAAGGCGTAGGCAATATACTTGCAGAAGTCGGTGTACTTAATCAGGGTAGGCTTGTCGGAAGAGCCATGTTTTAAGTTTTTTTCTGAACTTGGCGTAACATGGCTCTAGCCTGAGAGTGGTAGGGAGGGTGTTCCATTGTTTAGGGCCTGCAATGGATAGTGCACGGTCCCTAGTAGAGGAGAGGTGGGCTTTTTTCAAAGGGGGAATGGAGAGGGTGCCTTTGTTGACAGTGCGAGTGGGTCGTTCAGTGCGTATAGGACGAAAGGGTTCATCCAACCAATTGGAATTGTGCGAGTGGATGGACTTGTGCACTATGGTTAGAATTTTGAAGAGAATTCGGGATGCGATGGGGAGCCAGTGGAGTTCTTTGAGTATTGGGGTAATGTGATCAGCTTTCCTTGAGTTGGTGATGACCCTGGCGATGGCATTCTGGAGCATTTGTAAGGGCTTGGTGGTGGAGGAGGGTAGGCCAAGGAAGAGGGCATTACAGTAGTCCAGCTTTGAGGAAAGGGTGGCTTGGACGACGGTGCGGAAGTCATGATAGTGGAGGAGGGGTCTGAGTTTCTTCAGGATGTGAAGCTTGAAGAAACCTTCTTTGAGGATGGAGTTGATCTGTTTTTTGAGATTGAGTTGTTGATCTATGATAACCCCAAGGTCTCTTACTGTGGGTTGGGGTGTTATGACGTTGAAAGCTGGATCGTTGGAGATCGGTGGTTTGGGAGGGAGGTGAGGAGAGATAAGGAGCAGCTCTGTTTTGGAGGAGTTTAGAGCGAGGTGGATGTTGGTGAGGAAGTCATTGATGTTGGCAAGACATGTGTTCCAGAAGGCAAGGGCAAGTGTGGGAAACCCAAGGGAGGCACGTTCAGATGACATCACCAGAGCCCTGTATATAAGGCAGGGCTCAGTCTCCTGATCTGTGCCTTGGCAATCGGGTCGACACCGTTGGTGTGCTAGTTTGCCTCATACTGTTCCAGTGTTCTCCTGTTCCAGCGTCGCCTTGTTCCAGCGTCTCCGTGTTCCAATGTCTCTCTGTTCCCAGTGGATCCGTGTTTTCCTGTATCCTTCTCAGGTAGTACCTGTTCGGACTGCCTGCCTGACAGGCAGTCTGCCTGCCTGATCATTCTCTTGCCTGCCACCTGGACCTGACCACTGCCTGCCTGACCATTCTCTTGCCTGCTGCTTGGAACTGACCACTGCCTGCCTGACCATTCTCTTGCCTGCCGCCTGGAACTGACCACTGCCTGCCTGACCATTCTCTGCCTGCCGCCTGGAAATGACCACTGCCTGCCTGACCATTCTCTTGTCTGCCACCTAAACTGACCCTCGTTTGCCTTGACTACCTCGGACTGACTCTAGTATTGACCCCTGCTTTGGCTGACTTCTCCTGGACTGATACTCTGGCTCTGACCCTTGTGCTTCACTCAGACCCTCTCTTCTGGCCTACTGTGACCATCAGACCAACCTGCTTGGAACCTAACCGTGGCTTCCATTAGACTAGACCCGCAGGCACTGCCTATCTCACCCGGAGAACCTTCCTGAACTGTTGCCTCCCTGAGGTCTCCGGAACTTCCAGTTCAGGTCTAGTCCATCCACTCTGCATCAGCCACGCACCCTTGCTCGTGGTGAGCACACCCCTCCACTACCTCTCCGGGAGACCCCAGAGGCCCACCTAAATCCAGGCGGTCCGGGTCCCCAAGGGCTCAACCTGCGGAAACCCCGGACTGTTATCGGTGAAGCTCCATTTAGCCTCTGTTTCTTTGTGTGTTTTGCCTCCTGGTGGCAGGCGCTCTGTTGGTCCGACTAGAGGGCCATACCAATCCTGCACCAGGCCAAGGGTCCACCTCCGGTGCAACAGGTTGCCAAGTCCATGGTCATGGCAGAGTCTCCTGCCTTGCAGGCCATCCCCGGTCTGGTCACTCGTGTCCAAGAGCAACAATGGATAATGAAAGCGTTGGCTTCTTCTGTGGAGAAAATACGTTCCCAATTGGAGGAATCTATCATGGCCAACTCAGGGGGTCTTGCCCACACCTCATCCTCATGGGCACCGCTGGCCCTCCCGGCTCCACCCTATTTTAATGGGGATCCGCACCTTTGTTGAATCTTCATAAATCAATGTTATATGCAGTTTTCACTGCAACCCTCGCTGTTTCCTGATGAAGCAACTAAGATCACATTCATCCTTTCGCGCCTTGAGGGGAAGGACCTGGCATGGGCTTCCACACGTTGGGAGCATTCCAACGCCATCCATCGCCAGCTCCCTCAGTTCATCTCCGTTTTCCAATGTACCTTCGAGGACCCAGGCCGAGAGGCGGTCGCTGGCTACCACCTACTCCACCTCCGGCAATGCTCGCACTTGCTCGCTGAATATACAGTGGAGTTTAGAACACTAGCCACTGAGTTAGGTTGGCAAGAAGACTGCTTGTGGGCACTCTACCTCAAGGGACTGTCTCCTGCCCTTAAGGTTGGCCACCTGTGAGATCCCCATATCTCTGGAAGACCTGATCTCCCTGTTCGGTAGAATTGACTACTGTCTACGACAACAGCATCAGGAGGTAAAGGTCCTCCGATCTCCTACTCTACGATCATCCTGTGCAGTGACTCCTCCATTGAAGGCCTTACGGTGGCTCCTCCTTACCAAGGAGCCCATGCAAATCAATCGTGGCCGCTTGATTCCAGAGGAAGATCTCTAACGCAGAAAAGCAGGTCTTTGCTTATATTGCGGCGGTTCTGGACACCTTCTTCAGACTTGCCCTGTGCGTCCGGGAAAACTCCAAAGCCTGAACCTGGTGGGAGTCCCAAGCTTGAGTGCTACTGTTTCTGGCCCTCAACTATTGCTCCCTATCTCCCTCCTTAGAGAGTCACGTTCTTTCGCTACTACCACCCTCGTGGACACTGGGGCGAGTGGAAATTATATTATGGAAGATATCGTCAAGCTTCTACAGATACTGGTCCAACCACTGGAGGTACCACTCTGTATCACCTCGATCCAGGCAGAGCATCTTCCTGGATGTATTACTCACCGTACGATGACCATTCGCCTCACCGTTGGAACCCTCCATGATGAGGAAATATTTCTCCTGATCCTGAAATGATCCACGCACCCCGTAGTCCTTGGACTTCCCTGGCTCCAGTTACATGCACCCCACTTCGACTGGCAATCCCTGCAACTAACTCAGTGGGGCCCTCAATGTCAAACCTGCTGTTTACGGCAAGTGTCTCCATCTGGACCGTTCTAAACTCTACAACCTTTCCTGGGTTACCTGCCCCATACTCTGAATTCAAAGGTGTGTTCTTCAAACAAAACACTGACATCCTGCCTCTGCTCCAAGAGTTTAACTGCCCCATAGAACTTCTACCCGAAACCATGTCTCCCAAGGGCAGAACATATCCCCTTTCACTTCCTGAAACACAAGCAATGTCAGCATACATCAAGGAGAATCTGGATAAAGGATTCATAAGACCCTCTAATTCCCCGGCAGGAGCGGGTTCTTCTTCGTAAAGAAGAAGGATGGCAGTTTAAGACCTTGCATAGACTACAGAGGGTTATCCACTGCCACTTATTAGTGAACTATTTGATCATCTGCAGTAGGGATGTGAATCATTTTTCTGACGATTGAAAATATCGGACGATATTTTCAAACTCGTCAAATAACAGGGGGTTTCCAAAACCGATAGGAAAACCCCATGAAATTTTTTGTGGGTGTTATCTTATCGTTTTGGGGGGTGGGAAGAAAGGGCACACAAAAACAACCCCCAAGCCCACCCTGACCCTTTAAATCTAATTCTTTAGCATTCCCCACCCACCTGACGCCCCCAAAACATTTTAAAGTACCTGGCACCATATTTTTTTATTGGCAGCCGAAAGCCCAAGAGCGGGAGATCACTCCTGGGATCCCCGTTGGACCACCAGGTACTTTAAAAAAGTTTGGGGGGGGGGGGGGACAGGAGGGTGTGGGATTCAAAATAATTAAATTTAAAGGTTCGGGTGGGGTTTTTATTTGCGGCACGAGACAGCTGATAAAAAATGCTAAGTACCGCAGGAACGAAGATTTCCCAGGGTTTTTCCCCGAACCCAATACCAGAAATGAGTCCGGTACCGATTCACATCTCTAGTCTGCAGGGTGCACAAATCTTCACGAAACTGGATCTCCGAGGACCATATAACCTGGTATGAATCCAACCAGATTCCAACATCTGGAAGACTGCCTTCAACACAAGAGATGGGCACTACGAATACTTAGTAATGCCCTTCGGTCCTTGCAATGCCCCTGCAGACTTTCAGCGCTTAATGAGCGAGATCTTTCGGGATCTTTTATACTCATTTGTCGTGATATATCTGGACGACATACTAATATTCTCCAAAGACCTGAAGTCCCATCGTTTCCACTTTCAAACAGTCCTCCAACACCTCAGAGACCATCATCTCTATGCAAAATTAGAGAAGTGCATTTTTGAACAACCCAGCCTTCCATTCTTGGGCCACATCATTTCCAACCGTGGCTTCACCATGGACTCTGACAAACCTCCGTGCCCTACAAAGATTCTTTGGATGTACAAACTACTATCAAAACTTTATCGCTAATTACTCCTCGCTAGCTGCTCCACTCACCGCCATGACTAGGAAGGGATGTGACCTCTGAGCGTGGAGTCCCAAGGCCCAGTCAGCATTCCACACCTTGAAAGAAGCCTTCTATAATGGTCCATGTCTACATCATCCGGATCCTAACCGTCCCTTCAGCGTTGAAATCAATGCATCCACCATCGGAGCAGGAGTAGTCTTGAGTCAATACTCCACTAAAGGAACTTTAGTACCATGCTCTTTCTACTCACATAAATTCTCCTCCACAGAACAAAATTATACAATAGGGGACCGTGAACTCCTAGCAGTGAAACTAGCCCTCCAGGAATGGCGTCCCTGGCTGGAAGGGGCACAAAACAAATTCACAATATTTACTGACCACAAGAATCTAGAACACCTAAAGGAGGCCCAGTTACTTAACCCTAGACAAGCCCACTGGCCCTGTTCTTTGAATGCTTCAACTTCAAGCTCCGCTATTGCCCGGCAATAAAGAACCTCCATGCAGATGTGCTGTATCGCTCTGTCGAGCCAGAAGACACACCCGAAACTCCTAGGCACATCATCGATCCAGCTTGCATATCAATTGCAGTCACCACCACAGTACCAGCCGGGAAGATGGTGGTTCCCCGCCATCTCTGTGAACATGTGCTCCGTTGGTGTCATGACTCTAAGCTGGCCAGCCATCCCGGTCGAGCCCGAATTTTCGAGATGCTTCAAAGGCACTATTGGTGGCCTAGTATGATAAAGGACTCCCGCGAATACGTGGACTCCTGTAAAGTTTGCGTGCAGCAAAAACCCCGACTGGCTGCCCATGGGAGCTCCTCCAACCTCTTCCTGCACCCACCGAACCCTGGTCAAGTCTTTCCACTGATTTTATCGTGGATCTACCTCCTTCAAAAGGAAATACTGTAATCTGGGTCATCATTGACCGCTTCTCAAAAATGGCCCACTTTGTCCCATTACCAGGTTTCCCCTCAGCTCCAGAAATAGCTAGACTCTACTTAACCAATGTATTTCGTCTGCATGAACTTCCACAAGAAATCGTCTGGCTCAGTACGAAGCACATTCAAATATGACTGCCATCTCAATGGCTAGCTCCTAGATTCATTGGTCTGTTCCCCATCCTTCGATGCATAGGAGCAGTCACCTACCAGCTACAACTCCCTGCCTCCTTGGGAATCCACAACACGTTTCACGTGTTATTGCTTAAGCCTTTAGTCCTGTCTGTTACATCCGTCGGTCTCAGACGGCTTTGACCTCTGTGCCTCAACTTTCTTCCTTCTCTCTCCACAAGCCTTGGGAAGATGGCTGCTGCTGCGTCATCATGCCACTCTCTCCAGCGTCCCCGGAATGGCTATGGCGACAGTGTTTGCCATGTTTCTCCTGAGGGACTCCTAGTGTGTGCCACCCATGCCTTTATCCACGTCATGGCGAGAACCTCGAGGGCGTCCCCTCCGAGTGACGTCACGCCATCCGGGTATTTAGCCTGCCCTTCGTTTGCTAACAAACTGAGTTAGCAAGGATTGGATTGCCTCTGGTCTAAGCTGCTCTGCTGCTTCCTTGCTGCTGCTGGAAGTTCTCTCTGCCCTCCGGGGCCATTCCCCTCTAACCTGGGTTCCCGCTCCTCGGGGGCCCTATGCTTTCTTTCAGATGCCTATCTGGGATACTGGGTACTCGCTCCTCGAGGGCCTGCTCTCCCTGCCTTGGTGCCTGCAAACCAACTACTTCTGCCTGCCAGGATCATCATTTAATACAGCTATCTATTCAGTGAGTAAACTAACCTTGTCAGCTTGTCTCACCTTCAGCTTCAGTGCTGCGAGCCTACATCCGGGACTCTCTCCTCTACCCAGCACAGCCTACCATCATTGAAGTGTGGGATGGGTCTCCTCTGCCGATGGCAGCGGCCATCTTTAAAGATGGCGCCGGCCAGCCAGTGCTCCTACCATGTGACAGGGGCCGGCAAATGGCACAGATACCCTGTCACATGGTAAGGGCAAAGGGCCATCGGCACCATCTTTATGATTGGCAGTCGACAGCCCGAGAACGTGAGATCGCTCCTGGGACCACCACTAGAGCACCAGGTAATTTAGAAATGTTTTGGGGGGATCGGGAGGGTGGGAGAAGCTAAGGGGTCATCTTTAAAGGGTCGGGTGGGGTTTTTTTTAATCGGGCCATTGGCGCCATTTTTGAGTGGCAGCCAAAATGTCGCCGATGGCCCGAGAGCGGGAGATCAGTCCCCATGCCCCCACTGGACCACCAGGTACTCGTAAAAAGTTTTGGGGGGTTTGGGGGGTGGGGGAAGGTAAGGGATTAATTTTATAAGGTCGGGGTGGGTTTAGGGGTTGTTTTGGTGTGCTGGTTGTCCCGCCCTCCCCCCAAATAACTCCCGTTAGTGGACAGTAACGGAGTAATGATTTTTCACGATAAATCTTAAAAATTTCTATTGTATCGCACACTGTACCGATTTTTGACGATTTAAAATATATTGGACGATTTTTTTAAAATGTCAAAAAACGATTCACATCCCTATGCCAAGCAGCATCTGTGCATGCAGCCATAGTGTAAAGACAAGAGATGAACAAAATTACTAATCATACGGCTATTCATGGCTTAATGGGGAAGAGACAGCATGGATTCAGCAAAGAGAGGCCTTACTAATCTATTAGACTTCTTTGAAGGTACAAATAAGTATGTGGATAAAGGTGAATTGATTGATATGATGTATTTGGTGTTTGATAAAGTACCTCATGAGTGACTTCTCAGAATATTAAAAAGTAATGAGATTGGAGGCAATGTCTTACTGAGGAATGGTTACTGGTTAAAGGATAGGAATTGAAGAGTAACATTAAATAGTTTTTCCAATGAACAAAGGCAAATAGTGTCCCAGGGATTTGTACTGGGGCCAGTGTTGTTTACTCATTCCTCACTTTAAAAATTCACCTCACTCAAGTGGCAGGTAATGTTCAGGTATCTAACAATCTTTTTTGCTAACTAGTCAACCATAGATGGGTGCCAGATTTACTGTACTTTGCACATCTATTTTGGAACTTGCCTACTCTCCATTTGAATGCTGTATTTCAGGGTAATGCAGAAGTATCCATTCCTCCAGCATAGGCAGGAATCTGAACAACTGCATGCAATTTGCATTTGGTGATATCCACTCATCACCCATGCAACATATTTCATTGTTCTGAACTTCATCTTGGTCACCATTTACATCAGCTGATTCACTTAAACTCCCCAGGCAAACAACTTGCAGCATTGCACCCTCTCATTAAGCATTTGCATCACCTGCATTATGTCACTGAGGATTCTCCTCAGACATCTGGGCTGCACAACTCTAGAAAGAGTGATGGAACTCTGACAAATGCAGGATCAAGGTCTTAATTATAAAGCCTTCATCAGAACCACCTAGCTCCAACCTTATTTGATTTCTCTGGATCTTCTGAATTGGGCTCCATCACTTTTGAGCCAATATAATATTATAGTTTCAGATGGGCTTGTCTACCACGTCCAACTGTGAATATTATTCCCCTTCACAGACCACAAACCATTTTATTTCAGAATGCCCTTTTATCAATTGCTCTGGCAATGTCTCAGACCCTGGCAATCTAATCCTAAACTTGATTCTGAAATATGATTTTGATCTTTCTGTCATAAGAATCTCTCTCGTTCTCTCTCCATATGTATATACTTATGTGTTTGTGTATGTGTTTTATGAAGATTTCAAACATTTATGTATATAAATGACCTTCTAGGGAGTAATTTTCAAAAGGATTTACTTGCTTAAATCTGAGTTTTACACATATAAATGCACTTTACACACACAAGTAGGCTTTTGAAAATTGCTATGATATGTTATTGAATTGTCAATAGGTTGTATGTGCACTTTAAGCATGTAAAAAGACTTTTGAAAATTACTATGATATATGCAACTTTTATGCATATAAATCCTTTTGAAAGTTACCCCCTTATTCTGAAGTCTGGGTACTTTTTACCTGCACATTTTAGCTCAAATTTTCAAAGTAAATTTATATGCATAAATCTGTTAAAAAATTTGCAGGTGTGTGCAGAACTGGTGCCATCACGCATGCCCAAAGTTACAACAGTTCAGGAACAGATATAACTTTATTTTGGAATTTTTATACATACACTTTCAAAAATATGTGTCCCCATCCTAACTCCACTGTACATGCAAACTTGCTTTTGTATGTACTTTTCTATGTACAACCCTCTGGATAATTTTTAGAAGGCCATTTATATACATAAAAGCAGGTTTTAAAGGTGTAAATGGCTTTGAGAATTGCAGTCTTTATCTATATTTGCTTCATTCCCTGTGGATCTACCAGAATGGTGTTGCATTGTGATGGAAGGGAGCACTAGGGAGCGCTCCCCATTGCGGGACGAGATGTGTGTGCCCTTGGGGATAGACAGGTCCTCGTCTGGGAATCTGGAGACCCTGACCCTTCACCGGACCTGCACGCTTCCGTGAGGCCACCCATACAATGGTGGTCTCTGAGTGGTTCTCCGACCACTCCAGCCCTTTCGGACCTGCCGCTGGGTAACGGCAAGAAGCGGCAGGCTGGACAGAGGTCAAGGGCAAATGAAGACATCTCGGCACAGGACGAAGAGACGAAGGCAGACACTGGAGCTTGGAACTTGGAACAGATGAGACAAAGACTTGGATGTTGGAACAGATGAGACAAAGACATGGACGTTGGAACAGATGAGACTAAGATGTGGAACTTGGACTTGAAGATGAGGCTAAAACTCGGCATGGTGAGGAATCTGGGCAACTTGGTGTAGCTGTCGTCTTGGACTGAGCTTCGTAGACCTTGCAGAACAGGTCAGAGAAGTTAGACTGAGGACAGTCCACAGAGAGGAGGATCCGGACCAGGACATTCAAGAACAAGACAAGCTAAAAACAGGCGAATACAAGTCCAGAACTCACATGAGAGTGCTGGGCCTTTCGTAACTCACAGACACTCAATCAAGAGCAGCTCGGAGAGGAGGACGGACAACGTCCCCTCAGAAGTCCAGGAAATGGAGGAAGGTGGATGGGCGAGCAAGGTCTCTCAGGTGCCCTACACAGCCTGGCTGGGCTGGTCGCGGACCACTCTGTCCCCTAAGCGCCCTACACAGCCAGCCGGCTGGTCGCGGACCACGAGGGCAGTGGGGCCTGCCTAGGAAAGGGGCAAACCTCTGGACATCGGAGACAGAGGACATCGGGAGATGGAGGACATCTGGACATCAAGATGAAGAGGATCTTTGGCCCTGTGAGATGGAAGAATCCCACTTGTGCCCTACACACTCCAGCGGGGGCTGGTCACAGACCACTGGGACAGAATGACAGAGCCTCAGGAACATGGACAAAGAACTTCAGGACAAGACGACATCTGGACGTGAAGACACCAGGACAACCAGGATTAAGACAAGAAACCAGGAAGACAGACGACAAGGGATCCCACGAAGATACAGGAATGCCAGCAGGAGCAGAGACGGGGAGTCTAAGGAAAGACCAGCTTCTTGCAAAGGCGAAGTTGAAGTAGCAACTGAGCCCTTTTGTAGGACTGGACAGGAACACCCATCAGGTGGGGGCCAGAGGGACCACTCCTTCACTTGCCCTTTAAATCTGGTCAGAAGGCACGGCCCCGCACCTAAGGAGGAACAGGAAGAGGAAGTGCAGGACCATGGACAATGGCCCTGCTGAAGATGCTGAAAACAGGAGGAGTCGGAGCAGGGCCCCGACGAGGGAGGCGGCTTCCTGCCATGAAGAGGAGGTCTGGAGGCGGCTCCAACCACCAGGAAACATTGGTGGTGGCCTCTGGGCCATGAAGAGGAGCTCCGGAGCGGCCCACAGGCCGCAGAGGAGGACGATGACATCACCATCTCTCCAGCTGCATGGGAACGGCGATGGTGGCATCCTGCTGCTGAAGAGCAGGCTTCCTGGCCTGCTGGAAGATGGCGGCCTCTGGCCATGGAAGAGAACACCGGTGCGGCTCTGTGCCGCGAGGGAGAGCCCCGGCGTGGCTCCTGCTGTGCCAGCATGACGGCAGCCTCCGGGCCGTGGGAGGATGTTGCCGGCGGCCTCCGGGCCACAAGGCCAAACAAGGCATCACACAGGCAGAGGTAAGAGGCCTCCCGTGGCTCCAGCCATGGGAAGAATCGTAACGTATGGTGCCACAAATATTTAAAAAGAAGTCTGTTCATAACAGCTATCATTATTAAAATAATATAAAAAATCCCCAGGGCATATTTACCTGTTTCTTCCAACATTTTTTGAGTGTTTGACAGTGAATCAGTACTCCCAATGTTCATTACAATATAAACCGCCTCACCAGAGGAAGCCCTGCCCGCTGTGCTACTCATAGGCCAATGGGAAGGGAAAGTAGTGTAGGGTTGTAATAAGGTAAAGGTAAACCACTCCATATTATGCTCTTGGGTTTTATCGAAGCTGTCATTTGCAAAGACCTCTGTATCTAATAGATATTACAGCCCATTTGTGGAGACCTTGTTGCAACAAATTAAACCATACAAGTTTTGATGATATTCCATTTTTGTTTAACCTTGTTTCTCTCTCTTGCTCTAATATATCATCTTGAAATGTATTTGTATTTTACTAACAGTTTACCTTTGTAAACGCTTTACTTTTAATTTTGTTTATGATCATGTGCATTGATATCATCTCTCTTTTAGTAACAAAAATAATAATATTTTAAATGAATACATATTGCAATTCATATTTATCAAAATATTACCAACTAATAAGTGTTGTAGAGAACTATGCATATGATAGATACTGTATTAAATATTGTATCCTCTGGCTTAAAGCTAGAGATGTGTTTTTAAATTAAAATGCATAATAAACTCCTATACTTTTTATTATTAAGTTACATAAAGGGCGACAACATAACATCTTTTTCAGACTATCTTTATCTTAATAGATTAGATTTTTGTTGCAAATGGAGTTTTCGATTACAAAATCTGTATTGTCTTATTACCCCAGTACACCAAGGTATTGATTAGGCACTGATAGTACATTTGTTAAAAATCAAGTTAGTGCTCGAAGCTTTTACTTTTCCTAACCATTATTCTTCTAGCATTAGACTGTAGAAGAGCACCTCTGTGTAAGCAGCAGAATCACGAAGTTACATTGTTAAAATCTGAGTGTTTGAACAATAGCCTGTGAAATAAAACAGATGAGAGTATTGTTGCAGAAATTATGAAAGGAGCAGAGAGTGACAGAAGGAAAAGAAAAAAAAGAAATCAAGGGGGGATGTTCGCATACTCTTTTCAAGTTCAAGGAAGGGACTGACGGTAAAGAGGATTCCTCTTTCTCTTTTCACTCCACCTCTTTTTTTTTGGATGTTCACTTAACAGCAGCGTATCTTGATATGGCAACTTAACAGAAGAAAGGACCACTGAACACTTTTGCATGCAGATTAGAGGCTTGTTCATACATCAGGGACTTCATAATTTCATTGCTGCATGACTTCCTTATAACCAGATGGAAAGCTGAATTCAATAAGATGTTTGCAGCTTTTAGTGATTTGAAAAAAAAAAAAAAAGACATTGCACAGTGTTTGGCATAGAAAAATAGCTTATGGAATAGCATGGAGGGAGTTTTTATCAAGTTTGCATGTTTTGAGTTCCTACCACTGGTTCCAAAACATTTTACTTATCAGAAAATCTTAACTGAAAGGTTAAAGCATGACCAGCAGAATTTGCTACATTAAATTAGAATTTGGATGACTAAGATTTAGCTCCACCAAAAGCAGTAGGTGGAAACAATAAGCAGCCAATATTTTTAATACCAGCATCAGATAAAATATATAACACTAGTAGTCATACCCAGACATAATGCATTATGTCGGTTCATATCATTTTTCTTAAAATAAATATAAAAGGCAACCCTTTTTGACCTTTGCAGCCTGTTACAAAGTCAATGCTTAGCTATTATTTCAGTAGCTTGAGGTAGAATAAATGTTCAACTTAGCTTCCTGGAGTTGCATTTGAAATGCAATTAATTGACTGCTGTTAGTTGTCAATTAACATTTATTATCAATTAGTTCATCAAATTGATTAGCTGGCAGGACCTTAAAGCCTAAATGCACCCTTTTCCATTCTAAATATGTCTATAAAAGTAAAAGCTGCTCACTAATTGATGTCAAACTGAAATTGCTTATGTTGGTCAAGAAGCGATGTTCATTATTTTTTTAAAATGTACATGAAATGAATTTGGCAGCAAATGCCTATTACATTTTTCAGACATTTATATCACTACTGCTTTATTCCATTTGAAACTCATTAGATTCTATGTATATCAGTAGGAGTCGCATACTCCTGCATGAAGACTATTTACCGACATCTCAACAGTTGGTAACATTTTATTCTACTATCAAACATGTAGACTGACTTTATTCTTTAATAGACTGGTTGTATAGTCCTTTTTATAAAATAGCAAATAATGGCTTTTCTACTTTGTTTCTTTTTCAAAGTTTAGCCCACTGTATACAGGGATAATTGGGGGCACCTTAAATATCTCCTAATAAATTACCTGCTGCTATTGCCACTTCGACGGAGGGGACTTGAAGTGTTCCCAGGGCCTGCCACCTCTACTCCCCACCCCACCCCCCAACAATGACTTATCAAGTGAGCACCAGTCAGCCCTTCAATAGGGCCTGCCACTGGTAAAGGCTCACAGGCATAAGGCCTGCCCCTTTGCTGGCTCCTTCGCTGGCATCTTTATTGGGTCTTCATTTTCACCTAGGCTGGCTATTGTGGGGTTATATTTTTTGCTATGTAGTGTGATTATGTATGATTTTATTCTAGTCATAAAGGGAATGGAGAGATATGGATATCTTGCAAAAAAGAGGCTAGGTTGGTTATGGGTACGGTTGCTATTGCCTAACTTAGATTCGTCAGGAGGGAGTCGATTCAGCGTTGCCTAGTATGCCTTTGCTTCTTCTTTTGGCAATAAATCTGAGAAAAGTTTTACCTTAATTTCAGAGCAAAGTTTAGATTTGTTTTACATAACTGAGTCCTGGTACTTTGATTCTGATGCACCTTTGTTTAATCAGCTATGTCCCACAGGATATTTGTATTTTCATCATGCCAGATGTAGTTGTATGGGGGTGGGGTTGTATTTATTTTTTGTTTGATCCTATTACATTTATCCTGCTTGGGCTGAATGTGGGGTTGAAAGTTTAGTGGTAAATTATGTATCTTGGGCCATTTATCACCGACCTGGGAGGAAAAGGGCGTTGTTAGATAAACTATTAGATTTTTGTTCCTCCCTGTACTTGTGCCACTGTTGGCGCTTGATGTTAGGAGATTTTAATATTCAAGTTGATTCTTTTACATGTGATTTTTTTTTAAATCAACTATTGCTGCCATAGGTCTGCTTGCCCAACACATTGTGCTAGGCATACTTTGGATTTGTTGTTACTTCCTACTACTTTATTAGATAGTGGTGTAGTTTTCAAGCTACAGTTAACTTGTTACAATCTCACCTGCTACGCAACCTCATCATACCATGATAGTGACATCTCCCCACCAGCAGAGGTCTCTCCGAAGCTCCATCCTGTGCTGTCTCTGTCAGCTCCACATGACTCATCAAACTCAGCCTGTGGTACAGCCTCCCAGACTCCAGAAGCCCTCAGTGAACTTGGCCATCTGCCTTGCCAAACTCCTCCTCCCTGCCTACACCACACCCAAACTCCAGCCCAACATAATCCTGCCTTACTAAACCCAAGATGCTTCTATATTGAGTCTCCATTGCCCTAGCCATTATCACCTTGCAGCCTACCTAAGCCTATCCTTGTCTTGTCTTACAGCCTCCAGGCCTTCTGTGCCTAGCCTTGCCTTGTGGCCATCCGGCCTTCTCGCTCTATGTCTTGCCTTGTGGCCATCTGGACTTCTTGCTCTATGTCTTGCTTGTGGCCATCCAGCCTTCTAATTCCTTGTCTTGCCTTGTGGCCATCTGGCCTTCTTGCTCCTTGCCTTGCCTTGTGGCCCACGGTCTTTCTTGCTCTTTGCATTGCTCTCTGGCCTATCTAGGCCTTACCTTGCTCTGTGGCCTATCTAGGCCTCTCCTCACCTCGCCCCTTGAGGCCTTACCTTATTTAGCCCCTGTATCGCTTCTGTAGCGCTGCCATCAGGCCTGTATGTTTCATGTTCTGTCTTATCCTTGACCTGCCCCATCCTGTCCTTGCTTAATCTGTTCCTATCCATGCCTGCACGCTGTTCTTGTCCAAGCCTCAGCTCCAGCCTTATCTGCATGCTGTTCTTGTCCACACTTCAGGTCTAGCCTTATCTGCATGCTGCTCCTGTTCAAGCCTCAGTTGCAGCCTTACCTGCATGCTGCTCCTGTTCAAGCCTCAGTTGCAGCCTTACCTGCATGCTGCTCCTGTTCAAGCCTCAGTTGCAGCCTTACCTGCATGCTGTTCCTGTCTATGCCTCAGTTCCAGCTTTATCTGCATGCTGTTCTTGTCCAAGCCTCAGTTCCAGCCTTACCTGGACTCTGTCCCTGTCTAGCCTTGCTCTAGCCTTACCAGCCTGCACATGCCTTGCCCCAGCTTTACCAGCCTGTCTGAGCCTTGGTCCAGCCTTACCAGCTTACCCAAGCCTTGCTTCAGCCTTATCAGCACGTCAAAGCCTAGCACTAGGCTCACCATGATGCTCTGCTGCCGCAGAGACCTGCTGGCCCCCAGAATGCAAGGGCTCATCCTGCGGGGGAGAGGGCTGGTTGGGTGGAAAAATGGCCCTAGCTTTGCCCTGCCTTCTTGTGCCACTCCGAGGCTGGTGTTCCCTAAACTCCACCTGGATTGAATCGATAACATAACTTAAGTTTCGTGGTCTGACCACTTTTTAATGTCATTTTGTTTTAAATTGATATCAGTTTCATCACTTCAGTTTGTGTCTGGTTTGGAACAACAGTCACAAGGCAAAATTGACCTTGCCAAATTTAGTCTAGAAGGAGTAATTGCTGGATAGCTTGGCTCTGTTATATCGGACTATTTTCTCCATTTGCTATCTCTAGTGGTGGATAAGGTTGCTTCTATAAAGACTGTTAGACATTCTGCGTTGCGGCTACGGGTTCTCTTTGAAAATTCACAGCAAATTATCCAGGTATCTTGCCAGCTTACTGAAAATTAGGGATGTTTAGTCACCAGTTTTCCATTTTGGTTCTTTTTTTTTTATTGGAGAGAGTTTTTTGTTTTTTGAATTATTTAAAGTTTTTTTTGGTTTGGTTCATTTGCCAAACAAAAAGAACATCAAATAATAAAAAATAAACTCAAACAAAAAATAACACCAATTGACTTAAAAAAAAAGCCTCCTGTGGCCTTGGAAAACCCCTATAGCCCAGCAAAAGGTGAAACCTGCCCATCTGGACCTCCCTGGACCCCTCTGACTTCCAGTTCCAGCACAAAGAGCTAATACAGTCCATCCAGAGTTGACCTGGGCCCCTCCCTCCATTTAAATATGCCAAGGGCTGTGGAGCTGCTACTCCAGCCCTCCCTCACCTTCTTCATGGGTCCTGCATGATAAAGGAGAGGAGTGATGACCAGTTGCTCCTGCTGGGTTTTAGTCCTTTAAAAATAGTTCTGTCTGCCTGAAGAATGGTGCAAAAAATGTCACTTGAGCAATGAGCAGCTTCCTCTGGTGCAGCTGACATCATTATGATGTACAGCCATACATTTGTATGGGCATATACCAAAATGGTGCTGGCTCCAGTGGAGGAAGGCACTAAAGTGGCATTACGTCAACGTTGTCTACCAGGTAGACAGTGCCATTTGTAAAGGATCAGGACCCAGGAGGGAGCAACTAGGTATCGCACCTGCTTTTTATCATGCAAGACCCAGGAAAGGGGTAAGTGTGGACTGGAGTCGAAGTGCGTTCATTTGAAGGGAGGGAGGGCCTGGGACAAATTAGATTAGATTTTAAGATAGAAGTAGTGGTGAGAGGGCCCCTGGTTCACCTTTTGCTGATGAGAAGGGTTATTCAGGGCTATGCGAGGCCTTTTTCTTTAATGCCATGAAAATGAAAATACTCTAAACCTTTCAGATGTTTTTCTAGGAAGTCATTTTTGGTTCTGTACATTTGCAATGAACCAAAAATAGCTTCATTCATTGCATTTTTCGCATTCATATTTTCCACATAGCAGGCCCTACCTAATGGAAAAATCTCCCTGAGAAGCTAAGAATCAAAACTGATTTGCTTTACTACAGAAAGCTTCTTAAATGCCATTTTTTAATTTCAGCTTTCGCTGATTGTTATCTTAGATGGTGGCCAGGACTCTTTCCTCATTCATGCATATATAAAGCATGAAGTAATTAAAGTAAATGAAGTTGTCTTTTGCTGTCAGTGGAATGTGTTATTGTTGAATATGTATGTTTTGCTGTAATCCGCTGAGATTGGAGGATCAGCGGAATATAAATTTTCAAAATAAAAAAAAAAAATGAATTCATTTAAAACCAATGCACATCTCTACAGAAAATTACCTTGGGGCAATATTTAAAGGGATTCTACACAGGTAACTAGGTATTTACCCATGGAGAAAACTCCTTTGAAATTTTCACCCCCCCCCCCTCCTCTCCCCAATTGTTGGGATAAGGGACAGCACTGGGGTAGGGGCAGGGTATCCTGTGTTGTGAAATTGAGAGGATGTGGACCCTTACACCGAGGGGGAGTTGGCGCTATTGAGGAGATGGCTCCTCGGGTTCCCCTGTCGGGTGGCGAGGCTGACTCGAAGCAGGAGCCAGTTGGATCTTCACCCCTGGAAGCCCGCTGTCCCACCGGGAGGAGCCCGTAGGAACTTGGACTGCTGGGACTTAGGTGGACCTTTGGGAGGTCGAAGGTGAGTGGCGCGGGTGCAAGGGTCAGCTGGGTCTTCACCCTGGAAGCCCGTGGTCCCCCTAGGAGGAGCCCATAGGGACCCGAGCCACTGGGACTTACGTGGACCCTTGATGATGGAAGGTCCGTCGAAGTTCGTCCGAGGTCAAACACAGAGAGTCACTGCTTGCCAGTCCGAAGTCAATCACAAAGAATAGTTGCTTGCTGGTCCGAAGTCAAACACAGAGGAACGTCCAGAAACTAGGATACCTGAAGCACCAGAAGACTCACCGAAGGGAGCAGACTCATTGTCAAGTCAATGAGTGTGAAGAGGAAGTCTCCTTAAGTACTTCCCTGAGTTGGCCCCATTAGGAACAGGTGAAGCCAATTCAGAGGACGAAACACCTTTAAATGGCTGCAGGAGGCGCGGCCTTGTGTCTAACAGCAGGGCAGCCTGAGGATGTTCCGGGTGCACTGCAGTGTGGCCCGATGCCGTGAAGGGAAGGCAGAGGGGTGCCCCCCCCCCCGCCGGAGACATCACAGGAGCGCGGCCCAGAGTCGGTGGCCGACGCCGCGGAGAAGGCCAGAGGCTTGTGTTGGGGGGGGCCCCCCGCCCACACGTCGATGCCGACGGCAGCCGAGAGCAGTGAGGGGAGGTAGGAGGGGCCAGCCACAGCCGCCTGTGGCTAGAAGTTATAACATCCTGGTCAAGTAGCATTGGAAGTTTAGAGGATAGCTTTCCAAACTGCTCGCATGAGCCCATTTATGCATCTATATGGGTGAACATTAGGGATGTGAATCGTGTCCTCGATCGTCTTAACGATCGATTTCGGCTGGGAGGGGGAGGGAATCGTATTGTTGCCGTTTGGGGGGGTAAAATATCGTGAAAAATCGTGAAAAATCGTGAAAAATCGAAAAATCAAAAAATCGCAAAACCGGCACATTAAAACCCCCTAAAACCCACCCCCGACCCTTTAAATTAAATCCCCCACCCTCCCGAACCCCCCCCAAATGACTTAAATAACCTGCGGGTCCAGCAGCGGTCCGGAACGGGCTCCTGTTCCTGAATCTTGTTGTCTTCAGCCGGCGCCATTTTCTAAAATGGCGCCGA
Source organism: Rhinatrema bivittatum (assembly GCF_901001135.1). Classification (NCBI taxonomy): domain Eukaryota; kingdom Metazoa; phylum Chordata; class Amphibia; order Gymnophiona; family Rhinatrematidae; genus Rhinatrema; species Rhinatrema bivittatum. The sequence continues at coordinate 64,285,562 of NC_042620.1, read as the reverse complement.
AAAATGGCGGCGGCCATAGACGAACACGATTGGACGGCAGGAGGTCCTTCCGGACCCCCGCTGGACTTTTGGCAAGTCTCGTGGGGGTCAGGAGGCCCCCCACAAGCTGGCCAAAAGTTCCTGGAGGTCCAGCGGGGGTCAGGGAGCGATTTCCCGCCGCGAATCGTTTTCGTACGGAAAATGGCGCCGGCCATACGCGAGGGTTCCGGCGCCTCGCTGAACAACCTCCTGCAGTTGATCTCCTGCCGGCGCCATTTTCCGTACGAAAACGATTCGCGGCGGGAAATCGCTCCCTGACCCCCGCTGGACCTCCAGGAACTTTTGGCCAGATTGTGGGGGGCCTCCTGACCCCCACGAGACTTGCCAAAATTCCAGCGGGGGTCCGGAAGGACCTCCTGCCGTCCAATCGTGTTCGTCTATGGCCGCCGCCATTTTTCGGCGCCATTTTGGAAAATGGCGCCGGCTGAAGACAACAAGATTCAGGAGCAAGAGCCCATTCCGGACCGCTGCCGTTCCGGACTGCCGCTGGACCCGCAGGTTATTTAAGTCATTTGGGGGGGGGGTTCGGGAGGGTGGGGGATTTAATTTAAAGGGTCGGGGGTGGGTTTTAGGGGGTTTTAGTGTGCCGGCTCACGATTCTAACGATTTATAACGATAAATCGTTAGAATCTCTATTGTATTGTGTTCCATAACGGTTTTAAGACGATATTAAAATTATCGGACGATAATTTTAATCGTCCTAAAACGATTCACATCCCTAGTGAACATGAGATATGCCATACTGGGTCAGACCAAGGGTCCATCAAGCCCAGCATCCGGTGTCCAACAGTGGCCAATCCAAGTCACAAGTAGCTGGCAAGTATCCAAACATTAAATAGATCCCAAGCTACTATTTCTTATTGATTAATAGCAGTTTATGGACTTCTTCTCTAGGAACTTATCCAAACCTTTTTTAAACCCAGTTACACTAACTGCCATAACCACATCATCTGGCAATGAATTCCAGAGCTTAACTATATATTAAGTGAAAAATAATTTTCTTTGATTTGTTTTAAATGAGCTACTTGCTAACTTCATGGAGTGCCCCCTAGTCCTTCTATTATCTGAGAGAGTAAATAACCAATTTACATTAATGTGTTCAAGTCCTTTCATGATTTTGTAAACCTCTATCATATCCCCCTCAGCCATCTCTTCTGGAAGCTGAACAGCACTAACCTCTTTAGCCTTTCCTCATAGGGGAGCCTTTCTATGCCCCTTATCATTTTGGTCGCCTTTCTATGCACTTTTTCCAGAGCAATTATATCTTTTTTGAGATGTGGCGACCAAAATTGCACACAGTATTCAAGGTGCAGGCTCACCATGGAGTGATACAGAGGCATTACAACATCCACCATTTTATTTGCCATTCCCTTCCAAATATTTCCTAACATTCTAATTGCTTTTTTGACTGTCACAGCACACTGAGCCAATGATTTCAATGTATAATCTACTATGATGCCTAGATCACTTTCCTGGGTGGTAACTGCTAAGATGGATCCTAAAATCATGCAAGGGTTATTTTTCCCTATATGTATCACCTTGCACTTGTGTACATTAAATGTCATCTGCCATTTCCATAACCCAATCTTTCAGTCTCACAAGGTCCTCCTGCAATTTATCACAATCCGATTAAGATTTAACTAACTACTCTGCATAATTTTGTCATCCAAAAATTTGATCACCTCACATCATACTCCTTTCCAGATCATTTATGCATATATTAAAAGCACCGGTCCAAGTACAGATCCCTGAGGCACTCCACTGTTTACCTTTTTCCTCTGTGAAAACAGACCATTTAATCCTACTCTCTGTTTCCTGTCTTTTAACCAATTTGTAATCCACAAAAGGACATCGCCTCCTATCCCATGACTTTTCAGTTTTCTTAGAAGCCTCTCATGAGGGACTTTGTCGAAAGCCTTCTGAAAATCCAAAAACACTACATCTACCTGTTCACCTTTATCCACATGTTTATTCACCCTTTCAAAAACATGTAGGAGTTTTGTGAGGTAAGATTTCCCTTGGGTTAATCCATTCTGGCTGTGTCCCATCAAAACATGTCTATCTAAATGTTTTGTGGTTTTGTTTTTTGTAACAGTTTCCACAATTTTTCCCAGCACTGAAGTCAGGATCACCGGTCTATAGTTTCCTGGATCACCCCTGGAGCCCTTTTTTAAATATTGGTGTTATATTGTACACCTTCGGGTAAAATGGATGATTTTAATGATAGGTTACAAATCAGTTGTAAAAGAACTGAAATTTCATTTTTGAGTTTTACACCACACTGGGGGGGCCGATGCATTAAAAAGCACGAAAAGCGGGTGCTGAAAAGTCAGCGCCCACTTCCTTAGGGGCGGATTTTCAGAGCCCTGCTCGCGTAAATCCGCCCAAAACTGGGCGGATTTACGCGAGCAGGGCCCTGCGCACCGGGAAGCCTATTTTACGCGTAAGTCCCGGGGTTCTCGGAGGGGGGCATGTCGGGGGGCGGGCCCGGTCGTCGCGGCGTTTCGGGGGCATGTCGGCAGCGTTTTGGGGGCGGGTACGGGGGCGTGGCTATGGCCCGGGGGCGTGGCCGCACCCTCCGTACCCGCCCCCAGGTCGCGGCCCGGCGCGCAGGAGGTCCGCTGGCGCGCGGGGATTTACGCCTCCCGGAGGGAGGCGTAAATCCCCCGACAAAGGTAAGGGGGGGGTTTAGACAGGGACGGGCGGGTGGGTTAGGTAGGGGAAGGGAGGGGAAGGTGAGGGGAGGGCAAAGGAAAGTTCCCTCCGAGGCCGCTCCGATTTCGGAGCGGCCTTGGAGGGAACGGGGTAGGCTGCGCGGCTCGGCGCGCGCCAGCTATACAAAATTCATAGCCTTGCGCGCGCCGATCCAGGATTTTAGTGGATACGCGCGGCTCCGCGCGTATCTACTAAAATCCAGCGTACTTTTGTTTGCGCCTGGAGCGCAAACAAAAGTAGGCTATTCGCGCGCCTTTTAAAATCCGCCCCTTAATGTGCTTGGCGCCCGCATGGGAGGCGCCATGCTATACCCAAATTAGGGGGTCGCACTAGCAAGGAGGCGCTTTTCTGTACTTCTTTTACATGCGCTCAGCTATTAACGCCTGCTCCAGGCAGGTGGCAATATCTGAGAGCAAAATGTGCACCTGAGACGCACAATCTTTTTTTTTGAATGTGGAGTGAATGAGTAATTTGAATGTGATGAGCGCCATTGCATTCACTCCATGTCAGACGTGCGTTAAATAGGCGCTAATCCCCCTATTGCATTAGGGGGTGGATTAGCGCATATTTAACCCGCGTCCGAGTGCGGGTTTAACAGTGCGCTTAGCTGAGCGCACTGTATTGCATCGGCCCCTGGGTGTGTACCAACTCGTCCAGGTGATTTACTATTCTGTTTGTCATCCTGACTTACTACTTCTTCCAGGTTCACCGTGATTTGCTTCAAGTCATCTGAATCGTTCCCCTGGAAAACTGTCTCTGGAAACGGTATCTCCCCTAATGTCCTCTTCAGTAAACATAGAAGCAAAGAATTCATTTAGGCTTTCCATGATGGCTTTATCTTCCCTAATTGCCCCTTTAACCCCTGGATTATCTAATGGTCCAACCAACTTCCTCACAGGCTTTCTGCTTTGGATATATTTAAATAAGCTTTTATTATGAGTTTTTGCCTCTACAGCCAACTTCTTTTCAAATTCTCTCTTAGCCTGTCTTACATTTAACTTGCCAATGCTTATGCTTTATCCTATTTTCTTCTGATGGTTCCTTCTTCCAATTTTTGAATGAAGGTCTTTTGGCTAAAATAGTCTCTTTCACCTCACTTTTAACCATTTTGCAATCTTTCCACCTTTCTTAATGCATGGAATACATCTTTGATGGCACTTCTAAGATAGGCCCCGATTGTGGCACCACGTGGCTGCTCTTTGGCACCCCCTATGGCTCGGTGCCCTGAGAAGCACACAGTTGTCGCCGAAACAGGTGGTGGTGGTGGTGGTGGTGGGGGGGGGTTGTGTGTATGCGACCGGGGGGCTGGCAGCGCAAGGGTCGCTTTGGGCGCCCAATACCCTTGTACTGGCCCTGGCTACCACCCCTTCCACCTTCTTCCTGATGTCTTTCAATATAAAGTAAAAAGGGCATGGTCTCCATCCTCCCCTAACCCCGATCCCCTTCCATATTTAAAAACAAAAATGTTGTGATCTGAATCTCTTACCCCACTCCCCCATCTTCTCCCTGCTTAAAAAATAAAAGGCAGTGCCCTCCATTTTCCTCCCCTTCTAATATTTACCTTCAACCTCACAGAGCCTCAAAAAGACTTGGTGAAGCTGAGTGAGGGGAGAACAAGGTCTTACTTCCTCCCACTAACCTGAATACTGTGCAAATAGCTCTGACCCCTGCCATGAATTGATATGAATTTATTCACTACCCTCTCAATGAAAAGATTTAAGTTCTGAATAGGGATTGAGACAAGGAGGACAGTTTTTAGATAACTGCACATAAAAGCATATACCCATGTATGTGGCTACGCATAATTTTACCCTAGTGTTATATAATGTGAACGTATCAAGTACGCAATTATAATATATGCGTATGTTGGCTAACGTGCGAGTACATGTAATGCATATTTCATTGCATTGAACATGCATATTTTACCCATCTATTTAAAAATATATGTCTGGCTGCGGCCACAGGAACAGTTTCAGGGATACCACATGACTTGACACTACTTGGTTTGAGTGCAATTATTTATTTACAGTGCATCACAAGTGAATAAATCAAAATAATAGTTCCCTTGCATCAGGCACATGTTAGGTAGACATACAGCATAAGGATATCTCAAGAGGTCCTACCAGCTCCCCTGAGGCCTTCTCTAGTTCTCTAGGCCCTTGCGGGGTTCTTCCTTGAGGACTGGGTTAGATACCTGAACCGGGCTCCTTAAGGTAGAATAAAGGAGTTGTATGTACACTCCATCTCATAACCTCCCCCTCAGCTCATCCTTGCTAGGCCAAGCATCCACATGTACCTGCAATATACACCGGCTTGGAGGGCAATTTTAGATCTAATTTTCAGTGGAGAACAGGATTTGGTGAGAGAGGTAACGGTGGTGGGGCTACTTGGCAATAGTGATCATAATATGATCAAATTTGATTTAATGACTGGAAGGGGGACAGTAAGCAAATCTGCGGCTCTTGTGCTAAACTTTCAAAAGGGAAACTTTGATAAAATGAGAATAATAGTTAGAAAAAAACTGAAAGGAGCAGCTACAAAAGTAAAAAGTTTGCAAGAGGCATGGTCATTGTTAAAAAATACCATCCTAGAAGCACAATCTAGATGTATTCCACACATTAAGAAAGGTGGAAAGAAGGCAAAACGATTACCATAAGAACATAAGAACATAAGAACATGCCATACTGGGTCAGACCAAGGGTCCATCAAGCCCAGCATCCTGTTTCCAACAGTGGCCAATCCAGGCCATAAGAACCTGGCAAGTACCCAAAACATAAGTCTTTTCCATGTTACCGTTGCTAGTAATAGCGGTGGTTATTATCTAAGTCAACTTAATTAATAGCAGGTAATGGACTTCTCGTCCAAGAACTTATCCAATCCTTTTTTAAACACAGCTATACTAACTGCACTAATCACATCCTCTGGCAACGAATTCCAGAGTTTAATTGTGCATTGAGTGAAAAAGAACTTTTTTCCGATTAGTTTTAAATGTGTCATATGCTAGTGCCCCCTAGTCTTTCTGTTATCCGAAAGAGTAAAAAAACGATTCACATCTACCAGTTCTACACCTTACATGATTTTAAACACCTCTATCATATCCCCCCTCAGCCGTCTCTTCTCCAAGCTGAAAAGTCCTAACCTCTTTAGTCTTTCCTCATAGGGGAGCTGTTCCATTCCCATTGTCATTTTGGTAGCCCTTCTCTGTACCTTCTCCATCGCAATTACATCTTTTTTGAGATACCGGCATGGTTAAAAGGGGAGGTGAAAGAAGCTATTTTAGCCAAAAGGTCTTCATTCAAAAATTGGAAGAAGGATCCAACAGAAGAAAATGGGATAATGCATAAAGTTGTCAAGTTAAATGTAAGACATTGATAAGACAGGCTAAGAGAGAATTTGAAAAGAAGTTGGCCGTAGAGGCAAAAACTCACAGTAAAAACTTTTTAAAATATATCTGAAGCAGAAAGCCTGTGAAAGAGTCAGTTGGACCGTTAGCAATGGACGGCAGGCACCATCTTGTGCTCCTACCATGTGACAGGGGCCGACCAATGGCACCGGTAGCCCCTGTGACATAGTAAGGGCAAAGGCTATCGGCGCCATTTTGAATACCGGCAGCTGACAGCGCGAGTGCAGGAGATCGCTCCAGTACCCCTGCTGGACCACCAGGGACTTTTGGCAAGTCTTGGGGGGGTCAGGAGGGTGGGGTGGTCCAGTGGGGTCCTGGAGCGATCTCCTGCACTCACGCCGCCGGCTGCCAGTATTCAAAATGGCACCGATAGCCTTTGTCCTTATTATGTCACAGGGGCTACCAATGCCATGGTCGGCCCCTATCACATGGTAGGAGCACAAGATGGTGCCGGCGGTCCATTGCTACTATCTTGTGACAGGGGCCGACCAATGGCACCGGTAGCCCTTGTGACATACTAAGGGCAAAGGCTATCGGCGCCATTTTGAATACTGGCAGCTGACGGTGTGAGTGCAGGAGATCGCTCCAGGACCCCTGCTGGACCACCAGGGACTTTTGGCAAGTCTTGGGGGGTCAGGAGGGTAGGGGGTTGAGTTAATTAAATTTATAGGGTTGGGGTGGGTTTTTTTTTTTTGTTGTTTTTACAACTTTAATGGGAAACGAATACCGAATTCAACTAATGGACGGATCGGGTTTCCCCCCCATTGACCGAATGCAACATATTTGGGTCCCTACGAATACCAAATCCAACGAATACTTTCTGTCTGCACATCCCTATAATACATGGGATCTAACTGGTCACCATGGCATCAAATGCAGGGGTTGATCTATTTATTTATTAATTTATAGATTGACTAGCATAATTTCTAAGCTGCTAATATAGTATCATACATAGTTTAACATATAACAGCATTAATAGGACAAAACATTGCCATACAGAAAAATGAAACCTTAAAGTTAAATTTCAATAGCCCAGCACACACCAATACCAGTAGATACACGTGTAAGTCAGGCCGGTGCATGCTGAGTGGATTCTGAAAGCTGCCCATGTGCACACATATCTCCCGCTACATGCACAAAGGAAAAGTTCCAGAAAAGGGGCAGGGTATGGGCATTCCTGGATTTCACCTTGAAATTAGCACAAAAATACTTATGTACATAGGTGCACACTGAGGTCCCCTGCTGTGTAACCTTTCTTCGGCTATGGATGGTGTGTAAGTAATAAAACAAAAAAACTAAACATATCAGTGGGGTTTTAAGGGTTGAGGCTATTAAACTAGGGGGGTTTGGAAGTCCTATTCCTTATCTGGGTGAACTGGGAGCGAACTGTTAAAACCGGTAATGGCATCAACACGTGTAACTTTTAAAATCCCCCCACATAAATGGTAGAAGCGGCATTTGCCACATCCATGTGTGCACATTCAGGCTATTTTATAACATACTGGCATATGTGTGCATATGTTATAAAATGGCCGCGTCCCTGGGCACGGGCTGACAAATGTGCACACATGTGCACCTGCGCGCTTGTTTAAAAGTTACCATCATAAAGCATAAAACATAAAGGGGCCGATGCAATAATGTTCACAGAAAACGGGCGCTTACTTTTCAGCGCCCGCTTTCTTAACGCACGCATGGCACCTGCAAGGGGGGGCGCCATGCAATATGTAAATTAGGGGGTTGCGCTAGGAAGGAGGCGCTAGGGTCGCTTGCGCGACCTTAGCGCCTCCTTGCTAACGTGACCCGCCGCGGCTGCCGGTTTTGAAGACCGATGCTGGTAAACTCGGCCTTGGTTTTCATAACCTACCTGTCTGCCAGTAATGAAAACGGCCACCGAGTTTATCGGCGGCCATTTTCATTACTGGCAGATGGCCGGTTATGAAAACCGACGCCGAGTTTACCGGCGTCGGTCTTCATAACTCGGCGGTCTGCCAAGTTATTTTATTTTATTTTATTTTTTTACTCTAAAAAAGAAGTACAGAAAAGCACATTTATTTTTTTGCATTTGGAGTGAATGAGTAATAGCCTTATTCACATGCATTTGCATGTAATGAGCGCTAACTCATTCACTCCGCGTTGGTCATGCGTTAAATAGGCGCTAATCCCCTAATTGCATTAGGGGGTGGATTAGCGCCTATTTATCCCACATCTGACTAAGGGTTATACAGTGCACTCGGCTGAGCGCACTGTATTGCATCGGCCCCAAAGTAATATATAAAACCTCCTTTAGGTCCTGTTCAAAATCACTCCTTCCTTGTCACCACAGTGAGAGCTTATCCTTCCCACCCAGGATATCCTTATTTGAGACCCTGCAAATACCTTCTGCCCTCCTCAATTTTTATTTTCCACTTCCAATCCAGTGATTGGTTTTGGTCAGGGGCCATAAATTTTAACTTCCTTCGTAAGCCATATGGACCATAAATCCATTGGCCAACTGCTGAAGCTTCTTGGCCTCTGAAGCATCCTCCGTTCCAGCTGGCCTGGGGAGCAGAGCCCATCCTGATTTGTATTCCACCTTTTGTGACCGGTTAGCCACTTCAAAGTGGATTACATTGAGGTAATGTAGTTATTTTTCTGTCCTTAGCAGTCTTGGGGATCTAAGTGGTCTACTTACTAAGCTGCCAGGGTTTCCCCTGGTGAAACTCAGAACTGCAGCTTTGGAAATCATGCAATATTTTTTTCCCGTGGTAAAATGCCACGGGGAAAAATGCTGTGGGTTAGTTGCCCCACAAATGGCACATGATGGTGGTCTCTCAGCCTGGATCTCCAATCTTGTTAAAGGGCCAGAGCGGCTCAAATGAAGAAAGCCTCTAAAGTATAAATGAACCCCAGGGGTCTTGTGAGACGCCCCTGTCCCAAACCCCCACCACATCTACAGGTAGACCCAAAGCAAGAAAATGTGAAAAGTATTTTTACACATAATGTGGGCCCCTCCCCTCTTTACTCATCCTCACCCCTTTGTCCAAATTCTCCTCTGTCTTCCAAAACCCCTACCCACACTAGCCCTAACCCCCTACACTCTGGATTATACTTGTAAAATCCTGGTGGCCTAGTGGGGCTTGGAGCAGCCTTTATGCTTCGGGCCCTGAACCATTCTTGAAAATATGGCACTGGTGGCTGGTGAACATCTTATTCCACCTGTGACTTGATAAAGGCCTAAGATGTAAACTGGTTGGCACCGTTTTTTCAATGATGATGCAGGGCCCGGAGCCTAGGGGGTACTTTGGACCCCACTAGGCCACCAAGATTTTAGAGGTGACCAGGGATTTGGGGTGTGTAGAGGCCAGGGGGTAACAGAAGCTGGGGGGGGGGGGGGGGGGAGTGAGAAGGCTGCTGGGTGTGTGCCATTTGTGTAAAAACATTTTTTTACATTTTCTTGCTTTGGGACTGCCTTTAGAGGCAGTGAGGGGGTTGGCGGGGAGGTTTTCAAAAGAACCCCATATTTTTTTTCAAAATGTGGGGTCCTTCGGGCCACTCTGGCCCTTTAACAATGCTGCCCCGGGAGTATTAGGATGTGCTTTCAAGTTGCCGCTAACTTTAATTAATAAAATGGAGCTTGTGATTTCTCAAGCATACCGCGTTATTTTATTAACATGAAATTTCATTTGAAAAGCAGCTCGTTACCATACTCACATTATCAGGGGTAAAGCACTATATGTTATTATAAGGCATTTACCACACGGTAAATGACCTTGTAAATCTGGACCCGAGGCAGTGGAAGGTGAAGTGATTTGTCCAGGGTCACAAGGAGTGTTAGTGGGGATTGAACCCTGGCTTCCCTGGTTTATAGCCTGCTGATTTAATCACTAGCCTACTCCTCCACTATCGGGCCGATACAGTAAAAATCACGGGAGAGCGGGCGAGCGCACAGGCCACTCTCCTGTGCGCGCGATTCAGTAAGTTAATTTATTTAAATTAGGGCCCGCTGTAAAAAGAGGCGCTAGGGACACTAGCGCATCCCTAGCACCTTTTTTTTGACAGGAGCGGCGGCTGTCAGTGAGTTTGACCGCCGACACTCAATTTTGCCGGCGTCGGTTCTCAAACCCGCTGACAGCCACGGGCTCGGAAACCGGATGCTGGCAAAATTGAGCGTCCGGTTTTCAACCCGCGAGCCACCGGCCCATTTAAATTTTTTTTTTTAAATTTTTTACTTTTTTTTAACTTTTGGGACCTCCGACTTAATATCGCCATAATATTAAGTTGGAGAGTGCACAGAAAAGCAGTTTTTACTGCTTTTCTGTGCACTTCCCCGGCGCTGGCAGAAATTAACACCTACCTTTGGGTAGGCGCTAATTTCTTAAAGTAAAATGTGCGGCGAAGCCGCACATTTTACTTACTGTATCGCACAGGAATGACTAATAGCGCCCACAACATGCATTTGCATGTTGTGGGCGCTATTAGTCTCGGGGGGGGGGGGGGGGGCGCATTTTCGATGCGCTATCACCCCTTACTGAATAAGGGGTAAAGCTATCGCTTCGAAAAGGCGCGTCCAAATGCCGGTTAACAGCACACTGTACTGTATCGGCCTGTTTGTTAGCAGCATGCAGCACTTGCTACTTCTGCCACCAGACCAAACCTGGTAAATATCTTTTTGAAAGTTGTAAAATACACACAGTAGCAGTTAAATATCTCCTTTTACAATAGTGGAGATTCAGAAAAACATGATATTTGGTCACTGTTCGCCTCCTGGAGGCCGTCAATGTTGGGTGTAAATAGTCTCCTGTTTTATCAGTCCCTGCAATGTTATATAAAGAAGCCACAGAAAACAACGGAAAAGGTTCCATTTCTTCAGAATCTTAAATTGATTAACAGAGGAGTATTCTCTCTTTTCATTGACTTTCTGCTGTACAAGTCATCCCATTCCCCCCCCCAAAAAAAAACCCAACAAAAAAAAAATATATATAAACCAGTGACCTAAATATGGAAGACACAACGTGACCTGCTTAGTGCTGCCTGTCATGGCCTGAAGCCATAACAGGAACTCTATTAGTGGGAAAAGCACAGATGCTACCAGATGGCCAACATATTGTCCAGAGATGACCCATGTATAATTGCTAAAAGTTCAATACATTCAGGTTTTGAATTTAATTGCATGAACCACCTTACCTACTGCTGCTACATGATTTAGTATCTTTAAGGTGGAAGCTTTCTTTGAGGCAGGAGGAGCTGCTAATTCAGTTTTGCCGTTTTATTAGCTGTGCTCTTTCCATGGCAGACACACTTAAGGAACCGGAGCTGTGTATTTACAAGGGTGTCTAGTTCTTTTTTCACTATAATTCAGGCAAAACGCCCCTTTGCTTCACTTCACTTCACTGGGATATCTTGGGCGCCTGATTCTTAATCTATGAGACAATATACAAAAGTTTTTATGTTGGCAAATGCGTTTTTACCCATATAAAAATGCATTTTGATTACTCCTCCTCCTCCCAGGTCCATGCGCTGTATGATTGCACAAGTGCTTTTAGCCACATAAAACAGGGTAGGAGTTAAGCTGGGTGGGCTGCATGGAAATTTAATTTTGTAATGTCCTTGCATGCTTTCATGCCCATATTTTGTGCCTGTTTCCATCTCCAATGACTCAACCATTTAGCAAAATTAATTGATAGCTATGCAAATTAGTACAGGCTTATTTTTCATGTGATATAAAGAAAATCGCAAGATTTTGAATATTACATCCTTCCTCACCTCATCATTCTAAATTTTTGTCTGCTGTGATATAAGCACTTCAAAAAACCCCCAAATTTTATCCGTTTTACAAAATGGAGAGCTGATGTTGTTTTATAATTTGTTTTTATCAAATACTTCTCATTGTTATGCTTTTTTTTTCAGTCAATTAGCATTAGTTGATTTTGCTTTTCAGTGCCAATTAGTCATTTGAAATACTTTTAAGCATTCTCTAACTTTTCTGCTTTGCAGGGCTCAAATTTAGGACAAGCCATAAAAGAAAGCTGTGAACACTGCATTATTTTGTTAGAATGTTTCCCAGTCTGTTATTTTGATAATTAAACACTGAAGACCATCTACATGCAGATTTGGTCTGTTTTCCCAGATGGTAAGATTTTCAACTGCAGTACTAGCAGGAGGTTAAGGGGTTTTGAATTCATAGAATAATTCAAGTATAGCATGTTGCTAACATTCAGGTGGAAAACTTACCATCTCAGCTACAATTTTCCAGAAATGTTTATGTTATATTTCAGGCTCTGTGTAGTAGTAAACTTTGTTGTGTTTGCAAGCATTTCATGATTTAAATGTATTCTGGAATAAGCACTATTATAACGTGCCCAGAACCTTCTTATTAATAGTTTTGTGATACCAAGAATGTTTGACGTATAGTTCTAATCTTTGATCAGGAGCCTACTTTCCCTGCAGCTTTTATTGGGGTAGATTTTCAAAGGGTTACGCACGTAACCCCAAAAATATGCCCCTGCGCGGGCCATGCCTATTTTGCATAGGCTCGGCGGCACGTGCAAACCCCAGGACGCACATATGTCCTGGGGCTTTGAAAAAGGGACGGAAAGGGGGTGGGGACGTGGCGCCGATCTGGGGGCAGTCCAGGGGCCGGACCGAGGCCTCCGGCATAGCGACTGTGCCGGGGGTTGGTGCGCCGGCAGCCGGCCAGTACGCACAAGATACGTCTGACAGAGATAGGCGTAAAAAGTTAAACAAAGTGGGGGGGGATTTAGGTAGGGCTGGGAGGTGGGTTAGATAGGGGAAGGGAGGGGAAGGTGGGGGGGGGAGCAGAAGAAAAGTTCCCTTGGAGGGAACGGGGAAAGCCATCGGGCCTCCCCTAGGGCTCGGCTTGTGCATGTTATAAAATCGGGAGTACATTTGTGCTCGCTTCTCTTAAAATCTACCCCATTATATTTATACTAAAGCATTCATCTTAGATTATTTTATTTGGGGGGGGATTTTGAAGTTTTTAAGGCATTTTCAATTTACCTTTTATTGCTAATATTTGAACTTTTTAATTTAATTAATTAATTTATATGCCGCCTAGCCCAAAGGTCCTAAGTCGCGCCTAGAAGTAACATTCATCACCAATCTTGTATTTTCAATGGTATTTCTATGCTACTATGTATTTGATTACATTTGCATGTTTCTCTAACATTTGTAGGATGGTTTTTATTTTAGTGTTCTTTATTGTTTTTACTTTTTATTTGCAATATGTAAAAAAGTAATGGTTCTACTTAGACTATTTTTGTATCTTGCCTTGATCTTTTGATGAAAGTCAGGTAAAAGTAGGATAAATAAATGAAATATCCCTTGTTTATCTACAAAAATTTCTAAAACATTATCTGCAAGGAATGTTTCCTAGACCCATATAGGGTAATATAAGACAATCTTTTTTTTTTTTTGGGCCCAGTAGTTCCTCCTATTTTTCTTCCATTTCAATAGGATGCTGGTATCTGATCCTATCTTCATACATTTCTAGAAGGCAGGTATATTAATCATTATTTAGCTGGATACATTTACATATCATTATCTCCTGCTTCTGAGATAGAGCAACACAGAATGAGCTTTCTTAGCTGGGATCTAATGAGCACTTTTAAGTGATGTGGACTGTCTACTACTTGACACAGGATACTGAGCTCAATGACTCATTGGTCTGACTCATCTTGGCACTTCTTATCTTAACTATCTGGGGATTCTTCTGCTATTTTAATAGACCCAGTCTCCGACTGTTCCTAGTCTGGACATTGCAGCAACAATTCTGAAGCTGAGAGCCATGCACCAGGGCTTCATGTGGAACCTTGTATCATGGCTCTAAATCTGAACAAAAGGTGTTTCACTTAATTATTATAATGATGCCATCCAATGTTGCATCCTGGGTCAGCCAGAGCTGCATCAGGATGCAGAAGACCTGACTCAAAGATCGAACCAAGCACCTTACTCACGGCACCACCACTGAGCCACCAGACTGGACTGTAAGACAGTCTTTTGCAAAAATCTTTTACTCTGATAATTTACCAAAGCCTAGTACAGATTAGGGATGTGCAGACCAAATGTTTATGTTCATAAGTCCATAAGTCAAAAGGGGGGGGTCAATTTCGGTCAATATGGACATATGGAGAATTCCATAAGTTGAGTCTATGTCCATACGTGCACCGGTTCCCTAAATAAAAATTTAAACCCCTCACCCTCCTTAATCCCCCCCCAAGACTTACCAAAACTCCCTGGTGGTCCAGCGGGGAGTCAGGACGCCATTTCTGAACTCCTTTGCGAGGAGCACGTGACGTCGGCGTCACGTCGGAGTGACACGGACGTCACGTGATTCCCCGCGCGTTCACTCCGGGACCCTCGTTGGACCCAAAAGGAACTTTTGGCCAGCTTGGGGGGAGGGTGAGGGGTTTAAATTTTTATTTAGGATCAACAATCGCGATTTCCAACGTATTCAACATAGCTATGTTGAATAAGTTGGAAATCCGATCGTTTTCGCCTCATCACTTTTTTAAGTTAAAAAAAAAAATAAGTTGCGTTTTACATATAAGTTCAAAACGAATGCACACCCCTAGTACAGATGAAATGATTTCCTGAACCATTTATGTACTGAAAAGCTTATTAAAATTGGAGGTATATTCATCTATAGTACCTGATATATTAAGTTATTGATATGCACTGCAGGGCACATGCACTGAAATGACCACATTAAAGGAAGTATGGATTTTTGAGCACACACACTCTGGATTTCATACATTTTCTCCAGTGCTAACCATTGCAAATTTAATGTGCCAGATACCCTGGAGAAACCCCACTGCCCCTGCTCATATTTGCAACTCACCCCTTGGCCTGATATTCAAGCCTCCTCCCCAAATTGCTCTCAATCCTTGAATCCAATTTTCCTATCTTCAATGCCCCAATCCAATAACCACTAGTCCAAAGTCCCCATCCCTGTGTCCCCTTGAGTTGTCACTACACTCCCCTCTCCATTAGCAGGAAGATCTACTTCCTGCTGGTTTCATCGCTGACTGTCAAATGATATCTTTTGGTGCCACTATGCACTATAACCCATGTGTGGATCATAGTGTAAAGTGCTGCCAATTGGCATCTAATTCAAAATGATGCTATTTAATTGTTTACCATACAGTTATTAAGTGCTCTGAGTTTTCATGTGCCTATAGATGTGATATACAGCATTAGTCTCAGGCTACACATGTCCTTTGGTATACTGGGCACTATTTAACTCATTCACTTAAAGGTAAATTTAAAAAACCCAACACGCGCATCAATTAGGGGATGCACAAATATATTGGACTAGCACGCGCTGAGAGAACTTTAAAAACTGCCCGAGTACACACATATCTTCTGCTGAGCGCACAAATGAAAAGTTACTACTACTACTACTACTACTACTACTACTACTACTTAACATTTCTAAAGTGCTACACAACATATGCAGTTCAAAAAAGGGGCGTGGCATGGAAGTTCCTGGATTTCAATTTCAAATGAGCATGTAAATATTTACATGCACAGGCATATACTGGGGTCCCCTGCCGTGCAACTTTACTTCTGCTATGGATGACAGCAGAGTTTTAAGGGTTGGTGATAACAAGGGAGGTTTTTAAACTAGGGGAGTTTAGAAGTCCTAGCCCTTACCGGTGCAAACTGGAAACGAACTGGGAAAACTGATAATGGCATTGGCACACGCCCCTTTTAAAACCCCCTCATTTATGTGGTAGAAGCGGCAATTGTGTGCATGGACGTGGGTCTAGTTAAAATTGCAGAAAAGTTCTAATCACTCCAGGCAAAAATGAAAGCAAGGTATTGCATGGTCAACACACAGGGATAGATTTTAAAAAAGTATGCCCATGCGTACTTTTGTTTGTGCACCAGGCGCAAACAATCCTTTCTTCTTCCCACTGCACTAATTACCATCGAGGGTAACAATCCACTCTTTCTGTAATATAAATACAAAAACAAAGAATAATAAAACTAGTTTCTCAAACAATTCCAAATACTACCCATCCCTACAATTTAACTCTATCACAACTATTACCTTAATCCACTGTCCTCAACAGGTACTGCCACACCACAGTAAGGGGCTGATTTTCAAAGCCCTATGCGTGCCGTGCCTAAAGCCCCGGGACGTGTCTAAGTCCCAGGACTTTACAAAAGGGGCGGTCCGGGGATGGGGACGGGGCCAGGTAGAATAACAATTTGGGGAGGGCTTAGGTTAGGGTTAGTGGGTGGAAAGACTAGGGGAAGGGGTGGGAAGGTCAGGCTAAAGGGCTGGGAACGAGGGAAGCCCGCGGGCGTCAGCGCGTGCACGGTGCACAACCTTGCATGCCCTTGCGCTCGCCAACCACCGATTTTATAACATGCGTGCGCCTGTGCGCGCATGTTATAAAATCGGGTGTACATGTGTGCGCACCGGGTACCGCGTGTACATGTACACCCGTGCGTATTTTTTAAAATCTACCCCTATATGTACCCCACGTATATTCATAAATGATTTATCTGAAACACAAATAACTTAAGATTACCCGTTATTACTAATATCACCACATCTCTGAAAACAAAATATTAAAACCCATGCCCGCATATATACAGACAAGTTTTTCAGTGCCTCCACTACACTCTCACAACACCAAAAACTACAAAGAATAAATATCCATAAATATTAAATACCATAAAGTGTAATAAATAATAATAGCATCTTATCCAAACTCTTATCATCTCGCCTCATGAACTTTTTTGAATCTAAACTTAAACTTTAATGCAAAGCTCTATTTTTGTCCTGGAGAAAACATGATTCTTTGTACATTGAGATGTCTTTTCTTTGGCTCTTCCTAAGAATTATCGATAGAAGATCATGTACATGAGCTTTCATATCAAAATAAGTTCCATATTCAGATGTGGCAAACTAAAGGTGAAAGACAAACAACTGGATTCCAGTAAAGGAGTGGTCCTTACAGCATGGCTGGAGTTTCAGGAAATTCTTTGGCGTGTGGGATCTGATTAATCAAAGGGTTATGCAGTCTCTAGTCTGTAGAGCCTCCTTAAAATGTAGGTTATGCAGTTGCATCCTGATATTTATAAGAGCTTGATGTGGTGTAGAAATATACATTTTTTCAGGGTGCCCGATCTAATCAGTGAGTTGTTATCCTTTTGAAAATGAGAAATGATGCAGAAAAGAAAGGACATTTAACAGATACAAAAATTGGAGAGTATCCCAGTGACTACAAGAGTTAAAGAGCAAACAGTTGTATTATCATGATAGGTTTGGTGTTCAGTATCACAGACAAGTTTAGAAATACTTTTGGTGTGATACAGAAAGAACGTATACTGGTAGGAAAAGCCATTTTGCCTTTCAGAAATGATATTTAATATTTCCAATGGTATGCAATTAGTTTTACATATGATTCCAGCCACCATTTTTGTTTTGAGAAGGAATTATAAAACCAGCTTCAAAGCCTTTAAAAGCAATTGCTGGAACATTTTCCAGTCTGTGGTCAATCAGTTATCTAGATTTTCTGCAATGGTTAGAATGACACAGTATCCTATAATCGTAATCACTGAGTGACACTGAGATGAGATGAAACAAGTGGGGTGGGGTGCTTCTCGTTCAGAACTGTGCCCACCAAAATTTCGGTTGTGAGTCATGCAAAATATGTGCGGCATAAAAGATTTAAAAAATACTGCATTTTGGTCAACATTCAGAGGCCTATGCAATAAACTTCAGTGTGCACATCAATCATCAGCATAATAAACTTTGTAAACTATGTGAGGAGTGAACATTAAAGGGGTCCTAGAAGATGTTAGCAGCGGAACAGAAAAATTGCATGTCCACCCATGCAAATGAAGAAAACTTATATGCAAATGAGTGGTTACTGACTTCAAATTAAATAGTATGATATGCACACCCTGAATTCTGTTTTGCAAGAGTTCAGTAAATGACTGTTATTTAATTCGTATTTTGGACTGGTGTTAATGTGAACATATTGTTTTCCGAGTGGAAGCTAAGTAGTGTGAATATACTAAATTCTTTTTTTCTCTTTACTCGTCCTTTCGCTTCCAAGGAGCATATATTTATCAAAATGCCCAAAGCTGGTACAGAAATATCACAAAACATAAAATATATTGTTACAATACATAGAGGGGTAGATTTTTTAAAATTGCGTGTTCGCACGCTACCCAGTGTGCACTCATGGACACGCGATTTTATAACATGCGCGCATATTATAAAATTGGGGGTCAGCGCATGCAAAGGGGTACACATTTGTGCAACCTGCACACGCCGACGCCTGCGGCCTTCCGCAGTTCCTTCCCAGTCCGCACCAATTTAGGAGCGGCCTGGGAGGGAGCTTCCCTACCCCCTATGCTAACCTTCCTACCCTTCCCCTTACCTTCGCGCACCCTAGCCCTATCCTAAACCCCTCCAAAATCCTTAACCTACCTTTTGGGCCTGCTTCGAGCAGGTGCAGGTTGCGCCCACCGTCACCCAGCTGGCACGTGATCCCCCGGCACAGCGGCAAATGGCCACTGTGCCGGGCATCTCTAGCCCCGCACCACCCTTTCAGCTACCAGAGACTGTGACAGCCTTCCAAGTTTTAAAGGCTGTTTTCCTTTGGGAGCCATGCCTCCATCATCTGGAGGCATGGCTCCCTATGCGCCCCTACACTTTGAAGTAAATGCCTCTTCAATGGGAGTAGGGGCTGTCTTGAGCCAGAACTCTTCCACGGAAACCCTGCACTCCTGTTCCTTTTTTTCTAAGAAATTCTCCCTGGCTGAATTAATTATAGGATCAGTGACCAGGAGCTGCTAGTGATCAAATTGGCATTGGAGGAATGGCACCACTGGTTGAAGGGAGTACCACATCGCATAACCATCTACACAAACCATAAGAATTTGGAGCACCTCCACTAAGCCCAGCAACTTAATGCCCAACATGCCTGTTGGTCGCTATTCTTCTTCTGCCTCCTCAATGTGCTGGCATGCAGCATTTCCAACCTGCCTAGGTTTTCATCACCGCAAAGGCCCCCACTTAAGACCAGCCAGCCAGGGTACCTGAGGGCTCAACTTAAGGGGAACATGGGCTGGTACTGGCGAAACTCCAGTTGGGCCTCTGCCTCTGCCAAAGGTGTGGATATGTGGGGCGCCTCCCTGCAGGTAGCGCCAACTCTCCCTCAGTACAAAAGTCCACCAGTGCAACAGAGGAAAATGGACTGTTAGATGATCGAGGGGGTTAAAGGGGCACTTAGAGAAGATAAGGCCATCTCAGAAAGATTAAATGGTTTCTTTGCTTTGGTGTTTAATGAAGAGGATGTTGGGGAGGTTCCCATACTGGAGAAGGTTTTCATGGGTAATGATTCAGATGGACTGAATCAAATCACGGTGAACCTAGAAGATGTGGTAGACCTGATTGACAAACTGAAGAATAGTAAGTCACCTGGACCAGATGGTATACACCACAGAGTTCTGAAGGAATTCAAAAATGAAATTTCAGACTTATTAGTAAAAATTTGTAACCTGTCATTAAAATCATCCATTCTACCTGAAGACTGGAGGATAGCTAATGTAACCCCAATATTTAAAAATGGATCCAGGGACGATCTGGGAAACTACAGACCAGATAGCCTGACTTCAGTGCCAGGAAAAATAGTGGAAAGTGTTCTAAACATCAAAATCACAGAACATATAGAAAGATATGGTTTAATGGAACAAAGTCAGCAAGGCTTTACCCAAGGCAAGTCTTGCCTCACAAATCTGCTTCACTTTTTTGAAGGAGTTAATAAACATGGATAAAGGTGAACCAGTAGATGTAGTGTACTTGGATTTTCAGAAGACATTTGACAAAGTTCCTCATGAGAGGCTTCTAGGAAAAGTAAAAAGTCATGGGATAGGTGGCGATGTCCTTTCGTGGATTACAAACTTGCTAAAAGACAGGAAACAGAGTAGAATTAAATGGACAATTTTCTCAGTGGAAGGGAGTTGGCAGTGGAGTGCCTCAGGCATCTGTATTGGGACACTTACTTTTTAATATATTTATAAATGATCTGGAAAGAAATACGACGAGTGAGGTAATCAAATTTGCAGATGATACAAAATTGTTCAGAGTAGTTAAATCACAAGCAGATTGTGATAAATTGTAGGAAGACCCTGTGAGACTGGAAAATTGGGCATCAAAATGGCAGATGAAATTTAATGTGGATAAGTGCAAGGTGATGCATATAGGGAAAAATAACCCATGCTATAGTTACACAATGTTAGGTTCCATATTAGGTACGACCACCCAAGAAAGAGATCTAGGCGTCATAGTGGATAACACATTGAAATTGTCGGTTCAGTGTGCTGCGGCAGTCAAAAAAGCAAACAGAATGTTGGGAATCATTAGAAAGGGAATGGTGAATAAAACGGAAAATGTCATAATGCCTCTGTATCACTCCATGGTGAGACAGCACCTTGAATACTGTGTACAATTCTGGTTGCTGCATCTCAAAAAAGATATGATTGCGATGGAGAAGGTACAGAGAAGGGCAACCAAAATGATAAGGGGAATGAAACAGCTCCCCTATTTTATTTATTTATTTATTTATAGAGTTTTATATACCGTTATTCGGGAAGCCATCATAACGGTTTACAAAGTGAATACATTTTTAACAAAGAGGTTTTGAGATATCATAACATGTTGTAATTACAATAATATCCTAATATGAAGAAGGAGCAGAGGAAGCACTCCAAAAGTACAATATCCAATCCACAAGGAGTGCAAAGAAGCTATAGGTCCAAAAGTTTTTGTCATCAAAAGCAATTTATTGAAACTTTAATTTGGCAACTCCTTTTCTCCAGAACAGTGAAGGTAAATAGCTTTTTCAGGGTCCCCCGACACGGACCCTGTGTTTCGCCCGAAGGCTGCGTCGGGAGGGACAAAATTATTTTGCAATAACTTGAAACTAGCTGAGGAGGACCCTGAAAAAGCTATTTACCTTCACTGTTCTGGAGAAAAGGAGTTGCCAAATTAAAGTTTCAATAAATTGCTTTTGATGACAAAAACTTTTGGACCTATAGCTTCTTTGCACTCCTTGTGGATTGGGTAATTACAATAATAAACATAACCAAGTAAGTCTCTGAAGGTATAAGGTTGAATGTGGAGGGAGGATATTTCGGATGAGAATTAAGGTTAAGAGTTCATTTGAGAGTTGGTCTGTGTAGATGATTGTGGATCCATGAAGAATTTATGAAACAGTAAAGTTTTTAGGTCTTTTTTGAAGGTTTTGATATTGTGTTGAGATCTTAGGTCTTCAGGTAGTGTGTTCCAAAGATTAGGGGAGGCGATGGAGAAGGCTCTCTCTCTTGTTGTTGCTAGATGAGCATCTTTGACAGTGGGGATTGATAAGAGGTTTGAATTGCTGGATTCGTCTATTGGCTCCTAAATTCGGAAACCGCATGTTTATTGGTACAAATGGTGACTACAATCCGGATGTGAAGTGCAAGGAACAAAATTACTCTTGCTGCACTGTATGACCAATGCGGTTTCCGAATTTAGGAGCCAATAGATGAATCGTATTTACAAGACTATGATTTAATTTTAAAGCAATAAGCCCCTGAGGCAGCCGTTGTGATAACGGCGAAACTTGGCCAGAGTCGGGCTGTAATATTTTAGATACTTCTCCACTTCAATAAAGAATTGAAAAAGTCTGTGGCATCTATTCCTTGTTGTTTTCCTAACGGCTATTTTAGATCGCCTACCTTCGTGCTTCTTGGGACCATAGATTCGCTTCAGCCATACTGACAGTCGTTTGCCAAGTGACCTTTCTGTCCATAGTTAAAACATGTAGGAGGGACTGGTGCCTGGAAGTCGGTGTGGAGGACGAAACCCCCCCTCTTGGAGAATCACTATTGGGGTTCTCAATTCTCTGTACCTTGCAAAAGAAATGTTATGGGTTTTGTTTCTAAGACCCTCATGCTAGCAGGCTTTGATTGTGCCTGGTAGAAGGCTTCCCCCAATTCTAGGGCTCTTTTTAAGGTGACTCTAGTGTGCTAGCAGATTCAGTCCCTCATGGGCTAGTCCAGTCCATCCAGGAACTGCTCCAGGAGTATTTGGTGGGCTACTTCCAGCCTCTGGCTGGAGCCACTTCCAGCTGGCAATCTTCAACCAGTGAAAGAGGTGTGGGGGCTCTCCCTGGGATGTAGGGCAGCCTGCCAGAGCTGCTATTTGTAGGTTTCTGGGAAGTACCCAGCTCTCTGCAATATAGCAGCCTTGATGTCCTCCTAGGAAGCCCTCCCATCCAGATTGGCCACTTGAAAAGCCACTTGACTTCTGCTGGTGAGCAAATTACCCAAGTTGGATGTCCATCTGGTTTCAGGCCAGGCCAACAGGTGGATGATCCATTCAAAGTTTTTTAGAAAGACCTCCGGTTACTAGCCAACCTTCATCTTGAACAAGGCATAAGGAAATGAGGGTGCCTGAGGCATGCTGGAGAGAGCCATTTGTAGGGCCTCCGCTAGCTGAGTTAATACTGTGTTTTGTTAATTGATCTTGCAGTTGCTGCTGTTTATCTATTTGCATTTGCACAGAGATCTGCAGCTGCTGCTGGCCTGTGGCCAAGACTGGATTACCTGCTCCATTTTCTCTTCTCCTGGAGCCAGCTCCTAAATGGATAACTCACCCGAGGCAGGGAAAACAAAAACACCTGCTGGCCTGTCTGGCCCTGACTCATTACTTGACCCTTGACTATATAGGCGGCCCTAACCCCATTGGCCTGCTGTAGCAAAAAGCTGAAGTCAGAAGGCCCATGAAAGGGGAAAAAAAATCTTTGTAAGGGTTTTTTTCTCCTTCTGTGGCTGTAGTTATCACTTGCACTTCCCACTTAAAAAAAAAATCCCACTTCTAACACCATATGTGATGCATTAGGCTGGCCAAACCTCAGGAATAGACAGCACAACAAAAGGAGGTGAGCCTGGTGGTTCCTTATATAAAATGTATTCACCAAAATAAAGCCACACAAAACAAAGCAGAGCAGCAGACCTTACTTCCGTTTTAACAGTAATGCAGCTCTTAACTTCAGATTTTATGAGCGTCCTTCAGTTATAAGCGTTTGAAGCAATCTTGACTCCTCTCTGTTCTCCGGGGCCTCCTCAAGCTCTCTGGGCCTGGGTTTTTATTGTAGGGTGAAGGAAACCTCCCTTCACCCGGAGTCCCTTTTGGTGTTCTGCCTTAAGGAGGACTGGGTTAGAAGCCTGAACTGGGCCCCGTAAGATACATTGAGGGAGTTGTCATTACACTCCCCCAAACTAAATATTGCGACAGGGATAAAGAAGCAGGGTATAAGAGCTATTGTTTGTGCCCACTACTTTTAACCTCTGGACATCAGATTTAAGGGAGGAGTTGTATAGAGACAGAAAGGGTCCATCTCTAATTTCTTTCTATGTGCCCCTGGGAGTCAATTAAAAGATCCGTCCAGCCCAGGGGTTACACTTGGAATACGCACAGAGAATCTCTACTGGCAAAATAAGAGAAGAGAACAGAATAATTAGCATGAGGGTCTGTCTGACAGACTGCACATTCTTCTTTCTCCGCTGGCATTTGAATATCTGTCCATGGCAGCCTTTTTGTAGGGACCAGCCACATTCTCTGTCTAGTCACAAAAGCAGTGGGCCTCCCATGCAAGATAATTCTCCCCCCATGGGCAAGTCACTAGCCACTGGATCCTTTCAGTCCATAACCTACCCCCATCATCACTGAATTTGAGAACAAAGTTTTCACAGGGTACAAGCAAGACAGGAAAGGTATGGGAGAGAGTGAGAGAATTATGGAATGAAGAAGGTGAAAGAGGATATGTACTTGAGTACTTCAAAACCACTTTGGGCTTTTTTTTTTTTTAGGGAAGATGGTATAAATATGTATGTAAATAATTAAAAAACAAATCTGTCTTTCTTTGCACAAGAAGAACAGTCTAGCCTTAAAAGTTTTAAGTTTATCTGATCAATTAGTTTGGTTTTAGTACGAAACTCTTCTGTGATCTTTGAGACCCTAGCAGACATTCTGGTTCTTCCACCATAGAATGATCATGGGGTGGTGGAGAGCCAATGCTGGGGCTGTTCTGAATCAGGACAGTCAATTTCCTCCCTGGGACTCTCCCTTGCATGCTACCTTCTATCCCCATCTACATCCTCTCACACTTCTTGAAAATCCTTACTGACACAGAAGACAGGTAGTTTTAAACATACATTTCCTGCTCTTTTGAAACTCTTCATTTCATTTGATCTCATCACCTAGAGTATAGCAGATCTTCCCTTTGCACTGTCAAGCATGCCCTGTGTACCAGGCTTATTTGTATATCCCTTGGATGCCAGCAGGAGGAACTGTCACTAAGCATGCTCGATGCTACTTAGCCAATGCAGTATACTCATTCTACTTAGCCTATGCATTTTTGGGATTTTCTTGCTCAAGAATAGCATGATGATAGTATTTCTGACATTTTTACCATGATCATGTTTAATCATTTTACATGGATCGTTAAGTGGTTTTTTTTAATGAGCCTGTTAAATATTTTTGTAAGCCCATGCTAAAATTGGTTTTGCATGAGTTTTATTGCACAGGCTTCATAATGTGACAAATTAATAAACTAAGCCTACAAATTTTTGCCACTAACCCTGTGATCTTGGAGTAGTCTCTTTAACTTTTTGTGCCTCAATGCATATAATATGGAGAACATTATAATAAAAATACTTGTACTGTTATACAGACTGGATAAATAATCATATTAAAGACAAAGATGTCAGTACTGAAATACAAGCAAAAACAACACCAAAAACAGGGATATAATTTCTTATATAAAATCTGAAAAAAGGAAAAAGTATCAGAACTCAGTGCTCAATAATTATAATCCACAGGCTCTTGCCCACAATGGGCTGCAACCAGTATCATATATTTGAGCACCAAAAGTGTTTACCTCATATACATTTTCTCTTTTTACAATCCTATTCAAAACTTAATTTTGAAAAACTTTATTGAGATGAATTCTTATGCCTTTTACTGCCTACTACATCTAAACATTATTCCAAAAAGAAATAGAACACTTATCTGTAAAAGCTCTTTATGCTGATTTTTCTTATTTTAAACTGGCTGCAAACCGCTAAGCGCCAAAAATGTTCAAACACCACCCGAGTATCCCGACATTGCCACTGTTTCAGCGCTTGCTGTACCTGCCTCAGGGGAGTTGCAACAGTCTGAAAAAGAGCACAAAGACATAAAATCAGCAATACTCCATCAGCATCCCAAAATGTAAATTGGTCCGTATTAGTCTTTTATTTAAACGCAGCAAATGATCCCAACTCTCCTCATTATAATTAGAAGTTGTGTTAAATAAAGGAGGAACCTCCAATAAATAAGACTGAGAAAAGCTAAAAATATTTGTCCACTGGGTAGCCATTTAAACTTTTCCAGTTGAAAGAAAAACGTCTGGGTAGTCTTTCATTTATTTTGATATATTTGTATATATTTTGATAATGTTTGTTTCACTGCATTGATTTTATGTCTTTGTGCTCTTTTTCAGACTGTTGCAACTCCCCTGAGGCAGGCACTGAAAGTGCCAAAACATTGGCAATGTCGGGATACTCGGGTGGTGTTTGAACATTTTTGGTGCTTAGCGGTTTGCAGCCAGCTTCAAATAAGAAAAATCAGCATAAAGAGCTTTTACAGATAAGTGTTCTATTTCTTTTTGGAATAATGTTTAGATGTAGTAGGCAGTAAAAGTTATAAGAATTTGTCTCAATAAAGTTTTTCAATATAAAGTTTTGAATAGGATTGTAAAAAGACAAAAAGTATATGAGGTAAAAACTTTTGGTGCTCAAATATATGATACTGCTTGCAGCCCATTGCAGGCAAGCGCCTGTGGATTATAATTATTGAGTGCTGAATTCTGATACTTTTTCCCTTTTTCTGTTTTTTTTTTTAGATTTTATATAAGAAATTGTATCCCTGTTTTTGGTGTTGTTTTTCCTTGTGCAAACACTGGGATTTTTGTAGCTGTTTTGTAGTTGTTTTGATTAGTATTCAAATACATATTCACTTACATGGTAAAAAGGTAACAATATATGATGGCAGAAAAAGACCAATAGGCCCATCCACTCTGCCTATTTACCCAACAGATCTGGTAAGTGATTGTTCAGGTGAGGGCTCAGGTCTCGGCTGAGGTCCTGGTATCAGCCTGGGCCTAGCCTGAGACCCCAGTGTCACACTGAGCCTAGGCTATGACACCTGCTTTAGGCCTCATCATATGCCCTAAGCGAAGCCCCAGCTTAGGGCCTAGGTCTAGGCTGAGGTGCCTGTGTCACTCTTGGGTATAGGTCAAGGGCTTAGGCCAAGGCAGGCAAATACCAGGACCTCAGCCGAGACCTGAGCCCTCACCTGAACAATCACTTACCAGATCTGTTGGGTATCCATGGAAGTGGCCAGGCCAGACCAGGCCTCAACCCAGACACAAATCCAACACTGGGGCCTTGCCCAGATGATGGATTCCAAAACCTGGACCTTGGCCTAGGCCCAATGCCAGGGCCCAGCCCAGAGGCTGGATCCTGATGCCTGGGCCTCGACCAGGCCAGAGCCCAAGCCTAGGCCCAACACTGCATCCCAGACTGAAGGCCGGGTCCCAATGCTTTGGCTTAGGCCAGGGCCCGATCCCACACCTAATTATATGACATGGCCCAGTGGCTGGGTCTCGGTACCTGGGCCCTGGCCGATGCCATGACCTGACCCTCAGCCCGGTCCCTGGCCCGATGCTAGGTCCGGGCCTGGAGGCCGGGACCTGACACTGCACCTTGGTCTAGGGTCAGGCCTAGGCCTTGGAACAGCTCAGGCAATGTCCTCTTCTTTCTTCTTCAACTGATGCCGTCCACTGGGGTTATGCCAGTGTTAACTAACTCCAGCGTATTCACTCCAGAAGATGACGCAATTTTGATGTTGAGCTGTGAATATTAAAGATAAATCCTGAGTGTGAATGTGGCTAAATAGAAGCTAATATTTTAAGTAAAGTTTATATAAGAAAAGATATAGTCCAGCGTTTGTCTGTCCTCTGGGGAGTTATAGACTGTTTGTGCTATCCTACAAGGATGTCTAACAAATTATGCTTAGATGATCTTAGATGATGGCGGTTTATAGATTTTTAGTACTCTATTAAGACTCATCGGGGTGTCTCCACTTAGAATTTTATGAATGAATATTATGGGGCAGATTTTCAAAGGGATACGCGCATACTCCCCAAAAACCTGCCCCAAGCTCCCCCTGCGTGCGCCGAGCCTATGTTGCATAGGCTGCTGGTGCGTGCAAAGCCCCGGGACATGTGTAAGTCCCGGGGCTTTCCTGGGGGGGGCATGTTGGGGGCGTGTCGTGGCCAGCGTGTCATCGGGGCATTCCGGTGGCATGGCCGCGGCCTCCGGACCAGCCCCCGGAACGGACCATGGTACGCCGGCAGCCGGCCCAGCACGCACAAATTACGCCTGCTTCGGGCAGGCGTAACTTTCGCGATAAAGGTAGGGGGGAGAATTAGTTAGGGCCGGGGGGCGGGTTAGTTAGGGGAAGGGAGGGGAAGGTGCGGGGGAGGGGGGTGTGGTGTGGAAGGAAAGTTCCCTCCGAAGCTGCTCCGATTTCGGAGCGGCCTCGAAGGGAACAGAGGCAGGCTGCGCAGCTCGGTGTACTTTTGTTTGCACCTGGTGTGCGAACAAAAGTACGCACGGGCGTACTTTTATAAAATCTACCCCTATGATTTTAAATATTATTCTCTGTTGCACTGAAAGCCAGTGCATGATACATAAGATTGGAGAAATGTGACCTCAGAGCTGGGCACCCATCAAAATATGAGCAATCACATTTTGGACACCCTGTAATGCTTTCAAGGTCATCATAGGTAATCTAAGCAGGTCCAAAAGTATAAAGGCCAGAAGGACCATCCTGAAATCATCAATAAAAGTTCCAATTTATGCAACTTGCGTAATTTGAAAAAAACACTTTTTATGACTTCTTTTACTTATAGCTATAATGAAAGGTAGGGTCAATCACAATTCCTAGATTACAAATTTTCGAGAAAATAGGAATTAACAGATCATCAGACAGAAAATAGGTGGAATATCAAGAGGCATAATCCTCCCAAGACAAATCAGTTCAGTTTATTTGTTTAATGCTAGTTTATTATTAGTCATCCACAGAATGATAGCTGATAAGCATTTAACTGTTTGTATTAATACATCCTTCATAGAGGGCGAGACTGGAACATAAAACTGGATATCATCAGCATAAAAATATCAGACCTTGTAATGGAATTGATTGGCCTAAGTATGACATATTTGGCTAAGGATACATTCAGAAAATAGGCTGTCTTGGACTCCGTGATCTCATGCTAACTCCAAATCACATGTCTGTACAACAACTCTGAGAACAGAAGGAGTAAACACCAGATGTGCAGGATCTGTGAAGAGGGAGTTCTCACCCTGACCATCTTTTGGGAAGGTATATGCATCTCTCTAAACACAGTTTCAGATGCATAGACAAAAAGGGTATTAATAACAGAGGCAGGGGAGGAAAACAGCAGAGGGACTGACAGGGAGAGAGAATCCTCACTGACAAGCACCTTAGCTGCCCTAATCATAAGGAATGTGTTTATATTATGTCATAGTTGATATTACATTGAAATTGTCAGCTTAGTGTGCTGTGGCAGTAAAAAATGCAAACAATGTTAGGAATTATTAGGAAGGGAAAGGCAAATAAAACGGAGGATGTCATAATGTCTCTGTATCACTCAATGGTTAGACAGCACCTTAAAAACTGTGTGCAATTCTGGTCACCACATCTGAAAAAAGATATAATTACACTGGATAAAGTACAGAGAAGGGCAACCAAAATGATAAAGGCATGGAACAGCTCCCTATTAGGAAATGCTAAAGAGGTAAGGGCTGTTCAGCTTGGAGCAGACATGGCTGAGGGGGAATATGATAGAGGTCTACAAAATCATGAAAGGACTTGAATGGGTAATGTGAAACTGTTATTTACTCTTTTGGATAATACAAGGATTAGGGGGCATGCCATGAAGTTAGCAAGTAGCACATTTAAAACAAATTAGAGAAAATTCTTTTTCACTCTATGCACAATTAGGCTCTGTAATTCATTGCCTGAGGACATGGTTAAGGCATCTAGTGTAGCTGAGTTTAAAAAAGGTTTGGATCAGTTCATAGACGTAAAGTCCATAAAGTGCTATTAATCAATAGGGAATAGCCACTGCTTGTTTCCAACATTAGTACCTTGGGATTTATTTAATTTTGGGGTACTTTCCAGGTTCTTGTGACTTCAGATGGCCATTGCTGGAGACAGGTTACTGGGCTTGATGGACCCTTGGTCTGACCCAGTATGGCATATCTTATTTTGTTATGATTATCATCAGAACCATTGCTTGTGCAATATCTGTATATTCTATATTGCTTTCTGGAACTTAGAATTGGTATAAAACACTGTTTATCTTGGCATCAGCAGTTGTGTGAGCACAGTGTGACTGTGTGAACGTAGCATGAAGTGTTTTTTGAAACAGATCCCAAAAAATATCGTACCTGCAGTCCAGCAGAGTCCCAGCTTTTGTCCTGCATTCCACAGGGTGGAAATCCAGTTTGGGTTCTCTACTTAAACTTGAATTTTCTACTCCAGACTCTGTCTACAATTGACTTCTTAGGGGTAAAGGTTATTTTCTGGATACCAGCGGGGCTTTTCATACCCAGCTTCCCAATAAGAAGGGATGGTACAAGGAACCTCTTTACCAAAAACGCAACTCTTTCAAAATCCCAGGACTTCACCACTGGGTGAGGAGCCTCTGTAGTCCTCTCACAGATGGGAAAGCTATAAACTGCCTTCTCCCTCCTGTCCTTTGATTACAGGGGTTGCCTCACCAGCAGGAACAGGATTCACCCAGGCACAACCAAAACTGAGAAAAAAACTTCTTGCTAAAGACCTTTCTACTCCAAGGAAGAGAGAGGCCCCTCCCAGGAAAGGGGCACACTGGAACCAAGCAATCTCCCCAAAAAAAGCCACAGTGCTAGAACAAAAATCAGCCCCTTTCCCAACAAAACCCAAAGTCAACTGACCACACACACTAAGGCTCCAACAACCCCCTTCTGGAGGAGGTGCTGCTGGAAATGGTATGTCCCATCAACTATCTCTGTTGTGTTCCATGCCCACGGCCGTCCGTGGGCGCGGCCCCCTACCTCCTCCGACGACCAGGGCAGCATCTGGCTCAACTGCCCTGCCCCGAGTTCCGCACCCACGAGCGGCGGCACGGGCTTTCGGGCTGGCCGCCGGGATCGGAGCCGTCCCTGCTCCTCCCACGTGGCCGCTGCTGCTCTCCTCCGCGGCCCGGATCCAAGATGGCCACCACCATCCTTGGATGTGAGGCCACACCCCCTCACCAGAGTTAAAAGGACCTCGCCCCTTTAATTGCCTGCAGCTGATTCTTACCTCCAGGGCCAGAGGAAGTATATAAGGAGACTTCCTCTGACCATTTCTCAACTTGGCAACGTCCTCCAATGCTGTCTAGACTGCTTGCTTCAGTGAGTTCCTTGTGCTCGGACTCTGGTTCCTTTTTCGTCTTGGTGTTCCTGGTTCTTGACTTCGGATTGGCTTACGGTGATTCTCTGGTTTCTGACTTTGGATTGGCTTACGGTGATTCTCTGGTTCCTGACTTCGGATTGGCAAGCGGTGATTCTCTAGTTCCTGACTTCGGATTGGCAAGCGGTGATTCTCTGGTACACGACTTCAGACTGGTGAGCATCGACCCTCTGGCACTTGACCTAGGACTCCTTCAAGACCACCATCTCCAAAGGCCCACCTAAGTCCCAGCGGCCCGGGTCCCTACGGGCTCCTCCCTGGGGGGACCGCGGGCTTCCAGGGCAAAGCTCCAGTTGGCCTTTGCATCGAAACCCGGACCTCTCTAGGTCCACCTAAGTCCCAACGGTCGGGTCCCTTTGGGCTCCTCCCGGGGGGACCGCAGACCACCAGTGGTGAAGACTGCTCATCCGCTCATCTCCTTGTCCATCTCCACAGTAGCTTCTGTCTTCAGTGCCAAGGCTCAGCTGCTCTCCTCCTCTGTCCTGCCTCGCCACCCGACGAGAGAACCTACGGATCCTCCGCAAGATGAATATCCCCTCATCGGCCCAAGGGTCCACAAGCCTGAGCATAACAATCTCCTATGAGGCAGGGATCTATGGCCACCTAGTGTACTGCCCTCCTGCTCCCCTAAAGGGAAGGGTAATGACAAGAGGGGAGGAGTGGATTAAGAAACAAAGTGGATTATCTTTGCTCTGGACTCTGCTTAGTCTACTCCAGAATTATCCCTTCCCTTTTATTCCCTGCATGCTGCTGCCTAGATCAGGAAGCAGAGGGCTCTCTGATAAGAGTTATTTGATTAACCGGCACAGCCTATTCCCTATGCATGCCGAAAAATGAGACTTTTACTTTGTATATTGCTTTTGCATTTGCCATCTGATACATTCTAGGCCCAAGTTATCTTTTTTTATAACTTTTTTATTTATAGCCAAACAGATATACAGAAAAAAAAACTTGGTTTACCATAATAGATAAGAAATAAAAGTATCTAGCAATTGTCACAGTATACACATTAAGACAATCATACTATTGTTATGAAACACCAATCCCCAGTCTATCACCAGCCCCAGTTACTAATGTATCACAATTCCCTTAAAACACTTCCTTGTGCTGCCACACCCAGTAAGGACCCCACAGCTTATCATATGTATTCGCTTGGTCTCATAACATATAAATACGTTTTTCCATTTGTGCTATGACAGCCACCTTTTTCATCCAACAAGAAAGTGTAGGGGGTTGTTTCTGCATGTGAGCGACTGCAAGGCGTGCCATATGTAAAAATTAACCTACCAGTTTTCGACACCCTCGCATGCTGGATCTGTCTTTCCCTGACCCATAAGACACAGGGTTGGGCACAGACTGCTCCAATACAGCCCAAAACGTCTTCCCCAGAAGACTGTATATGCTGACACTCCCACCACATATGCATGAATGTTCCCTCTTCTCCACAACCTCTCCAGCACTCTTTCGCAGCTTCACTAAACTTAGCAAAAAAACAACAGCTTTCAATACATACAATGTAGTAATTTATATAACAGCTCATGCCCCTTACAACAAATCGTGATGTCACGTGATTGTTTCAAAATTGATTTCCAGTGTTTACTATCCCAGTCCTCACCCAAGTCCTAATTCCAGAGATATATCAATCCAGAGGAGGTCTCCGTGTCACACAATACAGCTCAAATTGAAATATAAAGCATTGCAATCAAATGTCACGCTCTGGCCTTGCAACAAAAAACCCCCCCTAATCCCCAACACTCTTCCAGGATAGAGTCTGCCGGCATCCCCTTCAAAATGTCTTGGTGCAACTGCAAATACCAATATCTGGTGGAAAGAGGGACCTGGAACACTCCTAACAACTCCAAAGTATTTTAGATGCCTGTCCTCTACTAATTGACCTAAATACTTTAACCCCATCATAGCCCACTTATTCATATCTGGAGAGAACGTACACTGCGATACTTGCACATTCCTCCATAGTGAGATCCTGCACCCTCTGGCAATGGCACATGATGTTGAACTGACTTCCAGACCTGTAAAGTGTGTGCTAATATTTTGTGGCATATAGAGTAAGGACCCTAAAGTACACCCCTTAGATGTTTGTTTTTCCAACTCCGTCCATGACTAAGGGGGGATCAGCTCCTGTCCATTCCCTTAAAAATACCAACCAGCATGCCCAATAATACCATTGAAACTCTGGAAGGCCCAATCCTCCCGCATTTCTATGTTTCACCATCTCCTTATATTTCAACCATGAAAGTCGACCCTGCCATAGAAAACTTGTAATTGCGCTCTCTATATTCCTAAACACTGGCCCTGGTACATCACAAAGCAAATACATAAATGGATAAATTAATTGGGGTAATATAGCCATCTTGATTACATTAGCTCTACCCACCAATGAGATTGGAAGATGTTTCCAACTATCCAAATCTTTCCTTATTTTTGTAAGTAATGTGGCATAATTATCCTTGTATAATTTAGAAAGATCCTTTGAGATCTATAATCCAAAATATTTAAATCCTGTTCCAGCTTTCTGAAGCATGTCTATTCCTCTAATGTTCCATTTCCTCTCACCCACCAAAATAATTACCTCGACAAGGATCCATATAAGTTCAAAAGTACCCTTAGCGTTGTCATAGAATTGGAAATATTCATTAAATATAGGAATGTATCGTCCGTATATAAAGAGATTTTTTTTTGAGTCTTCTCTCTCCCAACTGAATTCCATGGATGTCCAGTAAACCCTGCATAGCTCAGGCCAAGGGCTCTATCACCAAGTCGAATAGCAAAGGAGAGCGAGGACATCCCTGCCTTGTTCCCCCCTCTATCCTGAAGGGATCCAAGACTATAAATACCTCTGGGAACCCCATATGTTTTAAGACAGCGAACATGAAAGGCCACAAAATCCAATCAAATGCTTTATCAGCATCTACTGAAAGTAAGGCCTCTTCCATGTACTTTTTAGTGGCCATATGTAAAACATTAAATAATCACCTCATGTTATTAGTAGATGATCAACTCTTGATGAACTCAGTCTGATGCGGTGATGTCTTCCAAACTTAACTGCCATATCTTTGCTAAAAGTTTGACATCAGCATTTATTAAAGAAATCGGTCTATACAATGAACATTCCAAGGGGTCTTTGGACTTTTTATATATTAATATGGTAAGGGCCTCTGATACGTTTCCCATGTCCACTCCAGGAGTGAAAAAGTAATTAAAGAGCCTAGTCAAATGGGGGACGACTAATTCTGCAAAAGCTTTGTAGAACTCAATATAATAATCATCTGGGCCAAGACTTTTTCTGCCCACCATCCATTTCATGGCCCGAGTGACTTCATCAACCATGATAGGAGCCGTCAAACCCGAGGCATCCTCTGCCAAAAGATGCCCCAGACCCAAGGGCTCCAGGAAAGCAGCAATATCTGCTTCAGCAAGAGCAGGTTGAGCCTTGTAAAAAGAGGAAATGTGTAATGCAAACTGCTGATTTATTTCTGCTGGTAAATATTTAACATTACCTTGTTTATTGTTAATCCTGTAAATATTTGGGGCATCTGACCCTGCTTTAATCATTCTTGCTAATAATGTCCCTGCTTTTTCCCCGTATTCATACCAATTTTGTTTTTGATTAGCGCAATATCTTTTTTATCTTGGGAACTTGCAATTGCTTTAATTTGTCCCTCATCAACGCTAATTCCTTCAGAGTTTTTATAGACCCTGTTAGTTTATGTTCCTGCTCCAAATTTTTTATCTTACTCTCCAACTTTTACTATTCCTCTGTCTCTGTCGATTAATGTGACTTGTGTATGATATTATGGCCCTCCTTACCACTGCCTTGAGCCTCTCCCATCTTAACGTAGGACTGTAATTCTTAGAAGGATTATGCAGTTCATACTCCTGAATGACAGTTCTTATTTTTTCCATAAAATCTTTCCTCCCCAGCAGGGAGGTATTTAATCTCCATGGCCAAAACCCTCCCTGGTATGGGTACACACTGAATGTAACTGACACTGAACCGGAGCGATATGTATTGTATACAGGAGCTCCGGTATATAAAAAACCCATAAATAAATAAATAAATAAATAACAATGATCTGAAATTGTGCAGGATAAAATGTTGGCATCTGACACTGATGCCACCAATGATCCATTGCATAGGAAATAATCCATATGGCTATAGGTATGATGCCTGGGATAAAATAAGGTGTAATCCCTACCGCTGGTGTTCTGCTCTTTCCAGACATCTACCAATTGAAATAAGCTCATTAGTTTGGAAAGGCTTCCTCCAGCTCCAAAACTGGACTGTGAACTACCAGTTATATTAATATATGGATGAAGACACCAATTCCATTCCCCCCGCCACATAAATTTGTAGTATCATGCCCCAACAGTATTTAGTGAAATTGATCAAAGAAGTCATACTGCCCGCTATTAGGACCATACACCACTACATAGGTCACCACTTTACCAAACAGACTTCCCTCTAAAATGACATAGTGCCCCTCTTGGTCACATCTTGATCTATTTACCTGCAAGGGTAAATTTTTGAGTATCAATATGCACACCCCTCTACTATGAGAAGAAAATAAGGCTGTGTATACACTTGATCTACCCAAGACCTTTTTAACTTGTCATGTTCCTTGGCCACTAAATGTGTTTCTTACAAGAAAGCCACAGAGGCATGCTGGTTTTTAAGATTCTAGATCTTTTTTATCAGTGAGAAAAGTCCCCTAACATTAAAGGATACTATCTTTAAATCACTCGGCATAGTCTCCTTCTACATATTAAACCCATACCAACTGGCGAAGTACAGTCGTAAATAAAATATATGCATAACCTGTAAATGCCCTTGAAATTAAAACAGTGAGTGAACCATTAACACTCCCCCAAGGAAAGTACTGTGTGCTTTGTTTTAACTTTTACTTTACATTAACCACAACAATTTCCATTTCAAACTTACAACACACCCACCATCCTCCACCCTTCGCCCCTCTACCCAGCATATATTGTACCCAAAAATCCCGTACCCTATCCATATTCTTCCATCCCCATTTATCCCAAACCTATCTTGTCATATACCCATCTATGAGGCCCTCTATCTTCAATGCTTAATACCCCAGTTCAACTCTGGCTTTTCCATTCTATCATTCCCCAGAATAAAAAACATTTGCAGAGGAGACTCCAACATAAAAAACACTGAGATCTCCCCTTTCTAATAAAGTGGACAGTTAACACCTTCAGAGACCCTCCACGTGTCCAGAGATTCCCACCCCAAACCAGAGCACAGTACCACAAAAACAGAAACCCCCCCTCCCCCGAATAAAGAAACCAAAGAAAACAGCAAAAAGAAATCCCTTTATCCAAGTATCATTTAAATCCCCTACCCCCAGAACAACCCAAATAAGTAGAAAAAACTCTTTACTATGTCTCTGCTCAGACTACGTGTTCCTCCCACTTCCAGCCTGTGATAGTAACAATGGGCACCAAGTAGGACATGCTTCACCAGAAATGTAATGCAGTCTCCATCAACTTTTCAATGATCCATGGTGATAAAATAGCACTGAAAATTAGAGCCCTCTCCTCCACTCCTAGCCCTTAATGTTATCTGCCCAACCTCCATCAAAAGCTGTTTAGGCTGGACCCACAAAAAAAAGAAGTTCCAAATGTCCAAATTTTGAAAGTCCTCCCCCCCCAAAAAAAAAACCAAAAACAAAACAAACCCATCACCAACTGCTCCTGCTCCTTGAGATCCATAATTTTCCAAACCAGCATCCAGGATTGTCTCTCTGATGATATATAATAATGTGCATAATACCCACAATTCACCATAGCCCACACGTTCAGCTTACTTTCTTCTGTTCTTCCTACTGGATCAACAATGATCTTGTGTGGCCCATCTGAGCAATTGCTCTCTGCTATGACCAAAATATAAGGAGGTCGTTTTAAAATTTTTGCCCCAGGTTCTCATGAACACTCTCATCTCTTTCACGGCCATTAACCCAACCCACCACAAAAAAAAAAAAAAGAAAAATATCAGAAAGGCCAAAAAATACAAAAAGGAGTTACGCTTCTGTCCCTTGTATCCCCTGGCTGTAAGTATTTAATGTTTGCCTCCAGTTCTGCAGAGTTATAAGTCTCCTTCCAGCTCTTAAACTGCTACACCACACATGCCTCTTCTGACTCATGCAACATCTCTGAGCCTGCCTGAGGAGATTGCTTTCTAACCCCGGCCAGGAATCGCTGCATCTCCGCCACCAAATCAAAGATATGGTTATGATTATTCACAGCAAGAACACAAAGAGAAAATATATATTTTAAATTAATTAAACACCAATTTTAATTAAATTATTCAAATTTATACAAGACATGAAAAACAATTTCATGTGTCATCATATCTATAAACATTAAAACTTCCTATCATATATTACCAACATTCATTCCAAACCCTATAAATCATTCACTCGTCCACACATACTAATGAAATTTAAAAAGAAACAATGTAGCAATGTACCAATCTGAAAGTTACAATATTACAATATAACACACACTTGAATCTTTCATACAATCCAAAGCAAAGCATTTAAATCCAAATTTCATGTAGGAATCTCAATAGGTTATCCTCTTCATCTTTTTTAATCAATCGGATCTCAGAAATGTTCAATGAAATTTATGCAAAACTGTCTCTGAGATATTCTCTTCAGTTTTATATAAGTAAAATATGTATGCCCAGTCTCCACTTATTTTATGATTAAAGACTTCATATACTGGGACTCTGCTTATTCATGCAAAAGTATCTTCTATGCGCTATTCCCTCATGCAAAAGTATCTTCTAGGCTCATGTTACACCGGTAAACAAAGTTTTTGTTTCCTTCAGGCTTTTTGGTATTCCAAATAGATGTTTTGATGCTGATCACAGATATTACTTTGAAATGTGGACATTACGTAAGGTTTTCAGAAACGGTCAATTTTGTGTTAAAATAATTGTGAAATTTTAAAACATAATCTTGCGACATATATTTTCTTGCTGGACAGTAGTTTTTATGATTTTTAAAATTCATGTCGTACTTTTGATGGCCATAAGCAACGTAACATGTAACAGAGACTAACTTTTTTTAAAAATACACCAAGAAACAGCCTGATCATGCCAGAACTTGCTCGGGCAAGCCCCAGCTCGGCTGCAAGATTCCAACTTGTTTCCATGATGACACAGAAGAAGATGTTTTCGTTGGCCCACAAATCTGAGCTGTGATGAAGGACAGCCACTTTGATGGTCTTCTGCAAGGTACAGAACGTGTTGCATGGACAGCCTTCAAGAATGTTGTTTGTAATTTTCTAGGCAACTATAAGGCAGCAGACTATGTCAAACAGGTTGAAAATATGATTCAGGTATACAAATTGATGAGGTGCAACATGTCAGTCAAGATACATTTTCTTCATTCCCACTTGGACTTCTTCCCAGACAACCTTGGCACTGTGAGTGATGAACATGGTGAAAGGTTTCATCAAGACATTGTCAAAATGGAGAAACGATATCAAGGCAAGTGGAACCCCTCCATTCTGGGTGACTATTGTTGGGCTGTCATCTGCAAAGCATCAGACAGTGATTACTAACAAAAATATGCGGCAAAACATTTTTAGTTTTGTTTTCTGGTGCCAACATTGCCATTATAGCTTATGCCACTACAGACACGTAATAATGCTTAATGTATATTGTCCTTTTCTGGCAAATGGTACGTGTTAAAATCTACTTGTTTCACCGAAGGTTGTGGAGGAAACAAACCGTTCCCAGAGATTTGTTTACCAGTGTTATTTGCATGAAATAAAAATGGCATTTCAGTGAGTGTATTTGTTATAGACTACTTTTAGCTAAAATTAAAATGAAAGTTTCAAATTAAATTTAGTTTTAAAAGAATTTTTCAAAAACTGCAAGGAGACATCTTCTGAAAATGTGAAATTGAAATTTAGAATCAAGGCTTCCAGTTTAAATTTTCCTCAATAGCCAATAATATTATTTAGACATTTTTAAAATGCTCAAGTAATATACAGAATATCAGTGTTTGATTTAGCTGTGGTTTAGGACAGAAGGACACAACTCATGCAACTTTTAAATGAATCTTATTTGATTTATAATTTCATTTCTGATTCCTTATTGCATAGCTATAAGTAGCTTTGCAAGCATATGTGCTTCATACAATGGTCTACCTTAACTCTGAAAAAGTACTTCTTGTAATTATGTCAGCTATTTAAATTTATTTACAGACAGTCAATTCATATTGATCATAACTCAACCTTACAATGACCTTAAGAGAAGGTACCCTTTGACTGCTATAGACATTATGATCAATACTGGAGTGCAATTGACTATACCTAGTTACTGACAAATGAAGTTAAAGGTATACAATTTCCAGAAACAAAGATAATAGCTCATTTAGTCAACTGTTTATAAAAGGTTTATTATTGATACATGTAGCAGTAATAAGGTCCTCAGGCATTTTTCAAATGGTTGGAGGACAATAGTGTACAGAATGCCTTTTATACTGTATAGAAAGAATCATTACTTCCCAAGTTGATAAAAGGAAACTGAGATTGTTTGTGACAACACCTTTGAGTACCAGTAAACTTGTTTACTGATCTACTAAGATATTTTATATATAATCTACTTTGAAGTGCTGAAAAAGTGTGAAAAGCAGAATATAAATCTAAATAAGTAAATAAAAATAAAATAAAATAACATTGTATTTCTTTTTCTGATTAGCAATAATTAAAAAAAATGTTAGATATAGAATATAAATATAGAATATAGAACAACTTTGAAAACTATATTCCATGATAACTAGCTTATTATATGTATGTACCTCACTATACTCTTGACTTCACACCTCCCAATTTTTAACATGTTGTGGTACATTCTATTTTACTTCAGATCATCATGAGAATTTGCTGTGGTCCAGGATGTCTAATCTTCATCATGGTACATTCAACAGAAAAACAAGCACCAGAATGCATTGTAATAGGTGTTTTTGTGTTCAATAGGAGTTAAAACACAAACACAGAATTAATATCTCATTATACAAAGCCGCATCTCAAAAACAGATAAAATTGCGATGGAGAAGGTACAGAGAATGGCGACCAAAATGATAAAGGAAATGGAACAGCTTCCCTATGAGGAAAAACTAGAGGTTAGGACTTTTCAGCTTGGAGAAGAGATGGCTGAGGGGGGATATGATAGAGGTGTTTAAAATCATGAGAGGTCTAGAATGGGTAGATGTGAATTGTTTTTTTTTACTCTTTCGGATAATAGAAAGACTAGGGGGCACTCCATGAAGTTAGCATGTGGCACATTTAAAACTAATTGGAGAAAGTTCTTTTTCACTCAACACAAAATTAAACTCTGGAATTTGTTGCCAGAAAATGTGGTTAGTGTAGTTAGTATAGCTGTGTTTAAAAAAGGATTGGATAAGTTCTTGGAGGAGAAGTCCATTATCTGCTATTAATTAAGTTGACTTAGAAAATAGCCACTGCTATTACTAGCAGTGGTAACATGGAATAGACTTAGTTTTTGGGTACTTGCCAGGTTCTTATGGCCTGGATTGGCTACTGTTGGAAACAGGATGCTGGGCTTGATGGACCCTTGGTCTGACCTAGTATGGCATGTTCTTATGTTCTTATTTTTGTTCAACAATGGTATGACCATGTAGCCCATCTTCTCAAGTCACTGCATTGGCTCCCTATCTTCTTCCATTTACATTTCAAACTTCTCTTACTCGCCTATAAATGATTTCACTCTGCAGTCCCTCATTACCAAACTTCTCTCTCCCTGCACCCTTCTATGGGAACGCCATTCCTCTCCAAACTATAATTCTGATATGGAGTTCATAACTGTAAATCCATGCATTAAGTGGGGCAAAATCAGGACTGGATCAACCTGTCTGGTGGACCTGGAATGAGGTTGCAGCCATACTCTGGATCCTTGTATATATTTGATTTCTGTGAACTCTGTATCCAATTGGTCTGGGATGAAGTGGCAACCCTAGTCCTCAAGAATAATGAAAATATGGTTCAGAAATTCTCCTAAATCCTACTTTGCAATATTTTCCTTGATGCAAAACCTTAAAAATAATTTAAAATATTTAAAACATTCTTTACAACTGGGATAGAGTTAGAAAATTAAGACCAGTCCAATTCAAAACAAACAAATTAATTTTACTGCTGCTGCCTTAACAACTGTCTGATGTGCTATCAAGATTAAGCTGGTACCTTATTCTGGGCTTCAACTCTTGACCTCATTTTATTAACAAACAATAACCAGTGCTGAGGGAGTAGGTTTGCTTTCTAGATAACTATACCAGTAGGGCTGGAATACAAGTACCAGTACCTTTTAAAAATAAACAAGTTAATAATTATTTATTTCTGTGGTGACATACAGCACCCTTCTGGTCTGGGGGCTGGTTCAGAGGCCGCGGCCACGCTCCCAGAATGCCCTGATGATGCGCCGGATGCGACACACCCCCGATGACGCGCCGGCCGTGACACGCCCCCCTGACACACCCCCCAGGAAAGCCCTGGGGCTTACGTTCACCGCCGAGCCTATGCAAGATAGGCTCGGCATGCACAGGGGGGGTTTGGGGTAGGTATTCGTGGGTTACACGCATAACCTACACGCGTAACCCTTTGAAAATCTACCCCTATATTGGAGAGGCATTTTTATTTGATATTCATCGCTTTGGGCGAAAAAATAAAAAATAAATCGGGTGCAACTACAGCAGTGGTATTCTGAGAATGTATATGAAAGCCTGTATGAATATTTGTCAGAAACTGTGTGTGTAGTGTGACATTCTGAGAGGCTATATAACAGCGTATCTGATAAATACTGTTGGCTTTCTCCATGAACAGTCAAATCCCATAATAAGTAGAGAATATATGGTAATTTTTCACATAGATTTGAAAGTGTTAGTCATTTATCTGTTATATGACCACCAACTGTATAACTAGTCCTAGTAACCCTTTCAGTAATAGATGTCCCAAAGTTGAATAATACTTTTTAAATTATAAGCAATCTTGTGGTCAGATGCAGTTGCTTACCAAGGGCCCATCCTTTCAGCAAGTCATCTTGTTTGGACTTTAAAGGCTGCTGCCATCCTACACTCCACCTCAGCCTCTTTTTCACCCACAGCCTGTCTCTCACATAGCTTCTATCACTGTTTCCCTTATCTGCCATTACTCTATTATTACAACACTGCCTCTTGACCAGATATCCACACTTCCTCAGGTCTCAAAAGTATTGGAGAATAGATTAATAACTATATATATATATTGATAAATTATTTTTAGTTTCTTTTATAGTTGGTACTAAGGCAATGCTCCATAATGAAAAAGCTAAACAACATTAGCCTTTGAATTCATTTTCCCTTTCCCTTTTAAACTATATCAGCATTTTGTTGGCTGAGGATGATCATGCCACAAACTGGGAGCCATTCTCACAGGGCTTTAGTTTCTCATAGGCGAGAATGTCCCTCTCCCATTTGTAGTTGTACCCAATATAAACTTGAAATAACTATGAAGTCAAGATGTAGCTGCTTTGGATTTCCCCTGGTGGCCTTCCAAACCATCCAGGAGGAGCTTTCAGATCCATATTTTGTGAGGAGCAGGAGCCCAAGTCAGAAAATCTCTTCAGTTCTTCTGCTATAAATCAAGTCCCCATGGAAACTATTTCTATAATTTAGGTGCATGGGTTAAACAATTTATTTATTTATTTATTTATTTGTTTAATTTTATATACCGGCAACCGTTTGCACATCGTGCTGGTTTACAGATAACTTACAACAAGGATATATAGGCAAAGCCTTTACAAGAAACAGTGTAAAAACATAAGCTCAAAAAACGGAGCAAATAACTAGATAACTTGTGGAAGGAGGGGGTGGGGTGATCGAGACAGAGGGGGGGGGGGGGCAGGGGAGGGTGAAATTGGTGCATAAGGAAAAAGTATGTACAATTTAAAACTTTCTCTCACCAAACTCTGAAAATATGGTTATACTAAATTATTTCATTTCCTTTCTGAAAACCACTATCCTACACTGATAAAACTTTCTAGAATTAAAAAAAAATTATCTTCTAAATATGCTTCTCAAGTAATTCAATTTAACTTGTTTGATCTTTTTCTAACCAAGATGCCCCCATCGCCTGTTAACTCCCTATGTGTCTCACATTTGTCTACAGCTATTTATTAATAATCTTGTATTTTTCATACAGTTGTACAGTATATCAATAAATGGCAGAGTGGTTCAGTTAGTCAGCATTCTGGGAAATCCTTTCCTGTACTGAAGAACTGTAAATCTCTGTTATTGCTTCCCACTGCACAAATAAAGAATAATATTTTATTTTCCTGACATTCCATTTGCTAATTTTTTTTTATAGATGAATTTGTACATCCATACACTGGATAAGAGGCCTAAGTTATCAGTTTAGCATGAGCTGGACATAGATGGATAGAGGTAACGATTATGTGACCTACATGGAAATAATTTAGGTACAGTGGGGTCCATTTTCAACTGCTGTGCAGTTCAGCTAGCTAGCCAGATAAACATATCTGGCTAACTAGCAGGGTATATTTGATGGCGCAGTTGCACCACTGAATATACCTGGCTATTTTAATGTTAACCAGTTATGTCTAACCGGCTAACTTTAGGACATACCTACAGCCAGATTTACCTGTATAAGTTAAGTGGCTAACTCCTCACTTCCTCAGGACCCTTCTTGCCTATTCACGGAATTCCCTCTTCTTATCTGGTTACATTTAGCCAGGTGAGCCATTTAGAT
The DNA here is from genome assembly GCF_901001135.1 of Rhinatrema bivittatum. Lineage (NCBI taxonomy): Eukaryota > Metazoa > Chordata > Amphibia > Gymnophiona > Rhinatrematidae > Rhinatrema > Rhinatrema bivittatum. The sequence continues at coordinate 64,241,949 of NC_042620.1, read as the reverse complement.
GGATAACTATTACAGTCCCAGTCTAAATGACTTTTGAAGATTGACAACTGCGTACGTTAGTTTCTATTATTTGGGATTCTGTTTTCACAAAGATTTCTCCTGTTCTTGGCCCAGTGCAAACTCTTTGAAATAGAGATCATGAAATTCAAGAAGTAAATGGTGGGCAATTTCTACAAGGATTTCTGCAGGTAAACGGGAATTTACCCACCCCCCCAAAAAAAATCCCCTTTGAAAATTGCTACCCACCCAGGTGGGGAAAAGGGGGAAGTGATGAGGGTGGGCTCAGGGCAGTGCCTGTGAACTATGAGGCAGGGATTTTATTTTGAAATGCTCTCTGTTTACTTGGCGCCTGGCCGCATAGTTTTGCCTGTGTTTGAATTGATATTGTGAAACATTATGACACGTTTCTGCATTAGTAAATGATGTTTTTGTTGTGCTTTATACTCTTCAACGATGGGGGTGGCACAGTGTGCAGTCAGAATGGCCAGAGAATAGATGCAGGCTGTGAATATTCAGCAATTTTATTAAGCTACAACTGCAAACATTCTGCATATCCTCACAGCTTATAAACGAAGGAAGCAGCATCATAATTTACAGACTCTTAATCTGGGTGTTTCCTTAGGGTCCTCCTGTTTCGCAAGGGGCCCCTCTCTTTCCTCCTGGACCTGGCTAGAAATATATTCTCCCAGGGTCTCCCTCCAAACCAGACCAGGATTCTTTGTTGTCTGAGGCTTAAGGTGGACCGGGCCAGATCTCTGGATCCAGTTCCTTAAGGTATTCTGGAGTTTTCTTGTATATACCACTTCACAATTGATTAAAAAAAAACAACAAAAAACAAAAAAACCCCTCAAAGTATCTAATGCTTTTTATGTGCCTGAATTATTTTAATCTTTTGACTTTGTTTAGACACCAGACACAATATAAGAACTTTTGGTTTTATTTTTGTTTGCTTTATCTTGGTCGAACCATTCAGCCAAGTTTCTCTTTTTGTGCCATCACACCTTGCTATATTATACCATGCTGTAAGCGGTAGGATACATGAAAGCCAAGAAGAAATATGAGGTCCTGTTTTTGACAGCGTTTTGTAAACGCCATTGCAGGCTCTTTGAAAATAGGGGCCCATAATGTGTGATATGGCATCCTGCTTATAGAATAAACTACCTACCTTTAACAATTTACTGAAAGGCTGCATAGGGAGAAAAAGTCCAGAAGTGCCTGCCTCTCTGAAGTCATAATAATTAAAAGGTTCCTTGCACTGCTTAGGTGCTGGCCTCCACTGTGACCTGGACAGATCGCCTTCTGTTGGGGCATAAATAAATCAGAGCTGTGTGAGCCTTGAATTACCTTTGCTCATCTCGGGCTTGTCAAACAGGTGGGGAAAACCTGTTCAGCACAGCTGCTTCGAGAGCTCCAGAGGACTTAAGATCTCTAGGCGATCCTGGACTCAAATAACATGCAAAAGCTTTTCTTCATCCACTCTTCAACATTTCCGAATAGGAAAGGGGACCTCTTTGGAAGATTCTGCACTGATGATCTTTACAAATGTTTGAAAATAAGAAATATTGCCAAGCCTGAGAACTGAAAATCAATAACAGATCATTTAATAAATGTATTGCAGAAGTTAAAATTAAGAAAAACACTAGCAATTTAACAACAACAATTAATGCTGAATTAGATTACAGTTCCTATAGAACTTTTTATATAACATCCATACAAATTCCAAATTAATTCTGTCTAATTCGTAATGATGAATACTAGACACAGTTAAGATGATGAAATGCTTAAAATAAAGAGTGATCACACAAAAAAAAAAAAAAAAAAAGACCATGATTATTTAGTTTCTGGCACACTAAAGCATTGCTCAACACTGCAACACCATCCATAAAAATCTGTGGTGCTTTTCCCTCAGTTAGTCTTGGTGGTCTCTACTCTGCATCATTCATATCTGTGCCAAAAATTATGCACAAGTAAATCTTTGTGGGACAGAGCAGAACATCCTCTAAGACTTTATCTTTTTTAATAGCGTGAGAAAAATTGCTGCATGGTTATTATATAGTAACATAGTAAATGACAGCAGATAAAGACCAAATGGTCTATCCAGTCTGCTCAGCAAGTTAAGGGTTGTAACTGCCACTTCATGCAGTTTACTCCCATGACTTTAAATAAGGACTGTAACTGCTGCAGGCTACCTCTGCTCAGAAATGTTATACCTAGAGTTACCATAAGTTTCCCCGTTTCTTCATTTCCATCCTCTCACCACTAGGGATCTTCTGTATTTATCCCAAGCTCTTTTGAATTCCATTACCATTCTTATCTTCAGTAGCTCTTCCAGGAGGGTATTCTCTACATCCATCACACGTTACATGAAAAAATATTTCCTGATGTTGGTCCTGAGTTTGCCCTCTTGGAGGTTGTTGTCATGACCTCTAGTTCTACAGTTTTCTTTCCATCTGAAAAAGTTTGATTCATGAAAAACTAATCCAGTTTTTCCTAAAATATGCGATTACCAGCCTCACAAGCTGAAGGCACGTGGCTAAAATTACAAAACAGCGATAGGCTGGGATCTCCTGGGATATCAATACTTAGTATTAGCATGCAAATCTTTCCCACTTCTCCCAAAAGGACGGAATTGCAGGATAAGTCCAAAAGCTATGATAATAGCTACCAGTGTCCTTGTCACGCTTAGGGCAGATATCTGATGTGCATTATTTAGCTTGAAACACCTTATCTGGGGACCAGAATAATTGCCAAAGAAATGTATATTGTGTTTCTTTCAATATCACATTTTGGTCAGGTCTGAAAAGTGGAAAGAAAGTCGGAATTCTGACGATCCCTGCCATTTCTCAGACATATTCTGCATTGAACATTGAATTGAGTGGAGGGACTTAGTAAAACATGCTATCAAAGGCTTGTATTTTCTATCCCCTTTTTATTATCTCTCTTATTAGCCTAGAAGAAAGGGACTCCTGAAAGAAATCAATAATATGGTCATTCATTATTTTGTGATGTGCCGGTATCACATGCGATAGGGCACACGATAAGGCCCCTATGCACATGATACCAGTTGCATCGCAGTGGTATTATTTAAATTAGGGGAAGGGGAGGAGTATGGGCGAGGTTTGGGTGGAGTTATCTCCCAGCAGCGCTGTGGGCAATAATGTTTTTCACATTATCGATGGCAGCACAGCAGGAAATAACTACACCTTTTCCCGTGGCACTATGGGGGCGATAGTGTGTGGTGTGGTTGCACTGTGACGGGCTGCCCACTATCACCCCCTGCTCCTTTATTTTTCATGACTCATCATGCTGCTATAAATATAGCAGGATGATGAATCTAAGGGTTTATTCTCAGTTGTAAATAATTAAAAATTTCTCTTTGAGATAAGGAGAATTGCTCGTGTAATTCCTGAAAACCAAACATGAGCCCTGCATGTTCCAAAAACACCTGATAGATTCTAGTTAGGCCTTTTTTATGCCATCCACGAAGCACTGATCCGCTCATGCCGGGAATGAACAAACTGTTACCAGAAATGTGTAAGAGGGATGTCAGTCAACCAGGGTGATGAAAGAGCAAACATAACTGCTTCCAAGCTTTCCTACAGGAGCTCACTAGTAGATGCAACTTTAATGCAGGTGGGATTATTCTATATTCACGTTAAGGCAAACTGTTCAGAGAAGGTAACTTGTACCAGCTTAGCAGGTGCAGAGTCCTATCCTCTTAACCTTTCTTCATAAAGAAATCATTCCATCCCCTTTACCATTTTGGTCGCCTTTCTCTGTACCATTTCTAATTCTGCTATATCTTTTTTCAGATGTGGTGACCAGAACTTCACAGTGCTCAAGGTGAGGTTGCACCATGGAGCTATACAGATATGACATTCTCTGTTTTATTCTCCTTTCCTTTCCTAATAATTCCTAGCATTCTGTTTGCTTTTCTTACTGCCTTTGAGCACTAAGCTGAAGATTTCAATGTTTTGTCCATAATCACACCTAGATCCTTATCCTAGGCAATGATTGCACTTCTTGGCATTGGGTCTTAGCTGCCAGACCTTCAGTCCTTGAAATTCTCATTCTCTCTGTCCTGTCTCCACAGGCGTTTTCCTGTTTATTCATTGTTGTCCTGTTTTACAGTGCCTTGCTTCCACAGCAGCCTTTCTATTTCTAATGCTAATGCTGTTGTTCATGCTTTATTCTGCACAATTCTTTATTTACTGTTATACTGCCAAGTGGTGGTCAGCCTGCATGTCACTGCTTCTGCTGTATTCAGTGCAGTAGCCTCTAACAGGTTAATCTATGTTTTGGAAGCAGGGATTCCTGGGTGTTTTTCCACCTGTGTTTTCAGTCAGCACTGGCCAGACTGCACTGGTCCCTGTTATCTCCAGTTTATGCACAGTAAGACTTTGTTTATTTGTTTTGCTTGTTAAAGTTTGGAATTGAAGAAGCAGCCTCCTCTATCTGTGAGTAAAAACCAAGTTAAGTTATTTGTTTAAGTTGTACATGGGAAGTGCATAGCAGAGACAGAATAATCTAATGAGAGGTTAAATCATGGGGTTAGTAAAAAAAAAAAAAAAAAAAGCAGCACCCACAGCAGATTCACTCCTGTAGCTATGTCTCTACTGCCAGGAGTCTCCTCACAGCCATGCTTCAGATGGATAGTCAAATCCAGCTGATCCACAACCAAGATGTAAGCAGTACTAACTGTCAGCTTTCATTCGTGCTGCAAGATAATTACCTTTAAGTTTATTACCAGTGCTACAGACTCATAAGCAGTACATTGTAGCAGAATCTAAGCCCACAGACAGCAACCACTGTGTCTCCAGAAACCTAGAACAGTTAATTTAGGAAAGTGGAAGGCCTAAGCAGACTGACTCTCACACAGAAGGCCAAAGAAAGTTATGAACTTGTCAGAGACCAGTACCATGGGAAGTTGGACAGCCTAGAATGAGTAATACAGTATCTGTAATGTTAAATGCACAGCAAGTAAGGAAGCCGTGAGCCAGTTTAGGTCTTCTTACAGAAAATATGTATTTATTTATACAGTTTTTTTATACCATTGCACAAAAACAAATTATATCTCTACGGTTTACAGAATACATTTAAATTAAAAACATTAAGAAAAGGAATAAAAATACATAATAAAATATTCAAATATAAATAACTATAAAACTGCCTAAAGGTAAAAATTACATTATAACACATTAAAAACAAGCTGAAGATAATAGAAAAGGGTTAAGATTCTCAGCTAGTATCTCAAGCGTCAGTCTCGAATGCCTGTTGGAAAAGCCACGTTTTTAGGTCTTTTTTAAATCTCTTCAAATTATGTTGCAATCTTAACTCTTGCGGCAATCTATGCCAAAGTCTTGGTCCTGCAACTGCTATAGCACGGTCTCTAACTTCGCTCAAATGGGCGGACCTTATTGTGGGTATTGAAAGGAGGCCTTTGTTGGCCGACCTCAGATCACATTGAGGTATATGCAGTTTTTAGAGGTGTGCATCCGTTTTCCACGTATTTGTAATCCGCAACTTATTTTTTGCTATCTGTTAAATACGTGGGGAGGCGAAACGCATCGCGACTCCCCACGTATTAAACAGATTTCTCACTCAGATTTCTCACTCACACCCTCGGTGCTAGTTTCATCACAGCGCGATAGCCTTTGTCACAGGGGCTACCGGTGCCATTGGTCAGCCCCTGTCACATGGCCATCAGCGCCATCTTGTGCTCCTTCCATGTGACAGGGGATGACCAATGGCACTGGTAGCCCCTGTGACATAGTATGGGCAAAGGCTATCGGCGCCATTTTGAGTCCTGGCGTCGGACGGCAGGTCGCTCCGGGACCCCCGTTGGACCCACAGGGACTTTTGGCCAGCTTGGGGGGGCCTCCTGACCCCCACAAGACTTGCCAAAAGTCCAGCGGGGGTCCGGGAGCGACCTCCTTTCACGCCGGCCATCTGATCCCAATACTCAAAATGGCGCCAATCGCTGCCATTTTGAGACTCAAAATCACCATCCCGCCAATACTCAAAATGGCGCCGATCACCGTCATAGTGAGGGCAAAGGCGATTGGCGCGCGGCGCCATTTTGAGACTCAAAATCGCCGTCCCGCCAATACTCAAAATGGTGCCGATCGCCTTTGCCCATACTATCTCACAGGGGCTACCGGTGCCATTGGTCAGCCCCTGTCACATGGTAGGAGCACAAGATGGCGCCGATGGCCATGTGACAGGGGCTGACCAATGGCACCGGTAGCCCCTGTGACAAAGGCTATCGGCGTCATGATGAAACTAGCACTGAGGGTCTGAGTGAGTTCCCGGACCCCACCGCTGGACCACCAGGGAGTTTTGGTAAGTCTTGGGTGGGTCAGGAGGGTGGGGGGTTGTAGTTAATTTAGTAGTAACGTATTTACAGATCGACAACTTATTGAATTCTTCATACTTCCGCATGAAACGGAATTGACCCCCCACGAATACGGATCACGTACACAACGAAAACTTTTTGCCTGCACATCCCTAGCAGTTTTATGATGGAATTTAGATACAGTTCCTGTCACGAGAATATCTCGCTTTCTTAATGAGGATCAATTTGACTGAAAGATTTCAGCAGAGAGATCTTCAGCAAACTATTGATCATCTGTTAGATTATTGTTGAAGCAGAATCTCAGACAGAGGATTCAAAAGACCCTGTGTCACCAATGCTCCCTAGACGCATGACAAAATCCTCAAAATCAGTACATTCAAACCTGTCTTCAACCATCACAGACACAGCCAGAGCACATACTGAAGCAGAAGCCACACAGGTATGAGCATCTTAGAGCAGGAAAGACACAGCCTTAATACTAGAAAGAGCTAGAGCGGAGGAGCTCCTGCTCCCATTGCTGCCCCTGCTGCTTCAGGCAAGAAAGCCTCGCTAGAAGCTAATCTAGAATTTTTACAAATAGAAAAGGAATCAGTTGCAGCTAAGGCTCACATTGAGATCCTTGAAATGGCTGCAGAACAAGATGGTGGGGAGAACCGGATCAGCCAAATTGCCTCAGAGGATCCAGCCCAACATACCAGAGACTATGTAATAAGCCATTCCACTAGGTATTCCATTTTGTCCTCCGAATATTATAAGGAGGGGTCAGATGTTGAGGCATTATAGTTTTATCATGAGGCAAATATTGCTCCTAACAGAACAGCTGGACACACCCTCTACCATGGATGCACTACCACTGGTTTCAAATCCAGGTAGGTCTGTTTAGAGATATATGTTACTTCCTGCCACACTTAACTATCCCACCTGAATTGGAGTCATGATATAGTTACAACCTTGCCTCCATGAAGGATTCTTGACACATGCCTTATGATAATTCATTTAATCTGTGAGGCTTTTGAAGAGAACTGCAAAGAAGACACAACCCACAATAAAGAGGACTGTGTCGATTTAATAAACAACTGTTCTCTATTTGCATAGAGAGCTCTCTTAGATGTCCACTTTGCTACAAAACAGGTATATTCTCTATCAATAAACTGCTGTATAAGTATTTCTGACTGTCTTTTATATTCATTAATAGTGGTACATAAGCGCCAGTATCTCAAGAATTGGCTGATTGGAATAATATCTTTCAGTCTTTGCTGGTGGAAATGTGTATAATGGAGAAGAGTGCTATTATCAGTTTCCTTCCTAAACACAGAAGTATATAACCTCCCCATATATTCGGATCATCACTATTAAGCCATTTGATAAAGGTTTGCATATTAAACACATTATTTTAAGGCTCTGGCCTATGTTATCATCATTGGCCACATTTAAAAAATCTCCCATTTTTGCCATTAAAAAGGGTAGTAATTTAAGAATGCGTCCTGCTTCTCCTCATTATCCTAGTCCTTCTGTGATTGGTGAAAATGGACAGTACGCGTACAAGTGTAATGGAGTTCTCACTACAGTTATGTATTATTGAGTAGCTTTTCCCATCCTTCTTTGAAATGACCTTATATTTTGCAGGATTAATTTTCATGGGATTCAGCAGTTGTTTTATATGCTATTGTATGCCCATGCCAATTGATTTATATTGGTCGGATTAAGTGAGCAATGCTCTCCCGAGTGATTGAGCATAGTAGTTGCATTAGATCACTTGTTAGAGAATTTAAAATTTTTTGTGCTTTCCCAGATCTCTGCTGTAAAAGATAGTGATTTGTTAAGAAAATCAATACAACGTAAGCAACACTTTATTTTTCAGTGGAACACTATGGCACCGAATAGGCATAATGCAGAGAGAGAGAGTGGTCGGCTTTCCTTTAAGCAATGTAGCTTGTTGTTTTTTATTCAGTGTAATTAGTGTTTGGCTATTGAGTGACACAGTATTGCGAGATGAGAGGAGAGGAGGGGAGATTTAAACCTGGTAGGTGGTTTGAATGTCAAACGCTGGTGGTCAGTTTAATAGACTGAGAGTTTTCCCATCAAGTTGGAGCAGACGGTGGCCCGTGGCCAGGCCTTCTTATCCTCTTTTGCCTGCTCCACCGTCTGGCTCCACTTCTCTTGTGGCCATGGGCCGCCGCCTACGACCTCAGGCCAACCCCGGTGCTCCTGTCTCTGCCATAGACATCCGTGCTTTGCGGAAGGCCTTCCCGCGTGGTCCACAGGGAGACTCCACCATCCCATGCCCAGGCACGTGCACATCTTCTCTTCCTTTAAAGGCGCTGCAGCGGGAATCTAACCCGCGGCCCCGGATGATGATGTCACTGGGTCCCGGTATATAAGGCTGGGCCCAGCCACAGTTAGTTGCCTTTGGAACAGGTCTCCACCCTGGTCGTGTACTTCGTTGCTTCCTCTGGTGACTTCTTCGTGTTCCTGATTCCTGTCTTGTTCGTGTTCCTGATCCTAGTTCTGGTATTCTCCCTTGTTCCTGTGCTCCTGTGTTACTCTACTTGTTCTACGGACTGACTCCTGAACCTGACCTCTGCTTTGCCTGACCACGCTATATCTGCTTTGCCTGACCACGCTACTGATTATCTCCTGGACCCGATCTCTGCTTTGCCTGACCACGCTTCTGATCATCTCCTGGACCTGACCATTGCCTTGCCTTACCATCTTACCTTGCCTGCCGCTTGCCCTGACTTCAGCCTGTTCAACGACACCTCTACTGTACTCTTTCTGGACTTAGCTTCTCAGTCTTTGGCCTGTTCTTAGTCTGGCGCCCCCTGTCTGCCTCTCGTTCCAATTGGCATCTGGGTCTTTGGGACTCCGCCTCATCCAGATCAGACTCGCTACCCTCACCGCTGCTGGCCCCTGACTGACCTCCTCCTCGTCCATCAGAAGACCTCAGATGGAGGCCCACCTAACTCTAGCCAATCCTGGTACTCAACAAGGGTCCACCTCCTGCGCAACAAACCTGAGCTCATCCTCCTGCTCGCTGAATGTCCATCATACTTTGTTTCTGAATAAGTCAGAAGATTTAATCACCCCGTTTGTCCATCATAATAAATCTCTCTTCAGTAGAAGGGGTTTTATGTAAAACTTTAAAAAGAACCTTGTCCGGCCATTATTAGAGATATAATTTGGATGCTTCTGAATCATTGAATTATCAACCTTTTTCTTCTCTGTCTTTTCTTTCTAAGATGATTGACTCAGAAGTATTAAAACAACTTGGTGATTTTCTCTAGGAATACCAGGTCCTTGACCTCTTTAAATTTGTTTTTAGTAAGGATCTTATGTTAGGTGTCCCAGCTGGAGTTCCAATGGCTCCCGTGTGGCTGCGGGGAGGCCCCTTCAATGCCCGCACAAGCCCTGTCTGTTTTTTCGGCTGCCACCACTGGGCCTGCGCCATCCTCTGTGGCAGGGGTCCGACCTCTGACTGCCTCTTTGTGGCACAACGCCTCAGGATGATGCCTCCTGCAACCCCTTCCAGGCAGGGACCTCACTAGGCTCACGACCGCGCCTCTTGCAACCTTTTAAAGGGCCAGCCACACCAAGTGTAGTCCAGCTTCCTAGATGACATATGAGGCCTGGGACTACTTAAGGAAGCTCCCTCTTCCAGTTCCTTGACTTGGCAATGAGTCTGCTTCACTCCAATGAAGTCTGCTGAGTTGCGTTGGTTCTTGTTCCTGCCTTCCAAGTCCTGTTCCTGCCTTCTGAGTCCTGTTCCTGCTTTCTGAGCCCTGTCCCTGCTCCAGCTCCCATCCTTGGTTCCTGCGGCGGGATCTTCTGGCTTCTGACCTTGGGCTGGCTTTCGGTGACTCTTCTGACTTCGAATTTGGACTGGCTGTCAGCAAACCTCTGGCTTCTGATTCTGGGCTGGCTATCGGCGATCCCCTGGCTTCTAAGCTTGGACTGACTTTGGACGACACTTCTGGCTGCTACCTGATCGTCTTCACAGGGGCCCACCTAAGACCAGCTGGCCCTCGCACCCAAGGGCTCAACCTGTGGAGAATGGGGTTGGTATTGGTGAAGCTCCAGGTGGCCCCTACAACAAGTCCGGCCTCGCCTTCCAGTGGTGGAGACCTGCGAGGGCTTGCCCTCTCAGGTTGTGCCAACTCCACCTCGGTCCACATTCTTGTCCACCTCGACAAAGATTGCCAAGTCTATGGACCCGGCAGAGGCTTTCATTCTCCAAGCCATTCCGGGCCACACTAAAAGGATCCTCGAACAGCAGAAGGCCCTGGAGATTCTCGCTTCAGCGGTGGAAAATCTGAATCAGATTTTGGACTCCACAGCTTCGATTCCCGCCATGCCACCGATGCCTACCATCTCACCTTCGATACCAGGTAGCTGCCAGATGATTCCCTTACCGGCTCCCCCCCCCCCCAATTCACGGAGGATCCACAATCCTGTAGGGGTTTCATAGAAACAAACATAGAAAAGATGGCAGAAGATGACCAATAGGCCCATCCAGTCTGCCCAGCAAGCTTTCATACTTATTTTCTCATAGTTATTTGTTACTCCGAATGCTGAGTTCAGGGCCTTTATTGGTAGCTTTTTTATTCTAATTTCCTTCCACCCCTGCCATTGATGCAGAGAGCAATGTTGGAGCTGTATCAAAGTGAAGTACAAGGCTTAAAGGTTGAGGGTAGTAACCGTCGTATTGAGCAAGTACCCCGATGTTTGTATACTGATACTGCTCAAATCAATGCCTTGTTAGATGTTAATCACACCACAGAAGTCAAACTCCTCTCCCAATATATAATAATCTAATATGGAGAGGGAAATTGTATATTCCCAAAAATATTAAAATACTTATTCAATATATGTAAATAAAGAGAAAGGTATCATAAAATTAAAGTGCCTATTGGTGTCAATCTACCGCCTCCTGCCCTTACAGAGCCTCAGACGGTATCAGCTCTTATGGCACCATAAATTATAATCATGTACCCACTCTCTTATATATATATATATATATCTTTTCAGTTTTTTTTTATCTGCAATCACTTTATTTATCAAATCTCTAAAATAGCAATGCTATAGATATATCTCAATGTTAACCTTTAATATCTTAGTTCAAAAATTCCCAAAAATACTTAGCTCATTCACTGGTGTATCGATATAATATTTTGCTGATATTGTATCATTTCAATAAATCATAAGTTATTCCCAACACGGACCATGTTTCGGCTAAATTAGCCTTCATCAGGGGATTTTCTTTTATTCAAACATTATCAGCACGCCGCAAACTCTTCATATTTCCACACCCTAAGACAACCAATGAAATAAATCAGACAAATTTAAAATCACAATCACACAGTCAAAGACACGCAAGTAAGCTCATATCACCCAAACATCTCAATCACTATGGAACAAACCAACGTCTCATTAACTATGAAAACCAACACATTCTTACCTTCTATGAAACAACACTGTTCTCAAAACAGGGTATTCTTGTCAACAGAGATTTAACAATGGCGCCAAAACGCTCAATACCGCCCAGCCGTTCTTTTCCTATTTAAAGCCCAATAGCACCATCATCACTGCTGTCAATCAAATGCCACCTTTAACCAATCAAAACACTGACCAATCCAAATCTTTATTCAGCCCCTTGGTGCCACAGTGTCAAACCAATGAATCCATCTAAGTTCACGCTGCAACAGATATCTGTCAAAATCCCCTCCCTGAGAAAAAGGCTTAGGCTACTCAATTACAGCAAATCTCAAATCCTCAAAAAAATGTCGCTGATCTAAACAGTGCTGTACCAATGGGTCCTCTAAACGATTCCTAGAAATAGCACTACGATGTTCAACCATACGTGTACACAAACACCTTTTAGTTTTTCCCACGTACAACAATGGACAAGGGCACCATAACCCATATATGACTCCAATTGAAGCACAATTTGTATTTGCACGAAAACAGAATGTGCCCCCTTTGAAATGGGGGAGGACATCTCCTGAAAAAGATTGCTCACAAACCGAGCATGTACCACATGGGAAGTGCCCCAATTTAGTAAAGCACTCTACTACACCTTCATAAGCTTCTTCAAAACTAGAGTGGACAACCATGTCTCTAATGTTCTTACCACACTTAAAAGCGAAGATAGGCAGTTCAGAAAAAACCTCATGCAAACCAAGGACAAACCAATGCTTTTTTATACTGTTCTGAACATGATAGATAGAAGGAGAAAAAGGTAACACACATACTGGGCGATTAGTCTGATTCGCCCGATTCTTATTATCAGGCATCAACAGTAGATCAAGATTTGCCCAGCGAGCACATTTATAGGCTTTTCTCAAAACAGATCTAGGATAGCCCCTCTCAATGAAGGAATTAATCATCTCTTTTGCTTTAATTTTATATTCATATATATTAGAACATAGCCTCCTTAATCGAAGAAACTGCCCAGTGGGAAGATTTTGTCATAAATGTGCAGGATGACAGCTATCATAACGTAACAATGTATTCCTATGCATGGGTTTACGATATAGAGTAAAGTCAAAATCTAATTCATGAACTGAAATGAAAATATCTAAATAAGGTAAACCCCCATCACTGAAATTGAAAGTGAAACTCAAATTTGGATCACAGGCATTCTTGCGTTCCATTAAGAATTAAATCTAAAATAGCTCCCTCTCTTGTTGGTTCCTGAACCAATTGCTCCATGAAGCAATCATTTATTACATCCAGGAACTTTATGTCTCTAGCAAGTCCTGATGTTACATTTACCCAGTCAATATTGGGGTAATTGAAATCTCCCATTATTATTGCACTGCCAAATTGGTTTGCTTCCCTGATTTCTCTTAGCATTTCATCATCTGTCTGACCATTTTGTCCAGGTGGACGGTAGAATACTCCTATCACTATACTCTTACCCAACACACATGGGATTTCTACCCATAAAGATTCTACTGAGCATTAGGGATGTGAATCGTGTCCTCGATCGTCTTAACGATCGATTTCGGCTGGGAGGGGGAGGGAATCGTATTGTTGCCATTTGGGGGGGTAAAATATCGTGAAAAATCGTGAAAATCGTTAAAAAATCGAAAAATCGAAAAATCGAAAAACCGGCACATTAAAACCCCCTAAAACCCACCCCCGACCCTTTAAATTAAATCCCCCACCCCCAAATAACTTAAATAACCTGCGGGTCCAGCGGCGGTCCGGAACGGCAGCGGTCCGGAACGGGCTCCTGCTCCTGCATCTTGTCGTCTTCGGCCGGCGCCATTTTCCAAAATGGCGCCGAAAAATGGCGGCGGCCATAGACGAAAAAGATTGGACGGCAGGAGGTCCTTCCGGACCCCCGCTGGACTTTTGGCAAGTCTCGTGGGGGTCAGGAGGCCCCCCACAAGCTGGCCAAAAGTTCCTGGAGGTCCAGCGGGGGTCAGGGAGCGATTTCCCGCCGCGAATCGTTTTCGTACGGAAAATGGCGCCGGCAGGAGATCGACTGCAGGAGGTCGTTCAGCGAGGGTTCCGGCGCCTCGCTGAACGACCTCCTGCAGTCGATCTCCTGCCGGCGCCATTTTCCGTACGAAAACGATTCGCGGCGGGAAATCGCTCCCTGACCCCCGCTGGACCTCCAGGAACTTTTGGCCAGCTTGTGGGGGGCCTCCTGACCCCCACGAGACTTGCCAAAAGTCCAGCGGGGGTCCGGAAGGACCTCCTGCCGTCCAATCTTTTTCGTCTATGGCCGCCGCCATTTTTCGGCGCCATTTTGGAAAATGGCGCCGGCCGAAGACGACAAGATGCAGGAGCAGGAGCCCGTTCCGGACCGCTGCCGTTCCGGACCGCCGCTGGACCCGCAGGTTATTTAAGTTATTTGGGGGGGGTTCGGGAGGGTGGGGGATTTAATTTAAAGGGTCGGGGGTGGGTTTTAGGGGGTTTTAGTGTGCCGGCTCACGATTCTAACGATTTATAACGATAAATCGTTAGAATCTGTATTGTATTGTGTTCCATAACGGTTTAAGACGATATTAAAATTATCGGACGATAATTTTAATCGTCCTAAAACGATTCACATCCCTACTGAGCATTTACTCTCTTGTATGATCTTTATCCTGTTGGACTCTATACCCTCCTGGACATAAAGTGCCACACCCCCACCAAGTTGATCCTCCCTATCATTGTGATACAATTTTACCCTGATATAGCACTGTCCCATTGGTTATCCTCCTTCCACCAAGTCTCTGTGATGCCAATTATGTCAATCTCATCATTTGCTGCTATACACTCTAACTCTCCCATCTTACTTCTCAGACTTCTGGCATTGGCATTCAGACATTTCAAAGTTTGGTTTTTGCTTGTTTTAACAACCTGCTTTTCAGTTGTTTGGGATTTTCAGTTGTTTGGGATTTTCATTAGCTTTGGTGATTTTTTACATATAGGCATATGAACTATGTTTGCTTTTAATGGAACCTCTCTGTTGGGATGCCCTAACTCTCCTGTTTCATTAGTATTAGTCACTGCTGTTTCATTAGTATTAGTCACTGCTGAGTGACTGTCGGCTTTCCCCCTTGTTCTAGTTTAAAAGCTGCTCTATCTCCTTTTTGAAAGTTAGTGCCAGCAGCTTGGTTCCACTCTGGTTAAGGTGGAACCCATCCTTTCGGAAAAGTCTCCCCTTTCCCCAAAAGTTTCCCCAGTTCCTTACAAAGCTGAATCCCTCTTCCCTGCACCATCGTCTCATCCACACATTGGCTGATTACTACTTAATCTACTGGGAGTCATCGGATGGAGGCTCGCCTTAGACCAGCCAGACCCGGCACCCAAGGGCTCAACCTGCGAGGAATGTGGGCCGGTATTGGTGAAGTTCCAATCAGCCTCTGTTGCTCAGCCAGCTCTGCCTTCCGACGGTGGGGACCCATAGGGCTTGCCCTGCGGGTAGCGTCAACCCCACCTTGGGCCAAGGGTCCACCTCCGGTGCAACAGTTATGCACGACCGACTGAGACATGGGAGATATCTTTTTCTCTGGATACCCCTGAATTGTTGAACTTGTGACCGGAAGCTCTGCAACTGAAAACTTGCGTTAAAACATTCAAGAAAATGTTGAAGACCTATTTGTTTAATCTTGCATTTTCTGATATTGGTGAGCAATAGGAGCTTGCTAGGAAGCAATTTTGTATCACTTATTTATATTTTCATTTTGCTACTGTGAAATAAAAGCACAAATCAGTTAGAAGAGAGTGAAACTTTTCATAGATGTAAATGAATCTTTCAGCACATTTAAATGAGTCCAACAACAAAACAGCATACTTTCCTCCCTACATGGCCATGTTTCAGACTCACTTTCCTTCCTCAGGGGATGTTGAACAAGTTGATGACCCACTCTTTCCCGTGGTCCACTTGCATCCTAATCCAGATTTTCCATGCCCCACCAGCATAAGAGAATAACAGTGGTGGTGACGTAATTGGCAATGGAAAAGCTGGCAGATTTCCTAGGCCCTGCCAGTGGAAGAGAACAGAAATGGTGGTAAGGTCATCAGTGGGAAGACTGATGGGGTTTCCCAGGCCCCACTAGTGGTAGGAAGATGAGGTGGGAAGGGAAGAAGAGGGACAGGGGGTGAGTTGTAGGGGAGGGAGTGAGATAGGATAGGAAGGATAAGTGGGTGTGTAAAGGGGGAGAAGATGAATTATAGGCATGAAGAGAGGGAACATAAGGGAAAGAAGGGGGAAACATAGAGGGTGTGGGAGAAGGGAGAGGGACAAATGGAGACTGCTGGAGGGACACTGTCTTCACTCATCCCCTACTCATCCTCTCCCCATCCCCTCACATACAAACTCATCCCTCCACAACCATCCCCACATATACAATCCCATTTACCCCATACTTCAACCATCTGTACCTCAACCAAAAGGTAAAGAGAGAGGGAAAGGAAAGTGGAGAGTGTGAAAGGGAAAGACTGAACACATAAATTCCAATGTCAGCATACCCACAACTTCCTGCACCCCACCACACACACCCTTATATCCTCATCACCTCCTCCACCCCCTTCAGACACAGGAAAAGGGGGGTGAAGGGATGGAAGTGGAGACTGTGTGTGAGCGTGAGACGGAAAGTGTGCTCACACACCCCAACCTCCACACCCATTACCACCTTCTCAACCACCATCACTCATTCACACCCCCCCCCCTCCATTCTCACTCACAGAAGAGGGAAGGAGAAGGGTAGGAAGTGGAGAGTATGAGGTAGTGGAGGGGTAAGAAGAGAAGGGGATAAAGTAGAGAGTCCAAGAGAGGTAGACAGAGAGGACGGTACAAGGAGACAAGAGTTTGCAGGTGCACACTCCCCCACCTCAATCCCTTTAACCAGCCAATCTTCCCATCTCCCCTGACACAGAATCATTCTTGACACTAGTGCGCACACACACACACACACACACACTCCCCCATATACACCACTATCACTCCCCACATATGCCTTGTCTGCATGGCCACTGCCCCCACACACATGGGGAGAGGAGAGGGAGATGTGGACATTTGGACAGAAGGTTGAAGGGGGAAAGTGTCTTCACCCCCATCTTCATCCCCTTACACAACTTGCACCCTCCCTTCACAAGCCTATTATACACATACCATGCCATGCCTTCTTCATTGAGCCCCATACACAAAGACACCTACCCCTATTCTGAGCTAGATGTTCTGTTTATCTTTTCTGGGGGTATGGCTCCCTCCTCCCACCCCCTCTGTAAGAACATAAGAACATGCCAAGGGTCCATCGAGCCCAGCATCCTGTTTCCAACAGTGGCCAATCCAGGCCATAAGAACCTGGCCAATCCAGGCCATAAGAACCCAAAAACTAAGTCTATTCCATGTTACTGTTTCTATTAATAGCAGTGGTTATTTGCTAAGTCAACTTAATTAATAGCAGTAGGGATGTGCATTCGTTTGCGATGAAATAGGAAATATCGTCTATATTTCCTATTTCGTCGCATTTTGGGGGGTTGCCGAAACGATAGGAAATCCCATAAATTTCATGTGGTTTTCTTATCATTTTGGGGGGGAGAAAGGGCACATAACCCCCCCACCCCAATCGTTCAAATTTCATTAATTGCAACCTCACCCTCCCGATCCTCAAGACTTACCCGACCCCCCCCCCCCAGACTTACCAAAAATCCCTGGTGCTCCTGTGGGGCCCTGAGAGTGATCTCCCCCTCTTGGGCCGTTGGCTGCCACTAATCAAAATGGCGCCGATGGCCCTTTGACAGGGTCTATTGGTGCCATTGGCCGGCCTCTGTCACATGGTGGGAGCAATGGCTGGCCAGCGCCATCTTAAAAAATGTGACAGAGGCCAGCCAATGGCACTGATAGCCCCTGTCACATGGTAAGGGCAAAGGGCCACTGGCGCCATTTTGTTTACTGGCAGCTGACTGCCCGAGAGCGGGAGATCGCTTCCAGGACCCCCGCTGGACCAGCAGGGACTTTAGGCAAGTTTTGGGGGGGTCGGGAGGGTGGGGGTTTTAATTAATTAAATCTTAAGGATTGGGGGTGGTTTGGTTTTTTTTCGGTTCGGGACAGCCGAAAAAATCGGCTTGAACCGCGGGAAACAAAATTTCCCATGGTGGGTTGATAACAAAGGCCAAACCGAAAGGTTCAGCTGAATCACATCTCTAAATAATGGACTTCTCCTCCAAGAACTTATCCAATCCTTTTTTAAACACAGCTATACTAACTGCACTAACCACATTCTCTGGCAATAGGGATGTGAATCGTTTTTTGACGATTTAAAATATCGTCCGATATATTTTAAATCATCAAAAATCATTAGGGCCACGAAACAATACCAATTCCCCCGATTTATCGTCAAAAAATCGTAAATCGGGGGAAGGGGGAGGGCAGGAAAACCGGCACACTAAAACCCCCTAAAACCCACCCCCGACCCTTTAAATTAAATCCCCCCCCCTCCCCGAACCCCCCCCCCCCAAATGCCTTAAATTACCTGGGGGTCCAGCGGCACACTAAAACACGGCACACTAAAACCCCCTAAAACCCACCCGACCCTTTAAATTAAATCCCCCCCCCTCCCGAACTCCCCCCAAATGCCTTAAATTACCTGGGGGTCCGTAGCCTTAAATTACCTCCGTAGCGGCGGTCCGTAGCTAAATCGGGGGAAGGGGGAGAGCAGGAAAAGCGGCACACTAAATCGTGTAGTCTTCAGCCGGCGCCATTTTGCAAAATGGCCGCCGCAAAATGGCGGCGACCATAGACCAAAACGATTCGACGCAGGAGGTCGTTCCGGACCCCCGCTGGACTTTTGGCAAGTCTTGTGGGGGTCAGGAGGCCCCCCCAAGCTGGCCAAAAGTTCCTGGGGGTCCAGCGGGGGTCCGGGAGCGATTTCCTGCCGCGAATCGTTTTCCGTACGGAAAATAGCGCCGGCAGGAGATCGACTGCAGGAGGTCAAACGACCTGCCGGCGCCATTTTCCGTACGGAAAACGATTCGTGGCAGGAAATCGCTCCCGGACCCCCGCTGGACCCCCAGGAACTTTTGGCCAGCTTGGGGGGGCCTCGTTTTCCGTACGGAAAATAGCGCCGGCAGGAGATCGACTGCAGGAGGTCAAACGACCTGCCGGCGCCATTTTCCGTACGGAAAACGATTCGTGGCAGGAAATCGCTCCCGGACCCCCGCTGGACCCCCAGGAACTTTTGGCCAGCTTGGGGGGGCCTCCTGACCCCCACAAGACTTGCCAAAAGTCCAGCGGGGGTCCGGAACGACCTCCTGCGTCGAATCGTTTTGGTCTATGGCCGCCGCCATTTTGCGGCGGCCATTTTGCAAAATGGCGCCGGCTGAAGACTACACGATTTAGTGTGCCGCTTTTCCTGCTCTCCCCCTTCCCCCGATTTAGCTACGGACCGCCGCTACGGAGGTAATTTAAGGCTACGGACCCCCAGGTAATTTAAGGCATTTGGGGGGGGTTCGGGAGGGTGGGGGATTTAATTTAAAGGGTCGGGGTGGGTTTTAGGGGGTTTTAGTGTGCCGTGTTTTAGTGTGCCGCTGGACCCCCAGGTAATTTAAGGCATTTGGGCGGGGGGGGTTCGGGAGGGTGGGGGATTTAATTTAAAGGGTCGGGGGTGGGTTTTAGGGGGTTTTAGTGTGCCGGCTCACGATTTTAACGATTTTCACGATACTTTACACACCCAAACGGCAACAATACGATTCCCTCCCCCTCCCAGCCGAAATTGATCGTTAAGACGATCGAGGACACGATTCACATCTCTATCTGGCAACAAATTCCAGAGTTTAATTGTGCATTGAGTGAAAAAGAACTTTCTCTGATTAGTTTTAAATGTGCCACATGCTAAGTTCATGCAATGCCCCCTAGTCTTTCTATTATACGAAAGAGTAAATAACCAATTCACATCTGTGTTCTCCCTTTTTTCCCCCTTGCTTCCCTCTCTTCACATAGACCATGACAAGATTGAACCTCACTTATAAGCCAGAGTATGTTGAGTATAATCTTAGTCTCTCAAATTTACTGCTAATGCTTGCCTCATTACTTGCATTGTGCCAAAAAGATCTTCCTTATGGAGTTTATGAGATGTCATATGTATCGGCACCTACATTGTTCCATTATAATCTTCAGTAATGCTAGCTGCCCTCTTGCTCCTACCTATTATCAGACAAGCCACCCTGATATTCGTGGCCCCTCCCCCTCACACTCCCACGGTCTCTCCCCACCCCGACCCCCACCTGTCCCTTCCAACCCTCTACACCTCCACCGTTTTTACGTCAATCCCCTTTTAGACTCAATTAGGGATGTGAATCGTTTTAGGACGATTAAAATTATCGTCCGATAATTTTAATATCGTCTTAAACCGTTATGGAACACAATACAATAGAGATTCTAACGATTTATCGTTATAAATCGTTAGAATCGTGAGCCGGCACACTAAAACCCCCTAAAACCCACCCCCGACCCTTTAAATTAAATCCCCCCCCCCCCCGAACCCCCCCCCCCCAATGACTTAAATAACCTGCGGGTCCAGCGGCGGTCCGGAACGGCAGCGGTCCGGAACGGGCTCCTGCTACTGAATCTTGTTGTCTTCAGCCGGCGCCATTTTCCAACATGGCGCCGAAAAATGGCGGCGGCCATAGACGAACACGATTGGACGGCAGGAGGTCCTTCCGGACCCCTGCTGGACTTTTGGCAAGTCTTGTGGGGGTCAGGAGGCCCCCCCCAAGCTGGCCAAAAGTTCCTGGAGGTCCAGCGGGGGTCAGGGAGCATTTTCCCGCCGCGAATCGTTTCCGTACGGAAAATGGCGCCGGCAGGAGATTGACTGCCGGAGGTCGTTCAGCGAGGGTTCCGGCGCCTCGCTGAACGACCTCCTGCAGTCGATCTCCTGCCGGCGCCATTTTCCATACAAAAACGATTCGCGGCGGGAAATCGCTCCCTGACCCCCGCTGGACCTCCAGGAACTTTTGGCCAGCTTGGGGGGGGCCTCCTGACCCCACAAGACTTGCCAAAAGTCCAGCGGGGGTCCGGAAGGACCTCCTGCCGTCCAATCGTGTTCGTCTATGGCCGCCGCCATTTTTCGGCGCCATTTTGGAAAATGGCGCCGGCTGAAGACAACAAGATTCAGTAGCAGGAGCCCGTTCCGGACCGCTGCCGTTCCGGACTGCCGCTGGACCCGCAGGTTATTTAAGTCATTTGGGGGGGGGGTTCGGGAGGGTGGGGGATTTAATTTAAAGAGTCGGGGGTGGGTTTTAGGGGGTTTTAATGTGCCGGTTTTGCGATTTTACGTTTTTTTGATTTTTCACGATTTTTCACGATTTTTCACGATATTTTACCCCCCCAAACGGCAACAATACGATTCCCTCCCCCTCCCAGCCGAAATCGATCGTTAAGACGATCGAGGACACGATTCACATCCCTAGACTCAATCATCCCTGAAGAACTGAGTGTTTGTTTGATCTCTGACATGGTAACTCACCAAGTTAAGTTTATAAGCTACTTTTGGTCTACACTATACTACTTATGATCTCAGACATAGTAACTCGCCCAGTTAAGTTGATAAACTACTTATGGTCTACACTACAGTAACACTATGAAGAACTGACTGTTTGTTTGTTTGATTTCCTACATGGTTCCTCGCCAAGTTAAGTTTTAAATTACTTATTGGTTACTCTATAGTTACCCTATGTTAGCTAATTCTTCCTGATCTCTTGTCCTGAATTTGTATTACCCTGTTTTTTGTAACTTCCTCCTATACTTTTTGGTTACCCCACGTTTTGCTGAAAACCGGTACGATAAGATATTTATCTTGAGCATCGGTATATTAAAAGATTCTAAATAAAAATAAAATATTTCAAGGTGTGCTTAGAAGGTTCTGTCTGGTTGAGCCCCATGTAATTGGAACTATTTCCATATCTTTCTGCCACATTTTCTTGATCTCCAGTTGCATCTTTTGATTGTTGAGAGTGTTTTTTTTCCCCTATGTTGAACAGAATAATCACTTGGTACTGACACTTCTAGTAGCAATGCTGTTCTTGTATTTTTCTCATTTACCACAGTGTCTGGTTTTCTTGCATCAAGCTTTTTATTGGTTGGAGTAGGAATGTCCCAGGTGATCACAACTTCTTCATTCTCTATAGTTCTCTCAGGGTGATGATCCCAGTGCTTTTCTGATAGAGTGATGTTATAGAGGCTGATATGCAAAGGCATTTGGAGGATAACATGTAAGTTATTCATGATTGGTGGATCTAGCCAGCACTCTGAAGGCAAGTCTACGCTTCTAAATCAAAGCAATATATTCACCTGCAGCCATGAACACTGCTGATAACATTCAGAAGTTTTTGTGGGACAGCCTAATGCTTGGGACTTATAATGCAGAGATATTGTCATTTTATTTGGAAGCAAATAAGATTGAGATTTATGAACAGAAACAATTTTTATTTTCTATCCTGGCTTTGAACAATCTTGCCTGGGTTTAGGGACCTTTGTTTTCAGTTTTTATTTTATTTTGCTGGGGAATTTAAATATTAGAACAGAATTTTTATTTATTTATTTAAAGGCTTTTTTTATACCGAAGTATAGCTCGCTGCCTTCACTCCGGTTTACAGGATAACAACTTATTACATTTAATAACAGTAGAACCATGTACCATATTAGAACTGAACAACTTTAAACATTTTGTTAAACAATATTACTGAGCAAGGACATGCAGTTAGAGATGTGAATTGTGTGCCAGATTGTCTTAACGATCAGATTCGGCTGGGGGGGGGGAATCTGATCGTTAAGATATGTGAATTGGAATTGTTTCCGATTCCAATTCACATTGCTAATTTTTTTTAGGGAGGCCCGCGCCGCTAAAAAAAAAACCCCACCCGACCCTTTAAATTGACCCCACCCTCCCGACCCCCCCCAAAACCTTTTAAAATTACCTGGTGGTCCAGGGGAGCCTCGGGGAGAGATCCAGGGGGGCCTCGGGGAGAGGAGAGATCCAGGGGGGCCTCGGGGAGAGATTTCCCGTTCCCAGGCATCAGCTATTGTAAAACAAAATGGCGCTGATGCCCCTTTGCCCTTACCCAAGGCCCCCCTGGACCACCAGGTAATTTTAAAAGGTTTTGGGGGGGTCGGGAGGGTGGGGTCGATTTAAAGGGTCGGGTGGGGGGTTTTTTTAGCGGCGCGGGCCTCCCTAAAAAAAAAGGGTCGGGAGGGTGGGGGAGGCTAAGGAGGGTCGATTTAAAGGGTCGGGTGGGTTTTTTTTTTTTATCGGGCCATCGGCGCCATTTTAATTAGTGGCAGCCAAAATGGTGCCGATGACCCGAGAGCGGGAGATCGCGCCGGGACCCCCCACCCACTGGACCACCAGGTAATTTATCATTTTGGGAGGAGAAGAAATTGGTTTTAAAGGGTCGGGGTGGGTTTAGGGGTTGTTTTGGTGTGCCGGTTTTCCGGCCTTCCCCCAAATAATTCCCGTGCCCTATTTAACGATACAATACAAATGCCCCTGATGATAAATCAGGGGCATTTGTATTGTATCGTGCACTCTAACGATTTAGGACGATTTTAAAATTATCTGACGATAATTTTAATCGTTCAAAAACGATTCACATCCCTACTTGCAATGAACAATCAGGTAGTGATTAACATGTCATATAAAGACTTGTGTACTTCATCAATCGTTAAATTTTTCTTACTTGGGCACTTCCTCATTCTCTGTGAGAGTTTAGGTTTCTCTTACTTGGGTAGCGTTGGGACTGAAGGGAAGTAACTTATCATGGAAAGCAGTGAGATGCAGAACAATTGAATAAATAAGAGTTAATGAATTAGGAGTTTGTAGATAGGCATGGGGTGTCACGAAGGTTGTTGTCTCTAGAGGTAAGTATGTGCATAACGGAGAGTGTTTATGTGTAAGAGCAGTTGTGAGCAAATTAACCAACGCCCTCATTGAATGCTTGGTTAAATATCCATGTTTTGAGTTCCTTTTTGAAAGATTTGATATTGCTGAGTGAGCTTAGGTAATCTGGTAAGGAGTTCCATAATTTCGGTCCCGCAATGGAGAAGGCTCTGTTCCTAGTGTTGGAATGCTTTGCTAGAGGAAGAGATGGAATTACTAGATGCAGTTTACTGGCGGATCTTGTCGTGCGTTGTGATTTGCGTTTCTGGATCATGTTATTGAGGGCGGTGTTGTCTGCTTTGTATAGTGCATTGTGTAAGATTGTTAAAGATTTGAATTTGATTCTTTTTTCGACCAGTAGTCAGTGAAGACTTCTCAGAACGAGGGAGATATGGTCAGATTTTTTCTTGCCGGTTGGTTAGTACAGAAAAGAAATTAGTCAAAAAATCAATTTTCCACTGATTTTTCTCCTGTGTGTAATATCATTCATATTTCCACTTACTTTTTTTGTTCTAACATTGAAATTCCCTGGTAAAATAAAATAAAAACTGAAAACAAAGATTCCTATTTATAATTCATTGTCCTGTGCTGCAATTATCAATCTCTCATCTTTAGGATTACGTTAACCTTTCCTTAACCTTTCCTGTGTCAGCTCTTGATCTACATGAAATTGCCTGAGTAATTCTGTATTCCCCACTAGATTTGTACTGTAGCCAATTGTTTTTCTTTGCTGTCTGATTCTTTTCTTTTATTGCAAATTCTATTGCCTCTTTCCACAAATATACTGGTAAATTCTCACTTATTCCTTCTGTCCTTCAAAATTATTGTCCAAGTTTGAAGATGGAGACTGATTTTGGCCTTTTACTTTCATACTTCAGCAATGTTTGGATCCATTGATGTTTTTAGTTATGCTTAGAGGCCTATAATAATATCTCTATATGGATAATCTATTACTATAAAGTCCATATCACCTTGGAATGTATAATATCAGCATACACATGTCTTTGCAGATTACTTGGTGGCCATGGATAAGTTTTCCTGTTCTTACATCCAACTGCTGGAGATCTTTATCAGGTTAGTCTACAATTCAAAACTTAGCAAAATGTGGGGATGCATTTTGTTTGATAGCTTGGAAGCTGGTGTACATAATAAAAGTTGATTAGTATTTGCTGGCTCCACATAATATGCAATGGAAAAACCTTATCTTGATGGTACTCAATATAGTGTCCACAATAAAAAAAACACGCAAAAAGAAGATCCAGAAACGCAAATCACAACGCACGACAAGATCCGCTCTCTCACGCTAGCTTGATGGACTTTATGTACCATCAAGCTAGGCTGAGATAACATGGTACAAAATTTCATCTTTGTGAGACTTTCCTCACACCAAATGATGTCAAATCTTCACCGAGGGGTACTGTGATGTTTGTACGTCTCACTCTGCATGGAAAACTGACCCCTAAACTTTAAACTCTAGTGCTAGATATAGCAGCACTATTAAATATAGTTGACTATCTTAAAATTAGCCAGCTAAGTTTATGACAAGTCTTTGGCTCGACCAGACCTAGCTGACTAAATTATCCAACTAACTCTGAATATCGGAGTTAGCTGGATAATTTAGACAGTTAACTCACTCCCCCCAGTTATGCCCCTGAAATGCCCCTAATATAGCTGGCTAAATTGTAGCTGGCTATCTTATTAGCTGGCTAGAATTAGGCAGATAAGTGGACAAATATTCATATAGCCAGCTAACTTAGTTAGCCAGCTAAATGTTTTTTAATATGGACCTCAAGGTTCTTAAAGATCACCTATGCCCTGTGCCTGCTCTTAGCTATTTTTCACAGCTCTTGCGAAAGGAAAGGTCTTTGCAAATTGTGAGATTGAACAAGCCTACTAGCAACTGATTGTTGACAAAGAAACTGTGGATGTCCAATCATTACTCATTTTATCTTTTTATGTAAAACATTTTGGAATTGCCTCCCCATTCAAAAAGAACACTCAAGCTGATCAAGGAGTTTTCCAAGCTAAACATCTCCAATTCAGAATTTGTCACACACGGTATCTTTCATGGGATACAAACATTAATGGGTGTAATTCCAAATGATGTTTCTTAATTTGATGTCTTGATCATGGAGCCATCAGAGTATGAACTCTCTGGGTGATGTAGGGAAATCCTGCATCAATTTGAAAAGTCAAGCATTCAAGTGAAGAAAGATAAATGTGAAACTGGGACTACAAGTATCACATTTCTGGGCTAATGCATTGAAGCTTCTGAACTCCATATAATGGAAGACAAGGAAAAGGCAATCCATGATTCTCTGGATGGATTTCTAAATATGAGCTGAGTTTTTTTTTTGTTTTTGTTTTTTTTGAATTCTCAACATTCAGACACTTTCCAGAGCTTTTAAAAGTTCATCAGACTCTGTGCTCCTGCTCCATGATAAACAGAGGTCTTTCATAGTCAGCTATGATGCCTCATAGAGTGTTGGGGCTGTGCTGAGCCTATTTTGCTAGATGACGCAGAGGTACTGATTGCCTACTATTCTCAAACCTTGTCATCATCTAAAAGGAGTTCTATTCAGATTGATGGTTGCAGTGTTGGAATACCATTCTGAGTGCCTATGACCATATATTGGTGTACAAGATTTGCAAAGCATTTGCCCATGCTAAAGCCGTCGGCTGCGTGCTAGGGATGTGCAGAGCAAAATTTTATGTTCATATTTTTTATGTCCGAAAGGGGGTCCCACTTGCGGCCAATATGGACATAAAAAAATCCAATGAGTTGGGTATATGTACATATGTGCAAAAAAAAATTTAAAACCCCCTCACCCTCCTTAATCCCCCCCCCAGACTTACCACAACTCCCTGGTGATCGAGCGAGGAGTGAGGACGTCATTTCTGCAATCCTTGGCGAGAAGCATGTGACGTCGGTGGCACGTCGAGTGACGCGGCGTCACGTGATTCCCGGCGAGTTCGCGCCGGACGGCTCGTTCGGCCCAAAAAGAACTTTTGGCCAGCTTGGGGGGGCCTCCTGACCCCCTCAAGCTGGCCAAAAGTTCTTTTTGGGCCGAACGAGCCGTCCGGCGCGAACTTGCCGGGAATCACGTGGCGCCACGTCACTCAGACGCGGCATCACGTGATTCCCGGCAAGTTCGCGCCGGACGGCTCGTTCGGCCCAAAAAGAACTTTTGGCCAGCTTGGGGGGGCCTCCTGACCCCCCCAAGCTGGCCAAAAGTTCTTTTTGGGCCGAACGAGCCCTCCGGCGCGAACGAGCCGGGAATCACGTGACGCCGACGTCACGTGATTCCCGGCAAGTTCGCGCCGGACGGCTTGTTCGGCCCAAAAAGAACTTTTGGCCAGCTTGGGGGGGCCTCCTGACCCCCTCAAGCTGGCCAAAAGTTCTTTTTGGGCCGAACGAGCCGTCCGGCGCGAACTTGCCGGGAATCACGTGACGTCGCGTCTGAGTGACGCGGCGCCACGTGATTCCCGGCTCGTTCACGCCGGACGGCTCGTTCGGCCCAAAAAGAACTTTTGGCCAGCTTGGGGGGGCCTCCTGACCCCCCCAAGCTGGCCAAAAGTTCTTTTTGGGCCGAACGAGCCGTCCGGCGCAAACGAGCCGGGAATCACGTGACGCCGGCGTCACTCGACGTGCCGCCGACGTCACATGCTTCTCGCCAAGGATTGCAGAAATGGCGTCCTCACTCCTCGCTCCTCGCTCCATCACCAGGGAGTTGTGGTAAGTCGGGGGGGGGGGGGGATTAAGGAGGGTGAGGGGGTTTATATTTTTATTTTGGCTCAACAATCGCGATTTCCCACATATCGAACATATCTATGTTCGATATGTGGGAAATCCGATCGTTTATGTCGAATCAATTTTTTAAGTAAAAAAAAAATATGAGTTGCGTTTTACTAATGCGGTCAATCCGAATGCACACCCCTACTGCGTGCTGCTATAGGTACCAGACTTTGTTGTTCTACCTCTGGCTGAAGTTTGAATACTAGAAACTATTCCAGGCTGGCTAGATAGCTAGACTGGCTGCAAAGGACTCTGTCCTGACCTGTGTCTTCAGGGGCAGCATAGGGCAGTCTACTGCCTGAGGCAAGGGATGAGATGATACCCCCCCCCCCTTCCTAGCTGTGGCACAGGTCAAATCAGCAAAAGGGAAAGGGGGGGGGGGGTCCCCATTAGAGCTTGGCCTTTTTGATAATTTGAAATGCTGGGGAAGTGGAATGGCAGAGAGAGTGACAGTTCTAATATTTCTTGGAAGTTGGTAATCCTGTCACACTCCCAGGAATCCTACCACCTGCATCCCACCCTTCTCCAGCATTTACACCCTGGGGAAGTAGAAAAGGGTGAATGGTGAGAAACTGTGTGTGGCATACTCCCTCTGGGTTGGTGCAAGGGTATTAGGTGCCCTAGATAACCCTTACAGCTTTGTTCCCCCACCCCTTCCCACATACAATTAAAAATTATGCATTAATAGTTTACAGAAAAAATAACATTCAATCTAATCTTATGAGGTAAAAACTTCACTTACAACATGTATATATTTATATTTACTACAGGGGTGCCAACCACAAAGCCCTGCAAAAATGACACTTGGATCCCATATGGTATTAGGCCTATTTTAACAAGAGTTGGGTCTAGGCTTGCCCTCAGAAAACCAGGAGTAAATTGAACTACAATTACAAAATAGTAGACCTCCCATACTAAAACAGCACTAACTATTGGCACTCATAGTAACAACTGTTCCTATGAAAAGACAACACTGCAAATATTACATCAGACCCTAAAACACCAAGACACCTACTATTAGGAAAACAGAACAAATCGAACTTTATAGATCCCTACACAGAAACTACATGCTAGCAGAATACCTCACCTCACTTCAATAGCATGCCATTCTTCTTTTTGCTGGTGGAGAATAGGAATCTCCACTGGTATGTCATCAAATAGTGCTGCTGCACCTGCACAGAACTCTTTGCTGCTGACACATCTCAGCAAACCATGCCACTGTCTTCCTGCTGATGGGTGTGCAAACCCGACTGGCATTTATTCCAACTGTGCTGCTCTCTTCCTGCTGTGGGGGTGGGAACCCCATTAGCACCTTATCTACCCATGTTGCTGGGTAAGACTTTTAGGGGCCAATGTAATACGATCTGTGGTGAAATCAGTGCTAGTTATCTTCGTGTATTTTTTTTTTTTTTAGCATGCACAGCAAAAGCAGGCATCTCTGTGGGATGTAATAAAGGCCAGATATGAAAATGAGATGCGTGAAGAAAATCCGCACAGATGTGAAACCCATACAGAAAAGCATGCACAAATGTGCTTACAGCCCTATATAATAAACCATGCACAAACCAGCTCTGAAACTCGCATTAATGTGATGAGCCACAAATGATTCTTGGGGGGGGGAACCTTCCCCTTTCAATAAAACCATGAAGAACGTGGTCTGGGAGTGGAACTGTTGGTGGTTAGAGCAATGCCTATCCCCTTCATGATCCATTTCCAACCTCATGGCAGCTACTCAAGTGGAGGCCAGTAGGCATGGGTCATGCAGCAGAGATTTATTCTGCAGACTTGCAGAATGAAACAAACATCCGAAAAAAGTGAAGATAATCCATCATTACCCCAGAGCTGCATGAGTAACCTCACTAATGCCAGCAAAACCGATCTCCAGATATGCACTTTATCTTAACTCCTGCCCCAACCCAGATACTAAAAAACCGCGTATAAAAACCCACACTAACGATGCGAACCTTACTGCATAGCCCGTGAATAGTTAATTTGCCTCATTTACATGCAATAGCACTAAACCAGCTGCATGTTTTAAGCAGGTTTCTGCCACACATTTTTCCCATGCTGAATACATTGTTATATACCTGCCTAAGGCTTGCTCAGGAAAAATGTGTGCAAGTTTCTACAAAAACCTGTGGCAGCTGCTTATTACATCAGCCCCTTAGTTTCTTTTGGGCAGGGAAATGAGGTGGTCACCAGAGGGCTGTTCTGGGGGGGGGGGCACTTTTTGCAGCCCCAAAATTTTGCCACCTGACACGACTGCTTCACCCTGACTAATGGTAGAACCATTTCTGCATGTCCTTAACTGGGTATTTATTTATTTATTCCAAATTTATAGACTATTTACAATACTAGGCAGTTTACAAGGAAACAATCATATGGAGAGCATGGAGAGCATGGTTACATGGTAAACTGCCAAAGATTCAGCCTTTATTTTCAAGTAAGCAGCATGAATTATTAGCCCATAATGGATATCTTCTTTGGGGACATGTGTTATTCCAAGGAAAGGTCAGCAGGCCATTTTATCCATGTTACTTACCATACATCCTGGCTTTTGTGTATGAGCGTGCTGGCCAGGTTCTATGTCTGGTAGTCATGGCCTGCGATAAATGCTGACATAGAAAGGGTTGTCAAAGAGTGTGACATATGCCAAATGTCTAGACTTGACTTGCCAAAAGCCCCCATTTTCCCTTGGAAAGTGACTATGAAACCATGGTCATTGATTCATATTGGTAATCACAAAATAAGAGAGTACAAGCTCCCTACTCATCACATCACAACATACATAGGGAACCCTATGAGTTCATTTTTATAGCATTAACATTCATAATTTACTATAATCTCATAACAATTTTGTTTATCAATATTACCATTTATCAGCAGTGCTTAACATAATACATACACATCAATTTTTTATCATTTTATTAATTACATCCACTGATGTTTACAATAATTCAAAAACATGTGCAACCCAATATACATAAATATACACACTTATTTAGCAGCAGTGTATAAACATTTAAAACACATATACCCACTACATTCACTCATCCACATACACTCCCCACCCATTAAAACCCCATCTATTCCCTTTTAATAGATGCACCATACATATTTTACTTAAAGTGCTTAACACAAATTCTTAAATCCTAAATGTATTCTTTCCACGGGAGCAGTTCACAACATCCCAACAGGGATCCCCGTTTCGCCGCAGCTTCCTCAGGGGACAAATCACTCCCACTTCATCCGGAGACGACGAGACCCACCGGCCTTCCACCCTCCAGATTATTGCACCTAAAATACACTTCCTCCAATTTCAATCACCGGCACCGTTGCACACCTTCTCAGTTATATCACCACCTCAAATACATCTTCAGCAATTCCTGGTATATTCTAATCATTCCACTTATCATACAATCCACTTTATGTGTGCCTCACAAACAGCTTAGCAGGCACCGGGAGAATTTCTCAATAATGAAAGCATAACAGCGTCCACCATCTTAACAGCAAACAATCCTTTTCAAAGTGACATTGAAGGTCCATTTCAAGGGAAGACCTTCCTTGTTGTGGTATATTCTTATTTGAGGTAGCTCAAGGAGATCGCATTATTATCTCAAATATCTGCTAGAATAATAACAGCACTTTAACAGCTGTTTGCAATTCATGTTTGCTTTTCTGTTACACAACTGCTAAGAAAAATGTATACTTTTGTAAATCGTTGTGATGGCTCTACTGAATGACGGTATATAAAACTCAACAAATAAATAAATAAATAAATAAATGGGTTACTAGACATGATCATGTCAAACATTGGGCCTGCTTTTACATCTGAAAACTTCAAGGATTTTCTTCAAAGAAATTCATTAGGGCTGACTCCATTACACTTTGCCAACCCCAGGCAAATGGCCTGGCAGAGCAGATGGTGAAGTCAACAAAAGCATTAAAGGGAATCACTGATGGAGATTGACCTATTAGGTTTGCCTGATTCCTCATTTTGTAATATGTCACGCCTTGTCCAACTATGGAAGTCAGTCTGGCAGAACTGTTAAAGGGATACTGCCTGAAAACATGCATTAGGTCTTCTCATTCCTGACCTCATTGCAGAATTACTGCTCAAGCAAGAACAAAGCTAGACTCCTCCTTCTACACAAATAGGTTATTGAATTGTTTACTGTACACCCCTGTTATATGTAAACCGGCATGATGTGTTTGCAACATGAATGCCGGTATATAAAAATTTTAAATAAAATAAATAAATAAATATAAATTGCATTCATTTACACTACAAAACACTGTGTTTGCTAGAGGGTTTGGGGATGCCTACTTCCATTTTGAAATCACTGGACCTTTTTCATTCCAGGACAATGATGGACAGATCTGGTGTCATCACATTAAGGACGAGTGGCATTCCAGCTGATCAATCATTGGAGTGGATTATGAGGTCCATATTCAGTTGCTATCTATCTGAGCTAGTTGGCTGGATAAGCATATCCAGTTAACTTAGCTGGGATATTCAATAGTGTAACTGCACTGATGAATATACCTAGCTAGCTAAAAATTAGCTAGATAAGTTTATCCATTTAACTTTAGGGTAGATCTATGGCAAAACCAGAGTTAGCCAGATGCATTATCCAGCTAACTCAATTCCTCTCAGTTATGCCTAAGCTCCACTCTCCACTTAGCTGGTTAACTGTTTAGCTGGATAAGTAGTTAGCCATCTAAGTGGCAGATGCAGGTCCTGGGCAAATGTTCAGCTGCCACCACTTAAGTCAAAACTTCTCTGGCTAAATGTCACTGAAAACCTCCTCTATGAGACTCTGGAAGTTCCTAGTGCTGAGCACTCTGTCATCCCAGAAGCACAAATAGTTCCTTTGCTCTAGACATGCTTACCTTGCCCGAGCCACACCATGTAAGGATGATGCTTGTGGTTTATCAAGGACTGAAACTGGCCTGCAGCCCTTGGAACCACCAGTGGAGCACCAGGACCTGCAGTAATGTGGAAATGTGGTTGCCACTGCAAATGGATGATAATGTCATGATGGGGGACGGATGTTATGAATGCAGCAGATGATGCTCGAGTTGTATGGAATGTTCAGGTTCTGTACGAGACACTCTCTTGGTTCTTGTTTCTGTGCAGCTGCTAACTAGGCAGGTGCTGGGGTACATAATAAAAGTTGTTTAGTAGCTAATGGGTCTACCTAATATCCTGCAGATATGTTGCACATTTAGGAACAGATTTAAAAATTGATCACAATCTGAGCAATAAATGCAAAAACTTTGCAAGTCAGCTTGCTTCTGCAGTTTGAAAACAGCATCGATTTGTTTGCCTCCCAAGCCTTTCATTTCTTACAGCTTCTGAAAGTAAAAAGGTACACAGCAAAATGTGCAAGGGCAAATATTTGCAAAAAATCACTGTGGGACTTTTATCTGTAGAGACTACATTTAAGGAATGGATAGAAGTCAGAACAATTATGAAAAATTTAGAAAAATGAAATAAAAATATATTGTGGTAGCCAAAAGTTAATTTGCAAAGTGCAGTTTGTATGGTTGAAATCTCTCATCCTATGTCCATTACATGTTTAAAATTGAACTTTGCCAAAATAATGCTTATTTTGTGATTTTCTTGCCATTTTTTGATTATTTTTAAAGGAAATTGTCCATATTGAGTAAAGCATGTTGTAGATATACTAAAAGTGGGGCTTGCATTTCTAAGAGAGCCTCCGGTTTTAATATTCACTCTTAGAACTAACAATTTTCCATGCTATTCAGATTAGGCCATGACTCCATTCACTGCCTACAGATCAGGGAAGGTTTGAGATTGAAATGCTAGAGGGGCCTTCATGAATGGTTACCCAGGCTTTTCCCCAATTTTTAAACCAACTCTGTCTAGCCCCAGCAGCAAAGTGGCAGCTCTCTGGCTAAAGGGCACAGATCATTGCACAAGTAGGTCTTTTAATCCATCCAGGAAGTGTCACTGTTGGGCCTTGACTGGGACTCTTTCCCCAGAAGCAGGGAATACCATCTCTATGGCATCATTTGCCAGCTTGAGCAGGAGGTGCCAGGTCTGGGGCTCAAATCCAAGGCCCATGCAAGACAGCAGACAGTGCAGCTATGGGGCCATCAAGCAAGCGGCAGTGCATGCTTTCAAAAAACATTGTACACAATGCATTTTTTTTAACAGAACCTATCAATGGTTTGTCTCTTTCTTTTTTTTTTGTTGGCTAAGGGTTTTATGGTGCAGTTATTATTTCCAGAATTAAATTATTTCAGAACTGGATGAAGTTAAATACATACACATGTTTTTACAGAAAAAGTATGATAGTTCTTATTAAAATGTGCACTGCAGTGCCAGGCTGTTGCATAGAAGATGATACCTATACTATGCTAATCCAGAGCACAGAGCTGATTATTACAGAAATGATTTTACCAGTGCTGCCAACATTACAGAGAAAGTAGACATTTTATGATTGCAGGGTATCCTATGACTTGCAAAACTCAGCGTACTTAATTTCCTACTTAAAATTTCAGTAATGATCTTCGTACTAAAACCGTGCATTGCAGTTTGCTCAGTGTAATTCTTTGTGAAAATATGCATATTTCTATTTATTTTGCCTTGCACGGTTGTATGAACATAGGCACAGTTCTTGGTTTCAGGAACTACTTGTGCACTTAGTTGAATGGTGGGACAATAGATCTGAATAAATAACTTCAACATCTTATCTTAGTGAGAAACAGAAAAGAAGAAGCATCCCTACCGCCATAAATATTCCACTTCACTGCCAATATTTAGTTAAAGGCTTTAATTTCATTAGGCAAACTGTTTTTTTTTAAGGCATTTCTCTCTTCTTTTATTGTGCAAATTTCATGGAATGGAATGTTCATTATAATACTGATATGATTAGAGTCTTCAAGTGGACACTGCAGACGGCCTCAATCTATAACTGGCCGCTTTAAGAAGTAGCATTTGTGAGAAAAGCATAGGTTTTCCATTTATAACTTTTCAACAGATTTGCATAGACAAACAAGTGACATTCATCTGCCCACACTGCTCCCTGTTGCTGTAACTTTTTCCCAGAGGGTACTTCTTTATTAGATTTTAATTTAAGCATGCAAGATTGGTTTGGTGCCTCTGCCCCTGTTCTTTTAATTTGATTGTATCAAGGGCTATTGGTAAACAATGTGAGGTGTAAAACAGGAAATACCACCCTCTCTTTTTTCTATAATTCATAAAGTCACATTATACAAACTTATTTACAAAAATATTTTTGTTACAAAGCTTGGTGATAAGAAATGGGAGGTTATTTAGTATTGGATTCAGTATGGGAGTTATACAAAGGAAGACAAGGCCTGAAATAGCCTACCAGCTGAGCTGATGCAGGCCAGCACTGTAACATAAACAGAGGGTGCAATTGAAAGGTTAGGTAAAATGTATGGGGGGTGGGAGATCAAGTCTTGGTTTAAATATTGGAATTGCTGATCTAGAAGAGAATCATAAAGGAAGACAAATGGGCAAACTATGGGCCGATTGGTCCTCATCTGTCAGTAAATTACTATATGATTTTTTTTTTAATCTAGCTGATTTCTCCAGCTCATTTGGAACTAACCTTTTTTGGGTTATGGTACCATGAGTTTGTTTAGAACTGCCCAAGGATATCTCCCAAATATTATATACCCCTCCTCTAACTCAGCCCATCTTTTCACAGTGATAAGCACTGGTCTACATCAATTTTGCTGACTACAAGATAACATATGATCTTTATGTATTTTAAGAACATAAGAACATAAGAAATTGCCATGCTGGGT
The DNA here is from genome assembly GCF_901001135.1 of Rhinatrema bivittatum. NCBI lineage: Eukaryota > Metazoa > Chordata > Amphibia > Gymnophiona > Rhinatrematidae > Rhinatrema > Rhinatrema bivittatum. The sequence goes on along the minus strand of NC_042620.1, from coordinate 64,206,617 downwards.
CAGACCAAGGGTCCATCAAGCCCAGCATCCCGTTTCCAACAGAGGCCAAAAACCAGGCTACAAGAACCTAGCAATTACCCAAACACTAAGAAGAACCCATGCCACTGATGCAATTAATAGCAGTGGCTATTCCCTAAGTATAATTGATTAATAGCCATTAATGGACTTCTCCTCCAAGAACTTATCCAAACCTTTTTTGAACCCAGCTACACTAACTGCACTAACTACCTTCTCTGGCAACAAATTCCAGAGCTTTATTGTGCGTTGAGTGAAAAATAATTTTCTCCGATTAGTCTTAAATGTGTTACTTGCTAACTTCATGGAATGCCCCCTAGTCCTTCTATTATTCGAAAGTGTAAATAACCGAGTCACATCTACTCGTTCAAGACCTCTCATGATCTTAAAGACCTCTATCTCTAAACTCATAGCAATAATGTAACATTATTATTTATATATGCTGAATATGCAAAAAGATAATGAATGCACAGAAAGACATGCTGAATACGCAAAAAGAAATGCTGAATATACAATCGGTATAACCAATAGGAAGACTGCTTATTAAATAGTTTAAAACTGCTGACGTTGGCATTTTATGGCTATATAAGCAGCATGGAAACTGACTTCAGCATTCAGTCATTCAAGAGGTTTAGAAGTCGCAGCAAATTTAACTCTTTTAAATCTGTTTTTGTTGAACATGTCATCCAACACTCGAATAGTTCGTGGACGGTGCTGGAATGATCCTGATATATTCTGTTACATTTGTGGTTGTTTTACAACACCCAAACAAAGGACAAATATATCTGACTTTGTACGAAAAGCTTATCATGCATATTTCAGGGTTAAACTGGGTGACCAGGACAAACCTTGGGCACCACATAAAGGGCCAGATTTTAAAAGCCCTGCGCGAGTAAATCCGGCCGAATTTATGCGCACAGTGCACTTGTGCGCCGGCGCACCTATTTTGCATAGGCCGCTGGCGCATGCGTAAATCCCGGGGCTTCGTAAAAGGGGCCGGAGGGGGCAGGTCCGGGGGCGTGGCTCTGGCCCGGGGGCATGGCCGAGGCCTCTGGACCAGCCCCCGGGCCAGGTGATGACGCGCCAGCAGCCCGCCGGCATGCGCAGATTTACACCTGCCTCGGGTAGGCGTAAATCTGCTGACAAAGGTGGGGGGGGGGGGTTAGATAGGGCTGGGGGGGGGTTTTAGGTAGGGAAAGGGAGGGGAAGGTGAGGGGAGGCGGAAGGAAAGTTCCCTCCGAGGCCGCTCCAATTTCAGAGCGGCCTCGGAGGGAACAGGCAGCGCGCGCAGGTTGCACAAATGTGCACTCCCTTGCTTGCGCCAACCCTGGATTTTATAAGATACGTGCTGCTACGCGCGTATCTTATAAAATCCAGCGTACTTTTGTTCACACGCGCGCTGTTTTTGAAAATGTACCCCAAAGTGTGCAGGACATGTGTTGAAAACCTGAGACAGTGGACTAAAGGTCAGAGAAAAAGTCTCAGCTTCGGAGTTCCAGTGGTGTGGCGAGAGCCCCAAAACCATATTGATGACTGCTACTTTTGCATGACAATTATTACAGGCATGAACACAAAGACAAAATCTTCCATCCAGTACCCAAATCTCCCCTCGGCTATAAGACCAGTTGCTCATTGCGACGAAGTCCCTGTACCTATCTTCAGTACTTTGGAAAGTTCCGATGACGATAAATTCTGTCATTCCAATTTTTCCAAAGACTCCGAGGATGAAGATTTAGTGGCCTCAGAATTTGATGACAGAATGTGCCAGCCATTCACTTAAGCTGAGTTGAATGACCTGGTATGAGATCTTGATCTGCCGAAGTTGTCAGCAGAGCTCCTGGGTTCAAGGCTAAAGGAAAAGAACCTATTGGCTCCAGGTACCACATTTATGTATCATAGTAGAGAGAAAGATCTTCTGAAATATTTCCATATGGACGAGGAGCTTGTATACTGCAACGACGTCAAAGGACTTATTGAGTCGATGGGATGGAATAATTATGTAGCTGATGGATGGAAGATTTTTATTGACAGTTCAAAGAGAAGTCTAAAGTATGTGTTGCTTCACAATGGCAATAAATTAGCTTCCATTCCTATTGCTCACTCGGTAAATATGAAAGAAACTTAAGAATCCATGAGAACCATTCTCCAAAAAATCAAATATAATGATCATTGCTTGATTTTATGTAGTGATCTGAAGGTTATATCGATGCTTCTAGACAACAAAGCGGTTACACAAAATGTCCTTGCTTCTTGTGCCTTTGGGATAGCCGAGCAAAGGCAGAACATTATACATGGAAAGAATGGCCCGCTAGAGAGAAATTTAAGATCGGTGAAAAGAATTTTAAGAATGAACCACTTGTTAATCCTCAGAAAGTGTTGCTTCCCCCATTGCATACAAAATTGGGACTCATGGAACAGTTCGTTAGGGCTTTGGATCAAGATGGTGAGTGCTTCAAGTGCCTGTGTACCAAATTTCCTGCTCTTTCACATGAGAAGTTGAAAGCTGGCATATTTGATGGCCCGCAAATTAGGCTTCTAAGCAAAGACAGAGAATTCCTCAATACCATGAAAACCATAGAAAAGGATGCTTGTCTGCTTTTTCTGATGTGATTACTGACTTTCTTGGCAACTTCAGGGCTGCAAATTATAACCTTTCAGTTCAAAATGTATTGATTGCTTTTCAAAGACTGGGAGCAAACATGAGTGTCAAATTGCATTTCCTTGATAGCCATTTGAACTACTTCCCCTCAAACCTTGGAGCTATTAGTGAAGAACAAGGAGAATGCTTCCACCAAGACATCAAGACCATAGAACACAGATATCAAGGCAGATGGAACACATAAATGATGGCAGACTACTGCTGGTGTTTACAGCATGACAATCCTGATCATAACTATTCCAGAGCATCCAAAAAGAGAAAATTTCTCCCTAACAATTAACATTTATACAACTATTGCTCTCTAGCAGGCCGATACAGTAAGGAGCGGTAGGAAGAGCTGTGTTAGTGCTGGGCGCACCCGCGGTTGCCGCACGCACAGTCCGGCTCACCTACCGCTCGATACCATATTGAAATGTCATGCAAATGCAAGCCGCATCCAAGAAGCGTCCGTAAAGCGTTAGGCCCGTGCAACCCATTTTACTGTATAAAGCGCTATACAGTATCCTGGGTGCGCTGGCCTAACGCTTCATGGACACGCTGGTATCTGTCATTTCAAATGTCATTTCAAATGACAGGTACCAGGAAGTGGACGGTTCTCCTACGCTCGGGATTGCCAGTCCTCTCTCCCCTCCTCCCGAAGCAAGGCGCAGGGAGGGGGGGAGAGAGGACTGATGAAACGACATGGATTACCATGTGTAAAGTGTAAAGTGTAAAGCAACGAAGCAACTTACTTTTCTTGCAGCCCTCCTCCGGAGACGGACATCGGCGGAGACGGACCGCGGCTCCCCTGCCTCCCGGGGGGCAGCCGGCGGCGAAAGCAGCCCCGCCGGCAAAGATGGATGCCTGCACGGGCAAAAGCGGCCCCTGTGCGTGCAATTGGCCGCTGAAGACGTGACATCACATGATGTGATGCCAAACGTCGTGACGTCACGCCTTGAGTGGCCCAATTGCACACACAGGGGCCGCTTTCGCCTGTGCAGGCATCCATCTTCGCCGGCAGCTGACTCCGGGAGGCAGGGGAGCCGCGGTCCATCTCTGCCGATGTCCGTCTCCGGAGGAGGGCTGCAAGAAAAGTAAGTTGCTTCGTTGTTACTTTTTTTTTTTTTTCGCTTTTTCGCTTTTTTCCGCTTTCGTTGCTTCGGGAGGAGGGGAGAGAGGACTGGGGCTGCCCCGGAGACCAGCACCCATGGACGCGGCCAGAGCAGGTGAGCGGGGGCTGGGGGAAAGTTTGCCACCTACCCTTACCCCTGCCTCTAACGCAGGGGTAAGGGTAGACGGTAAGTTAGCAGGTTAAACGCGCGGCAAAACGGCAGGGTAAAAAAGCGATAGTCGTGGCGTGTGTTACTGTATGGGAGGGAATAGCTAATTCGATCGTTTACATCTAATATACATGCCGCGGGCAGAAGGGGTTACCCGGTGATTTAAAGAGGCGGTAAGAATGGGGTAAAGGGGATAGTGTATCACGGGTTGGACTAACGCGGCCGAAAAGTGAGTAGAAAGCGGGTTAGGAGCAGGGTAACAGCGGCCACACTTTACTGTATTGACCTGTTGGTTAGATGATAGACTCGATTTTTGCATGAAATAAATATATGATGTACTATTGCTTCTTCAGAACTTCTTATTACCGTTGATATTCAACTTTATAATCTTTAATCAAACATTTCTCATTTGTGAAAAAATTTGACGTATTGCATATTTTTTTACTTCATATTTGGAATCAACACCTTTCATTTGGTTAAATCAGCAAAAATAATTAGGTCAGCAGAAAATGTTTTTTCAAATGTAGACCAGTGTAATCCTTAGTCAAGTTCCACAAACATCAACTCCTCCTGGAACTCAGAGAGCATGGATCTAAGTCTTGTTTCTAGGGGTCATTTTTATGTGCTGATGAGACCTCCTCCTCCCCCAGGAGATGTTCACATTGCCTTTGTAGCATTCTCAGCCCCAGTCAGCTGAGAGAGCAAAAATCTTGACTTGAGAATTGACCTCAGAGCTTCCGGGTGACTTAGCCACCAGTCTGGCCAAATTATGTTGATTTATGAATATTAAAAAAAAAATAAAATTGGGAGGGGGTTGCCTTTAATGCCATCTCTAACTTTTCTCACCTCAACCTCTCCTCTCACATTGAACTGAGTAGTGCTTCTTCTGAGGTGACATCAGGTACTGCTTGTTGGATGGTAGGGCCTTCCCTTCTTTCGCAGACCTGAGCACACACCTCTGGCCAGCCCCATCAGATAGGGGATTCAAGCCTGGATTCCTCATGCTGCAGCACACATTTCTGGACTGAGCCACAAGACTAGAACTGAAATGTAGGTTTAAAATTATGCTCTTCAATCAATCCCAAATACCACCTTTGTACTATACTGCTCTCATATAGTAATAATCCTTATAGTGATGTTGTTTGTCTTCACTGCCAAGTAACTTGCTGTACAGCACATAAATAAACTGAGGATCAGTCATCACAGAGTTGCTACATTTGAGTATTATGATAGTACAGATTGTTAGTGAGATTTCAGTTGGATTAAAAGTGTTGCATGGAGCTAAGAATTAGGTTCAAGTCCTCAAGGGGAGTTAACTATCTGATATGGATCAGCTTCCGTAGAGAGAGGAGTAATGGTCTGATGTGGGTTGGCTCCCACAGAGTGGCAGATGATGATTCCGCTCTATTAGTGTAAGGAGTAACACTTAGTAGAAATAGTGAATCCCTGGGCCGATGGCAGATGACAGCGTCCTCAAGTGGAGATCCTGAGAGGGACCACCGGCTAGGCTGGAGTATTGAGACAAACACAGATAGTTGTTTATTAGACTAGAAGTAGAACCACCAGAGGTGGTAGTTGTGAGCTGATGTGCCCGGCAGGGCTGAAGTCCCTCTGATACTAGAATTACAATCTCTGAATTGCTGAGCTGTAAGGAGAGACTATAGGTAGTGAGTAGACAGGTTATGCTGGACATATAACCAGTGGTAGATGATACACTCACTCTCATAGATATCTGTAATGCCTTCCTATGCAACAGAGAGTCTTCAGTATTCAGGAACAGGAGCCGCAGGCGAATACTGGTTCATATAGGCAGTCTGAAATAGAACTCACAATAACTGTGTATGGGAAGATTTCTGGAATAGAAGAGAGGTTAGGAGAGATTTAGGAACATAGGTCCTCGTGCGCGTTTAACCTGCTAACTTACCGTCTACCCTTACCCCTGCGTTAGAGGCAGGGGTAAGGGTAGGCGGCAAACTTTCCCCCAGCCCCCGCTCACCTGCCCTGGCCGCGTCCATGGGTGCTGGTCTCCGGGGCAGCCCCAGTCCTCACTCCCCTCCTCCCGAAGCAACGAAAGTGGAAAAAATCGAAAAAGTGAAAAAAAAAAAAAAAAGAGAAAAAAAAAAAAAGCAACGAAGCGACTTACTTTTCTTGCAGCCCTCCTCCGGAGATGGACAGGGCAAAGGATGTCCTGTGCTTGTGACGTCGGGGGACAGGAACCAAAATGGTGCCGGCACTACCTTTGCCCTGTCATATAACAGGGCAAAGGTAACGCCGGTGCCATTTCTATTAACGCAGCCGTGGCCCGAGAGTGGAAGATCACACAGGGACCCCCCCACTGGACCCCAGGTAATTTAAAACATTTTGCGGGGGTTCGGGAGGGTGGGGGATTTATTTTAAAGTGTCGGGGTGGGTTTTAGGGTTGTTTTAGTGTGCCGGTTTTCCCGCCCTCCCCCGATTTACGATTTAAACGATTTAAAAAAAAACAAAACCGCGATGATCAGATTCCCTCCCCCCCAAGCCAAAATCGATCGTTAAGACGATCGATCACACGATTCACATCTCTATTAAACAGTACTATGAAAGAGGCGATGAAAGCCAAAAAAGACATATTTTAATAAATAGTAAGCAAGTCCAAATGAGGAGAATAGGAACTAGCACATGCAAGAAAGACGTAAAACATTATTAAGGCAGTTCAAATATGAATTTGAGATGAATCTTGTGTCAGAGGCAAGAAAATGAAATGAAAACTATTTTAAATACATCAAAAGCAAGAAGTCTGTGAGGGTTGGACAACTAGATGACTGGGACTGAGTGACTCTCAGTGAAACTTGCAGAAAAACTAAATGAATTCTTCGCTTTGGTCTTTACTGAAGAGGATGTTGGGACGATATACCAGAACCATTGTATGAAGGACGATAAAGAGTCACAGAAGCTGAAGCAAATCACTGTCACGTCCTCCAGTTTATTGGAGTAAATTAATAGGCTAAATAACAACAAATCACTGGGACCTGATTGTAATCATCCCAGAGTTCTCAAGTTAGAAATTATAAAACAGCTCCTGTTACTCTGTAAAATATCATTAAAATCTGCCACTGACAGTAGCCAATCTAATTTCAATTTTCAAAAAAGGCTAGGAATGTGTAGGGTCAGAAATTGGTTATGGTTCGGCAATTTGTTTCATAGGTCACAGTCATATGTCAGATTCATTTGAAATGGAAAAAAAAATGTTTTTAGTTTAATGTTTTCATTTTATATTGAAGTCAATAGGGGAAGGCTCCCTGACTTCGTAAAAGAATAATGGGATGAGGCCCAGGCCCAAGGCCAGGTCCCATCACTGAGGTCCAGACCTGATGTCTGATGTCTGAGCCTGGCCCAAGCCTGAGTTTCACTGCCAAGGCCCAGGCATGGGCCTGATGTTGGGGCCTGGCCTAGGCCAGGTCCTATTCCTGAAGCTTATACCAGGGCTGAATGCCAGGACAAAGCCGAGGCTGGGTCCTGATACTGAGGCCAAGGTCTGAAACAGGGGCCCAACATTGGAGCCCAGCCAAAGTATAGACCAGGCCTTCTGCAGGTCTTCTTTCTTCGTCTGTTGATGAAAACTGAGCCCTTCCAGTGAAAGGAAGTGCCTCTGTGATGCCATTGAGGGCATCTTCCTCCTGATCGGACAGCACCATATTGGTGCATGCCTGTACATTTCTATGACCGTACACCAATATGGTGCCATTTGGTCAAGAGGAAGATGCCCCAGTGTTGTCACTGAAGCATGTCCTTCCAGTGGATTGAAACACTTTTTGTCAAAGGAAGAAAATCTGCAGAAGGTCTAGTCCTGGGCCGCTGGCCACTGCCTCAGCCTGGGCTCTGCTGATAGGAAACAGCCTCAGGACCGTGTCTAGGCTTCAAGTCTGGGCCTGGATCTAGGCTAGGTTCCTGGCTGAGTCCAGGGCCTGAGTCTAGGCCTGGCCTGGGCCCCCATGACAGGATCTGGCCTCAGCCGGGGCTCAATATTGTGCCTGGGCCTAGGCCCAAGACCCAGTTTTATCCAGGCCCAGCATTGGATTCAGGCTTAGGATTTTGTGATGGCATCTGACCTTAGGCTGGGCTCCATCATCAGCCCTATGCCTAGGCCCACACCCAGGCCAATGTACCTGGCCCAGTCCTAGGCCTCAGCAATGGGATCCTGCCTCAGGCTGAAATCTGATGTCAGGCCCAGGCTCAGGACCTGACCTTGACATCAGACCTGGGCCTCGGTGATAGTACCTGTCCTTGGTTGGGCCCCGGCATCAGACCTGGGCCTAGGCAATAAGACACGGCCTTGGGCTGGACCCTGACATTGGACTGGACAGAGCCTTGATGTTGGGACTGTCCTTGATTGGGCCTTGGCATCAGGTCCAGGTCTAGGCCTGGGCCTCAGCAATGGGACCTGGCTTCAGTCTATGTCTTGGGGAGAAGACTAAAATATGGCCTGGTCTCATCGGAGGCCCAATTTTTGTTTTATTTTTAAATACATGAATAAAAAAATACACCCAAATTTTTGAACATTTTCATATGAGGCTAATTTTCAAATTGTATCATTCTATGAATCAAAAATGGCTTAACTATATATACCAATGATGGGTTCCATATTGAGAGTAACTACCTAGGAAAAGGACGGGGATTATTGCGGACAACACATTGAAATCTTCTGTGTGTGTAGACAGCCAAAAAAGCAAATTGAATCTTAGGAATTATTCAGAAAGGAATAAAAAGCAAATACAGAAATATTATAATGCCTCTGTAATAAACTATGATACTTCCTCATCTTGAGTACTGAATGTAATTCTGGTTCCCACACCTCAAAAAAGATATAGCATAAATAGAAAAAGTACTGAGAAGGGCAACAAGAATTGATTATAAGCATGGATTGGCTCCTTATAAAGAAAAGCTAAACAGGTTAGAGGTCTTCAGCTTGGAGAAGAGAAGTCTTAGAGGGAAAATGATAGAGGTTTATAAAGTTATATGTGGTATAGAGCAGGTTATTTGTTTATTTAGCTCACATCTTTTCTTTGGTAGCTCAAGGAGAGTTGCATTCAGGTACCCTAGATATTTCCCTGTCCTCAGAGGGAGTACAATTTAAGGGGTCTATTTAATTTGCAGCATTAGGCTTTTGACTGCTGATGCTCTTGGGCACTCCCATCCAAAGATGGAAAGAGGGGCAGGTAACCCTAGAATCATGGCCCATCATGGCACCAATATTCTATTTAAAAAATAGTGACCTCGGAGCCCATGACAGTAAACCCATCTAAAAAAACAGCTAGCATCCCCACCATCTCAAATTCTACCCTCACTCAACTTTTAAAAAATGTGGGTCTCCTCAGCACTTCCTACCAGAGGGCTTTCAGGGGAAGAAGTGATATACCGCATTATAATTCAAAATGGTGTCAGCTGACCTTTAGCTCCACATTACCCCCCTCATGTAGAGCAAAGAGCAGGGCCGGAGGAACTACTAGGCAAGCTAGGCTTGTGCCTAGGGCACCGAGACTTAGGGGGCACCGCGGCAGGCAGCAGAATTTTGAAAGGGCAAAAAGTGCCCTTTCAAAATTCTGCCAGCCTCCGACTCGCCTAGGTGGAGACCAAGCGCCGAGACTTAGGGAGTGCCACGGCAGGCAGCCAGCTCCCGACTCGCCCTGCCTCCCCGCCAGTGCCACCCTTCCAACACCCCCCTAGTAGTCCTGCGGAGGTCCCGGGAGCGATCTGCAACTCCCGGGGCCTCGGCTGCCACTAAGCAAAATGGTGCCGGTGGCCTTCAGCCCCCTACCATGTGACAAGGGCTACCCGTGCCATTGGTTGGCCCCTGTCACATGGTAGGGGCTGAATGTAACCGGCGCCATTTTGCTTAGTGGCAGCCGGGGAGCGGCAGATCACTCCCGGGACCTCCGCTGGACCACTAGGGGGGTGTCGGGAGGGTAGCACTGGAGGGTAGGCAGGAGCTGTCTGCCTGCCGCGGCGCCCCCTAAGTAACGGCGCCGATCTTCTTTCTGTGAGTGTGTGTGTATGTGAGAAAGGAATATGCCAGTTTAAAAAAATGAAATATGATAATACATATACCTGAACTTTTGAAAAGTTGGATAAAAGATGAAATTACTGAATTTTAAGCATCCCTCTTCTGGAAAATAAAATTTAACTTAAAGTGGGTAGAGACAAATACTAAAGCAAAACAAATTAAAGTATTTAAAATGTTCATCTCAGCAAAATCACAAATTTAAGATACTGATGCCAGGTAGGGTTTGATTTTTTTTTTTTAAGCATAATTTAAGCATGAAGCCTTTAGAAAATGTATATTTTTAAATGACTAAGACTGGAATCTTCCCATTTAAAAGGGACACCGACTAAGGATGTCTTTCTGTTCCGTATCTCCCAGATGAATAATCATACGACTGATAGTTTGAAGAAAGACACTTGCTTTATTGCCTGAAAGCATAAAACAAGAGAAGCTGTATGGTATGGGTGGCTGGCCTTGGGAGGACAGAACCTGAAGGAAGGGTGTCATTTCGCCTTTTGATAGGAATGTGGTTTTCTTATTTAACGGTTGGGAGGATCACTTTCACTTTTAGTAAAAGTGAAAAATGCTGCAGGTCTGAAAGCAAGGTGCTTCTGTGAGAGTGTAATGTGAATGTGAGACAGGGAGGGTGCTTCTGTATATGTGAGTCAGGGAGGGTGCTTCTGTGCATCAATGTGTGTGTGTGAGAGAGATGGAGCATGTTTTTGGCTGGCTTGTGGCTGTGAGAGAGGGCATGTGTGTGATTGAGCCTGTTTGTAAGTGAGATAGAACATGTGTGTGATTGAGAGCTTGTATGTAAGTGAAATAGAGCATGTGTGTGATTGAAAGCCTGTGTGTAAGTAAGAGAGAGCGAGAGCATTGTGTGATTGAGAGAGACTGGCCAGAGAGGTGACGTATGTATGTGTGAGAAAGACTGATCAGGGAGATGACTGATGTGTGTGTGTGTGTGTGTAAGAGAGAGAGAGACTGGTTGGGGAGATGATTGGTCCTGAGGGTGTGACTGGTGTGTGTGAGAGAGAGAGAAGAGACTGGTTGTGGTCCCTAAGGAAGAGGACTGTGAGGACAGCTTCAGCAGCTACTGCTGCTTCTGGTATGGCCTGCAAGGGAAAGGAGTAGGAGAACTGCTGGAGAGGGTAAGTAAAGGTGACTTTTTAAGTTCATTTTTCTTGATTGACTACCATTTTAATTATTGGGTAGTATGTGATGTGTCTGCTGTTTGAAATATTTTATTGGTGTTTGGTAAAGCTTTCAAAATTTGCATGAGTCTTTAATTATTGGATATTCTATTCATCAGCTGTTTTGAAATTATTTTATTTGTATGATTTTATAATTATGATTAATGATTTATATATCTTTATTTTATTGATTTGTTTCACGAGGAATGGTGACATTTTTGTTTTTCCATTGTTACACTGTATAGAGTCTGGCATGATGCGTTTTACAGTTCAGTTTTTGTCTGCACATTTCTATTTATACTTTATGTGGCTTTATTCTGTATTTGGTGAGGGTTTGTGTTCTGCATGCAAAGACTGAGATGAAGCATTCTTTTAGCATGTGGTTTTCTGTAGGGATCTGTAGTAGCTTGGCCTGTTCTGTTTTCCTGATAGGAGGTGTATTGATATTTTAGATTCTGGTGTAATATTTTTGGTATTCTTTTTCATAGATAGGGTTGTTATTCTTTGAGTGTTGGCAGATAGTACTGTGTTGATACGCGAGGACCATGCCGAAATATATCATAATATTATTTATTAACTGTTAGCAATATATACTAATTCGTTAATTTAATTAATATGTTCAATGTTCAATGTAAACCGCTAAATGAAGCGATAGTTCTTGTTTCTTGTAAACCGGGGTGATATGTATTTTATACAGGAACCTCCGGTATATAAACCCTATAAATAAATAATAGGTATGATGCCACATGAATTCCAAGATGCAAAGTTTTCTTGTTGGCATCACAACAGTGCATGAAATTATCACAACAACTTGTATATTAATTTTACCTCAGAATGTCATTTTTCATGTAACATATGTTATAAATGCATAATTTAAAATTGTGTATGGGAGGGGGCGCCAGACTGTACGGTTTGCCTAGAGTGCCTAATACCCTTGCACCGGCCCTGGCAAAGAGGAGCTGTGGGTCAGCAGGCACCTTTTTGATTTTAGGTGCCATAAGGGCAGAAATGAGTGAGCATCACTCCTTCCCCTAAAGAATGTTGGTCTGCAATTGGATAAGAGGGAACCAAAGGTCTGGGGGGAAGGGGATTCCGAATTTTTCAAAGTTGGTAAGGTGGAATTTGAATCAGGGGATGGGGGCTCCTTTCTGTTTTATTTTGAGGGGGGGGGGGTTGCTGGCATGGGCTGAGGGTAATTTTTTAGGGGATTTTGGTGTTGTGAGGAGGGGCTGAAATTTCAGGGCTAATCTTTGAAGTTATTTATGTGCATAAAACAGTTTATGTACATAAATGACTGTTTTAAAATTGACTTGGGCTCGGTGCCAATAAGTTTGCATGCAACCTGATTTTGTGCGGACTTTTATGCCCACTGGGGAGAGGCATTCTGAAGGGGTGGGAGGAGGAGATGGAGTTGGGACTCGGGAACATTCTTTTACATTGGAAAAGCATTCCCATAAATTCCCCAAAACAAGATACTCCTTCGACAGAACAGGCATCACTTTGTGTGAATGAGTTTGTTCACATATCAGCCCACTTATGTGGGAATTTTCAATGCAAATGTTATGCAATTGTATATAAATTCATTTTGTAAATTCAGAGTACGCTCTGCATTTAAAGTTACATGCAGATTGTAATGAATACCTTGGGAATTTTATTTGCAGTAAAATTGCATGGAATGCACAGTTTTCCTCAGGCTTAGTGAATAGACAGCTAAATATACTCCAGTAGCATGTTTTATGCATTTTAGTAAATAGGACCCCTATGTGTAATGTAAGAACCCCTCATGTCTTGCTACACATCTATATTAGAAAACATACTTGAAACCATGTTCCTGCTTGCTTTTCTTACTTGCAATTTTAGATAAAATATTTTGTACAATATAGTATTAGTATCCTCCCAGATGAGTTAATGTTATGTTGACTAAATGGAAATTGCATTAAAAAATGCTTATGAATTCAATACAAATATATCAACACAACCCTCCACTCAGATAAACATCAAATTTAACCTCTGCATTCCTTTCTCATCCTGCCTGTGTTCTTCATCTTCGTCAGATGAAGACACATTTTCACAATTATATGAAATCCATATCTTCCTCTTTCCTGTTTGCCAACTGTGTGCCCAGAGAGGGTTTTGGATTTACTGGTTTCCTAGGGATTCAGCCAGCCAAGTCCCTCTTTCTATTTGACATCTCTGATATTGATATCAGTGTTTTTGGTAGAATACGAGTTTTAAATGCATGTACAGTATCGCATAAGGCTCCATAAAGTCTACATTCTGATGAGATGTAGGCAGGAGTGGAAAAAAGCCAAGAGAGGCTCTTTCTCTGCAAAGCAAAGTATTATGTAATGCGTTAGATACTTTTTATGGTCTCCTTTAACATTTTTGTACTTTTCCACTGAATATGAATATAGGTTTGCATTTCAAAACACTGGTATAGGCATGGTCTAACCACTAAATGGTTTAAAAGGTTCAATAGGTACTAGTTTTATCATCTATATTAAGATCCATCTGCTTATACTGCCTTTTCTCTGTAAAGACTAAGAGGGTGCCAGCATTTCTTGCTCTTAAACATTTGGAGTCTCTTTTCATGGAATTACTCCAAACAGGACAATATCCAAACCATGTTGTTTTTCAGTTTGCTATGCTATATTTACTCTGTTCAATATAATACAAAACTCATGGAAATTTTTCTGAATCTGGTTTGACTAGTGAAATATATCATTGTAGATCTGACATCTTTCACAAATTCTGTAGATTTTGGAAAGAGACACAACCAACAAACATTATGTGGTTAAAAAATTACTTTTTGCTTTGGTGTTTTTTTTTTTAGTATATCATGACCATGAGTAACTTGTTACATTGGCTCAAGATATGCATTATCTGTTGCAGTCTGTTTGTAAACTTCCCCAAATAACTCTGCCAACTTGCCTCATTGACCAGCATTATTTCCTACTATTACTCTGACAACCATATGGCCCTCCTTGCCTGCCCATCATCATCTCATGTTGTCACTTCTTCCCCTCTCAAATAACAAGACAAGAAACAATGGAATGAAAAGGGGCCACAGCTTAATGTACAATAATTTGCACAGTATTTTCAAAATACTTCTGTCCATCTGAGCCAGTCTAATCAATCTATTCATAGTCTGATGCCTTAAGGCCCACCAGGGAACCAGTCAGACCATCATCATCTTCATCATTATTTGTGAAGCAGTTTTCCACTAAGAAAGTCCAAAGCAACTTGCAATACATTAAGTAGAATTCAGATGCAGTATGCCAATAGGGCAAATGGTGTATTGGAGAAGATATATATGTTACGATTAGATCTTGGGTGGAGAATAACAGATAAGATTAGTGATAGGAAGTCAGGATAAACTCCCAAAGTATGTCCTATTTGTCTCTAAGTAGCCTCTCTTATGGACATTTTTATTTTTGGCCTACCATATAAGCCTGTTAGAATACATGGGATAATGGGCATTTAAAACTCAAAGTTAAAGTTTAAGTTTCTGCAATGGGCATACTATGGATAAAATACATATTTTAAAGAATATGGTCATTTAAATACATATAATAACCAGAGAAACTGGGCTGCAAGACTTTTCCAGCATTTGGGCTTTATGCTGAAAGAAATATTTTGCAACACTTCAAAATCAGAGCTGTAACAGTCAGTTGCAGAGCAGGTGGACCCTGTACTAGTAAGGCAAACAGATGCCTTTTGGAACTTGGCAAGTATCGACAAGAATGAGGACATGATTGGAGGTGAGCCCAAAAGATTCAGCTTTGCCAGATATTGATTGACTGATAAAGTTGCAGAATAAGAAGTATCATATAAGCATCATATGTATTTTAAGAGAAGAAACAACCAATGAGGAGAGACTTCATATTCAGAAGCTCCTTCCACCCCCCAATCATATGGGAGAAGAGGTAAACAGCATGTGGTGATGTGATGAACCATTTGGTCTCTTTTCATCCAATAACCCAGATGCCCTGACATTTTAAGGGTGTAGATTTATGCTGAGATCCAAACAATGAGATGAAAGACACACAATCAGATCCAACCAATGAGATGAAAGATATGCATTCTTGCTCCTTGATTGCATAAGACAACACCATAAAAGAGTGCTGCCAGAGCCTAAAAATGTGGCAAGCATTCAGCTCCAACATATCCAGGCAAATGCTCAGCCCAACATATCCAGGCAATGCAGGACAACTTAGGCAGATGACTAGGCCTTGGGCATATGATCAGACAGCCCAAAGCATATGTAAGCAAGCCATCATCAGATGTGACCAGAATGAGACAGACCAAACCAACCTGAGGGAGGCCTAAGACCAAAAGGAGACATGCAGAGGCAATATGGACTCCTAGCTATGTTCACTTCACTTCAGGAAGTGGTAAGAAAAGGGAGGAAAGTGGATAGTTAGAAGCACTATTTGCATATCATTTGGTATGGGGAATTGAAAATTGAACTTTGAAAAATATAAAATTACTTATAAGAACATAAGAAATTGCCATGCTGGGTCAGACCAAGGGTCCATCAAGCCCAGCATCCTGTTTCCAACAGAGGCCAAAACAAGGCCACAAGAACCTGGCAATTATTTGCCATCAATAAATTACATTATATACATCATCGGGTCAATTTTCAAAGGGCACGTGCACACTGCGTGCATTTTAGAATAGGCCCAGCCACACACGTATCCCCCTTTACATACAGAAGTGCTGGGCCCTGAAAAAGGGGCGGGCCGGGACAGCACCATTAGCCGCTATCCCAAGGAAGCATGCGCCGGCAGCCGGCTGGCGTGCGCAGATTACTTCTGCTCTGGAGGAGCAGTAAGTAATCTAACAAGAAAAAAATAAGTAGTTAGGAAGGGGTTAGGGGTCAGGGAGGAGAGGAGAGGAGAGGAGAGGGGAAAGGGTAGGTAGGTTAGGTAGGGGTATAGGGAACTGGGGAAGCCCTAGTCCTGTCGCAGCATGTGGGCTTTGAAAATTGCTATGGAGAAGGTACAGAGAAGAGCAACCAAAATGATAAAGGGGATGGAACAGCTCCCCTTTGAGGAAAGGCTGAAGAGGTTAGGGCTGTTCAGCTTGGAGAAGAGATGGCTGAGGGGGGATATGATAGAGGTCTTTAAGATCATGAGAGGTCTTGAACGAGTAGATGTGAATCGGTTATTTACACTTTCAGATAATAGAAGGACTAGGGGGCACTCCATGAAGTTAGCAAGTAGCACATTTAAGACTAATCGGAGAAAATTATTTTTCACTTAACGCACAATTAAGCTCTGGAATTTGTTGCCAGAAGATGTGGATAGTGCATTTAGTGTGTAGCTGGGTTTAAAAAAGGTTTGGATAAGTTCTTGGAGAAGTCCATTAACTGATGTTAATCAAGTTTAGTTAGGGAATTGCTACTGCTATTAATTGCATCAGTAGCATGGTATCTTCTTAGTGTTTGGGTAATTGCCAGGTTCTTGTGGTCTGGTTTGGCCTCTGTTGGAAAAAGGATGCTGGGCTTGATGGACCCTTGGTCTGACCCAGCATGGCAATTTCTTATGTTCTTATGTACAGCTTGGACCAGAGCTTTGGTGACAAACTAATATAAAGCCTAGACTATGGACTTGAGAATTGAGGGTTAGAGTTATTCTCCTAAGGATCACTTTTGAATGAGGATAACTGGGCTTTTCCCCCCCCCCCCCAATCCATATTTTATCCTGGTGTGCCAAGTAGGATTAGTAGTTGGATTTAGTCTGCATAGGAATAGTGAATGATGTGGCAGTCCTTGATGAGTTTTCTTAGGGGGGACTATGCCTAGGAGTCCATCTTTTGGTCCAACCATCTTCTTAAACTTGTGGCCTCTGAGCAGTATCCTAGAATTGAACTGATGCAACACACCCTTGACCTTAGCCCGCAATTACATGATATCAATCTTCTGCTGTACTGCTAGTCTCAGGAGCTGCTCTTCTCAAGGCAGCAGATTCATGCAGTTAGACCAGTTGTTCCTTCACCTGCTTTTACATTGGCTCCTGACCCCTGGCTCAGAGGGACCTGCCCCACCCCAATTTATGATTTGCATATTTTCCGTATCCCCTTCAGAGTTATCCCTTGCTCACTTCATTATTCTAAGGTTAGGTGGGATGAAAGTAACGAGAAAGGAGGAGGGATACCTGGCTCAACCACTTTTTAAGTTTTCCTTCCAGTCTCACCCCCATTCCCCTACATTCTATCCCATGGTATCTATAGTTCTGATGGGAACTTTTGTGCCAGAGATCAGATTGCAGGAAGGATCAAAGGGAGAATTAGAGGGCAGCAGGGGCGGGAATCAGGCAAAATGTTATGCAAGCACTATGCTCTGCAGGTCTGAGTTTTTTAGTTTCTAGTTAAAACATCTCATAGCACAAATGACAAAGTTGTCATATTGTGTGGCAGTATTTTGGTATGGGCAGTTATCATCTAGGAGCTAAAGATCAGCAAATTCATTTCACTTCCTAAATAATCTAGGATTTTAAATAGTACCCCCAAGTTTCTGTGATTCTGCTGCTGTGGAAGAAACCACACAATGAGTCTGTTGCCACATAATTTACAACCTGCCACACAATTAATGAACCTGAAGCTTCTCCAATCTCCTACTTCAATCACCTGGAAAGCCTACAGGATGCCTGCCTTTAGTATCAGCTCTCTCTCTGCTTCAAATTCCAGCTCCTCCTCTCACAAGTAGCCTGTTAGCACAGGAGGGGAGGGGTTGAGCCCTGGAGTAGACAGAACAAAGGCGAGAAGGGGCTCTCTGGTCCCCAATCCAACTCCTCTCCCTCCTGTTTCCCCCTTTCTCCTGCTGTGTTGAAGGGATGAGATTTGAGTGGACAGAGACAGCAGCGAGAATGTTTTATACCTTGAAGATCTCTTAATTAATTAATTAATTAATTAATTTTTAATTTTTATATACCGACATTCTTACATTTGATGTAAATCATACCGGTTTACATTAAACAGAATAGCAGGAAATAAATTTCCATAGTCTAATACAAAGAACATTTCTAATTAAAATTATTAACAAGCGAAAAGAAAAGGTAAAGAATTGGAATAAAGTTTAAATAAAAGAAAAATATAAAAGATTTTTTTTTTTTTACAAGCACAAGGGTTGCACGAAGGGGTGCACAAAGGGGAGGGCCCCTTTGTCGCGCCCCTTCGGCGCGCGGCGCCTGATGGTGAGGCGCTCTTCAACCGTCGCCGGAGCTCCCAGTGACATCAGGGGGGGGTGTGGTCATATATCGCAGTCATTCAATTTCCCTCACCTCCTGCTGTTGGTTGTTGGTTCCGTATCTTTTTTTTTTTTTTTTTCGCCATTCAGTTTGTTGTTTAGTTCTCGCGGGGGCCCAGGATGGAGAGTGGCCTCCCCGCTCGCCGGCGCCTGATGGTGAGGCGCTCTTCAACCGTCATAATTCAGACCAAATATGATTTTGATATAATTCCTGAATAGACTAATGACATTTTTCTAAAGGAATATCTTTAAATAAAGGGGTTTTTTTATCCTGCATATGTAGTCAACCATATACTACAAAGATCTGAATGTTTTTGGAATCCTTCAACTTCTGGTGTTCCACAACTGGCAGAGACAGCTTTAATTTCAATTCATAGAAGCCTCGATGGCTACTACTGCTCACAAGTTTCAATCCAGTGCTAGTTCAATCCCTTTTGGTGTTTGTTATCATGTGCCCAATACATGCACACAGATTTTGAGATATTGTTTAAAATCAATGTAAAAAGTTTTCAATAAAAAAAATGACTTTTTGCATAGTGAGAAATGTGAAGCTTTATGCAAATGTGCAACATATTTTTCTGCAGAATTTTGAAACATAGAAATATAGAAAAGACTGCAGAAAAGGACCAAATGATCCACCCAGTCTACCCAGCAAGTTTATGCCAGTATCTGCTGCACTGTGCAGGTAACCCCCATGCTTATTAGTTCACCCAGACCATAAAAGTCTGGGCCCTCAAATCCAATTTTCCTAATCCCTGCCGTGGAAGCAGAGAGGATTGTTAGAGCTGCATCAAAATTATAAGGCTTAATGCTTAAGGGTAGTTAAAGCCACCTCATAAAGTTACCCTCATGTTTAATTGTTCCCCAAACCATAAAAGTCAGGGCACTTGTTGGTTGCTGTCTGAATCCAATTCCCCTTTTCCCAATGCCTTTGAAGCAGAGAGCAATGCTGGAGTTGTATTAAGCATTGATACTGTTATTTTGAAAAATGTGCTACAGAATTTGTTAACTCTTGCCACTGAATCTTGAAAAATCTGCCAAAAGCAGCAAGATGCTGTAATTTAATGTTTTTTTTTTAATTTAATTTTATTTATATTCCACATCTTGACACTACAAAGCGGATTACATTCAGGTACTGTAGGTGTCATTTTGTTATAAATCATGAATGGCGTGATGAACTTCTTCTAAGTGAACATCTTTTGGATATCTGGTAATGCATGGATAGTCACTATGGGCCTCATTTTCCATCCAGATCGCACGCGATAAGAGATGTTTCGCACGCGAAAAGTCCCTTATCGCATGTGATACCAAAATGGGGGCGGAGTCGGCCCCGGAAGAGGAGGAGTTGGGGCGTCACTGGGGCTGACTCCACGAAGATGCCACAGACGACGAAAAGGTAAGGCCCTTTTCGTGTCCGAGTTTGCGCCCAATGGCTACACCTTCTATGGTGGTGCTATTGGGTGCGAAACTGGCAGCGATCTCACCGCGACGGTGCGATTGCTGCCGGCTAGCACAGGCCCCCCCCCCCCCCCGTTTCGGCCCCCCTCCCCGCATTCCCTAAAGTATCACAGGCCTGCGATACTTTAGAAAATGAGGCCCTATGTCATCACTTTAAGAATCAAGCTGTTGATTTAAATCTTGTATCTAATGCGCAATAATTGCTGTTTATTCAAAGACAACTGCAGTATTTGCATTTAAGAATTTTAAAATGTAAATATGAATCATCAAGAATAGTAAAGAGAGGTATGTTTTGTAGGTGCATTAAAACTAAACCAAAGGCAATTTTTTTGTCTCTGCCTTTAATGTGAAAGAAAAAGAGGCCTGACAGTTTGCACATGCTGTGCATTATGCTTAACCAGTTTAACTCTCTTTGCTTTGGATTTTGGAAGAGAGTCACACATTGTCACATGTAAAGGGACATTTCAATGTTGGTTTTTATTTCCAAGAGATTAAAAATAAGACATGCAACCACAAAGCTGGTTTATCTCATCTCTCTGTTGGAGCCAGCAGTAATGCCAAAAGTTAGATATTTGATAGGATTGTGATGTAGAAAGATGCTATTCCCATACTTTTAGATGCTTTCTTATCTTATCTAATCTTATCTTATTTATTTATTTACAAATATTTCTATACCATCCTTCCTGGAGAGATCAGGGAAGCTTACAGAGTTGAAAACATACATAGTATATAAAATGTGAAGTGCAATACATAAAACAAATGATCAAAAACACAAGTACCTCTATTATTAACTAAGGGGCAGATTTTCAAATGGTTATGCGTGTAATCCCGAAAACCTGCTCCTGTGCACACCGAGCCTATTTTATGCACATAAATGAGTTTTTAAAAACTATTTTTGTATATGTAACTTCTTTGAAATTTCACTGAATTTTCAAAGTTACGCGCTGGCCAGCTACTGGAGTGGCCTCGGAGGGAACGGGAAACGGGGAAAGCCATCGGGGCTCCCCTAGGGCCCTTGCGCGTGCTGGCCCTGGATTTTATAACATGCACGTGGCTGCACGCGCATGTTATAAAATCGGGTGTACATTTGTTCGCGCTGGGTAGCGCGCATAAATGTACCCCACGCGTGCAGGTTATAAAATCTGCCCCTAAGTGATATATGTTGTTATAATTTGTTATATTTTGTAAATGTATACTCATGTTATAGTTAAGTACGTTTATAATTTATTGATCACCCCTTGTTTTATGTAAACCGACATGATACGAACTCCGTGAATGCCGGTATAGAAAAAACTCAAATAAATAAATAAATAAAATAAATATGTATAAAATACACACTTTATTTTCTCTTACATTGATCTTTTTTGCTATTTTGTAAGTACACATCACTGTTAAAGATAATTAGCTACTTGACAGTACTGGCTTGCTCTTAGGGTCTGATTACTGAGGCTTTTTTCCCCATTCTGTATCTATGGGTAAAAGCTTAGTAAATCACTGATTGATACTTAGTATTAGAAAATGGCTAATAATGAACTGGCCATACTCAACAGTAAATTACATTTTATCAATTAATTTTTTGTGCTAAAGTACAAATATCTGCAAGGGCCTCACTAATTTAATGTATTTTGGGGGCAATTTTCAAAACTATACGGGTAGGTACAGGGTCTGTGTTACATCTTACTGCTGACCCTGCACTAATTCTCAAAGGGAAAATACTAGTCTACTTTCCCCTTGAAACTGCCAAGGAAAAAAAGTACCTGCATAGATTTGCAGCGTGATGCTAGAACGAGCATTCCGGATGAAGGATATCTTTTTTTAACAGTTTTAAAATATCAAAAAGAAAATACTGAATCAAGAAAACAGCCAAGTTCATTTAAAACCAATGTCACTCTTGAGGGACAGTATAGCATAAAAAATAGTTCAAGTGCTCTTACACTATTAGCCATCTCCTGTCAGCTCACATGCTTTTTGGCTATTTATTATGAAAAAAAAAAAAACCTGGATACATTTGAAAGAAAATATCAAAATTAAGGGGCGACTAACCCATCTGAGGACTATTCTCTGGGATTTTTTGGAAGCAGTTTAATTCTGCCAGCTGTCTGCTAAAGAAATCTAGCCAGGTGGGGCTTACAGCCCATGACTAAGGAACCTAGGAGTGCAGCTGTCCAGTCTGCCCTGAGGATGAATTCAAACAAACAGCAGGAATGAAAAGATCAGCTTTTGTTTTCAAGAAAGTAGCTACCTTCTTTGGTTCATTTTCTCTTCTTTGTGCTTTGGCTTTACTTATGGTCTCCCAAGGTTTTACAACCTAATAGGAAAATCACTAACATGTTTTTAACATTGGTAATTTAATCTGGTTTTAATATTTTTTTTTAACGAGAATTGTATTTATTTAAATGCATAGAACTGCTTGGTTACATCTGGACATAGTAGTGGTAGATTTTCATTTTGCAGAAATAGCTTTCCTAGTTTTTCTAAGATGCTGAAGGGTGTTCCTTGATATTGGTTCAATGCAAACTGTGGGCCATGCAAACTTCTTTATATTGCTTCATCGGTGGAGCTGAAACTAAATTTTCTAGTCTGAATATGCATGTCACCCTTAAGCAGAAGAATTCTGCCAGATACCACAAGGGCATTTACCTTCTCCAGAGTATTACTAGTAACTGAACAGAGTACGAACCATTATATCACCTCCTCTTTTTCACATACTGTAGTTGAGAGCACAGAGGATCTCAAAACATTAATAAAAGGTCCTTGTGCTTTTTGCAGTTGCTAAAAAGTAACCTAATTATAGGCATTGATGCTGCACGTAGAATTACTATATCAGAAACATCTTATGTCGAAGTGCCCTTTTCTGAAAAATTAACAGTTGACAGCTTTTATAACACGGCAATGTGGGGATGGCAGAATTGTAATTGACAAATATCCAAGCTCCATTTGCTGCCACGTGCCACACTTTTTAAAATAGCAATTTGCTATTTACATACAGTATATTATTAGTAAGCACTTAGCTGCTCCCTGTAACTTCTGAAAAAGGTTATAAATGAGGCATACATTGTAGCAATTTTCAAAAATCCATTTACATGTGTAAAACCTTTTGGAAATTCAGTGAAATTTCAAAGAAGTTACATATACAAAAATAGTTTTTAAAACCTTATTTATGTGCATAAAACATTTTGAAAATTACTCCCAAAGTTTCCATTTAACAGATCCCAGTATCTTTAGGATAAATGCCATGGGGCTGGATTTGATTTCTGTGGATGAATACTGGCAAACACAAAACTGAACCCCCCACACCCCACACTTCTAGCAGTTATTATTCCAACAAAGTTAGACATTTTCAGTCCCCTTCTTCTATGAGTAAATTATTTGATAAGCATATAACTAAAGGTTATATCTTGATTTCTTGTTAAGCATAATATTAAGAATGTCTTTTTCTATAGCAGAATAATTATTTTCATTCCATACAATCATACAAGCATCTTAAATACATTTGATGCTTCTGGTGGAAATCTATTGGCCTAACGAGTGAAAATGCTTGTAGTTGAGCGCTGTGGAGTCTTATAAACATGAAGATCATGATAGAATTGAATAAATCTATGTTCCATGTTTCTATGTGCCATGTCGGAAATACCTGAGTTATGAGACTTTGACAGCTAAAGTGCAGCTCACAGAAGACAGGGTCAGGGCCATTTAAGAGGCCACTGTTTCACTGAATGTGACAGAACTCAAGTAGTTTCTAGGATTGTTGACATGCTGTTGAAAATGTGTAGAGTATTGGACAAGAAACAGCCCACTGGGGTAGATGTTCAAAAACCTGCTGAAAGAGTAAGATAACTGGATAATTTACTATGTTATCTTTAGCTGGATATTCAGCAAAAAAGATCAGCCATTTTATCTATTTATTTGTTTTTGGGGTTTTTTGGTTTTTTTTGGGAGGGGGGGTGGTGAATATCTATCCAAATCTAACTGTACAAAAATTGGACTGTATACATTTAGGTCATTTATTTGTATGGCTGGAGTTGAATGGATATACTTAGCCAGTTAGCACTGAAATTCTATGCTAACTAAAACACCCACCCTGCTTCTGACCAATGAAATGTACGTGCCTTGCGATTTAAGGTGCACAAATTTATATTTATACAACTAACTTCCAAAATTTGCTCTTTAAATCTTTTGAAAAGCAACCCCGCAGTGTCTTTTTCTAAGATAAACCATGCCCTGGCTTTGGAAATTTTCCCAAGAAAAATCTTCTGACAAAGCAAAACACTGTGTAGCTTCTGATATTAGTTTACTGCAAACCAAAAACGTATTTTTGCTCTTAATGTGATGTTTCATCCTGCATGATAGGGATAGTCTTACTCATCATTTTGCACATGACTCAGAGTGGTTTAATGGTTTTCCTTCAAGAGTTCTGACAGCTGAGGAGCAGTGTTATTAGCTGGACAAAGAAAGGTTGGCACTTATATTTGTGGTAAGGGGCACTTGCATTTGTGGTAAGGTGTTTCCACTAATCCTTATATGGGAATAATTTTTTATACTGACCACAGGTTTTTGGTGTGGTTTTAGGAAACCAAAGAGGTTTATCCTCTGACTTTGGCCCAGTTACAAAAGCTGGCACTTATATTAGTGACTTATACAGTAGTATTCCAGCCACAAAGTCAGATGCCTTCAAATGCTTTCCGCTGTAAAAGAGAGTATTTATTTATTTATACATTAAATGTATGAATTGAAGTGTATCAAAGCACTCAATGCGGTTTACAATAACAAACACCATACAGCATAAAAAAAACAGCATGTCATCATACAGAACAATACATCAATTAGCTTGATAAAACCTAGCAGAGGAATAACATTGCAAGTAAAACAGCATTCAAAAAAGAAAACACCAATTTCCATCCACTACACCCCAAAACAGCTTCAACTAAAGGCCATGGTAAAAAGCCAGGCCATATTGTGCGGTTCAAGGTTTTCAGTGAGTTGACAAAAACAAAATGTCACAGCTATTTCTATTGAGTCTGGGAGAGGAGAACTTGGTGGTAGCAGAGGCAGAAAAATATGTTCCATACAGGCTACAGATGAGCTTTCTTGAAGGTGGGGTAAGTGCAAAGTAGATTCTCCCACATTTAGCATTATTGGAAACTGCAAATGTTTTTGCCTGCGATGAGGAAGGAGGGAAAGATTCTTTGACTTAGTCCCAGAATTATCACTGTGCAGCCTGAAAACTGTTCACTATCTTTGGGGAAGGACAGAGGATTCTCAAACCCTGCACAAAACTGTGTAAACTGTGTGAAAAAGTTTCATCCACATGTAGACGAGTTAGAAATCTGCTTGTTACAAGCGAAGAGAAAGGTAAAGAATGCTTATTTGCTTCTAGTTCTCTAATTATCTGTGTATGTTCTTCAGTTTTCAAATCTAGGGAAAATAATGGAAAAATATTACTACCTAATTCAGACTGGATTGGGAGCTTGCCATGTTTATGAAGCAAACTCAAAACCTACAAATTGGAATTTATTTGCACTTATTTCATGAAACTGGGAACTTTGGCAATTGTATTGAGTTTAGAATAATTTGTGCAGTTTTTCCTATAATTAATTAAACAAGCTGATACTGAAACTAAATTTATTTATTTAATTAATTAATTTATTTAGAATTTTTTTTTATACCGACATTCTTGATAAAAATATCAAATCATATCGGTTTCCAATGAAACAGAACAATCGCCGTTGTGGCGTTACATAGAACAAGCCGTCAAAAACATTAAATAACAGGTGAATATGAGTAAGATTATAAGTAATTATAAATAAGCAATTCAAATAAACAATTATAACTATTATAACTGACAATTAGTTATAAATAAAATAAAATAAAACATGTCATCTAGAGACAAATAACAATTAACAACTATGATGGAGGTAGGAGGCGAAAGCAACTTCTTATTTTCCTGATACCAGCTCAGCCCGGGGGTAAGCGAAGGCTTGCCCCAACGGAACTTTGAAACATCTTTCGCTGCTGTTGCCGGACGAGGGGCGCTTCCTGCTTCCGGGAGGAGGCGGGACCCGGACTCTTACCTATAAATTGCAGTTGCTGCTGAGTCCCACCGAGGTAGGAGGCGAAAGCAACTTCTTATTTTCCTGATACCAGCTCAGCCCGGGGGTAAGCGAAGGCTTGCCCCAACGGAACTTTGAAACATTTTTCGCTGCTGTTGCCGGACGAGGGGCGCTTCCTGCTTCCGGGAGGAGGCGGGACCCGGACTCTTACCTATAAATTGCAGTTGCTGCTGAGTCCCACCGAGGTGGGAGGCGAAAGCAACTTCTTATTTTCCTGATACCAGCTCAGCCCGGGGGTAAGCGAAGGCTTGCCCCAACGGAACTTTGAAACATCTTTCGCTGCTGTTGCCGGACGAGGGGCGCTTCCTGCTTCCGGGAGGAGGCGGGACCCGGACTCTTACCTATAAATTGCAGTTGCTGCTGAGTCCCACCGAGGTAGGAGGCGAAAGCAACTTCTTATTTTCCTGATACCAGCTCAGCCCGGGGGTAAGCGAAGGCTTGCCCCAACGGAACTTTGAAACATCTTTCGCTGCTGTTGCCGGACGAGGGGCGCTTCCTGCTTCCGGGAGGAGGCGGGACCCGGACTCTTACCTATAAATTCTTATCTCACTGCGGCGCGCAGCAGAGCCGGCGCGCTGCTGAAGCCGCGCGCGCTAAAGGGGCGCGCGGCTAAGCAGGGCTTAGCCGGGCTTTGCCGGATTTGCTGGATCTCTGGACATGTAATTATGATTAGATAAGTATTGAATGCTGCAAATACCCTTCTATCTCCCAGAAGTGTTCTTTCTTGTGTTATAGTTTATGCACCTTCCAAACATATTAGTTTTTTGACTTAAGTGTGTAGTACGTTATTTCCGATATGCCACACACTAAAAGGAAGGCTAGGATACGGCCTCCTAGTGAAGTGGTTAATTTAGAGGGTGGTCAGAAAACTGTGTTGGAATGGCTAGATCCCCAAATTCCCCCATGTGGGCTGGCCGTTGAAGGTGAGACACTGGAACGGGGTGACTCACCTCTGGCCATAGAGGTATCATTAAGCCCGGGGGCTCCGGCACCACCAGCTCCCCCTGGCAGAGATGGGGTAATAACCATAACTCAGACAGGGGATTGTCAAGGAGATATATTGAACCCTCCTGAGTTAGAGAATGGAACCGCTCAGTTAAAAGATACGTCTGAATTAAATCCAGATAATAATGAAAGATCTCAAATTAGTCTTTTGCAAAGTTCTCCAAAAGAGTATAGTACACCAAAAGATGGTAAATCTGATAAGGAAAAGAAAAAAAGTATTACAGTAGTTATTGAAGTTGAGAAAGCTTTGAAAAAACCCACATGTATTACCCTAGAAACATTATGGGATTGTATGGTAAAATTAGATACGTCAATCAATAGATTAACAGAGGTGGTAATGCAGACATCTACTTCGTTAGTATCTAATACAGCTGAACTGCAAAAGCAGAAAATGGATTTGAATATATTAGAAAAAAGAGTATTGCAAGTAGAAAAAATACAAAATCAACAGATTGTAGCTGGAGAGGATGTGAATAAAAGATTAGAAATCTTAGAAAATACAGTAAGATCGTTAAACTTAAGGGTTAACAACTTCCCTATAATAAGAAAAATGAATCCAGTTGAACTATTTAGGGCTTACTTGATACAGATTCTAAAAATCCCAGAGAAATGCCTTCCTGTCATCATAAAGGCATATTATCTAGGTGGGAAAATGAAAAAAATGAATAAAGCAGATCAAAATCAGAAATTAGAAGTAGATAATGAACGAGAAGTTGTTAATAATTCTATAGATTTGACAGATCTTTTACAAAAATCCCAGGATGAGATAGTAGTAAAATCTAGGGGGATACTATTAGTACAGCTGGCTTTTTCCTCAGATAAAGACCTCGTAATGAGATCGTTTTTCCAAAACAGGTTAGGTACCTTTTATGGTGAAAAAATTTGGATATTTCCAGATTTAATAAAGATCACTCAGATACGGAGGAAAAACTTTTTACAATATAGGGGGAAAGTTTTGGAGAAAGGCGGTTATTTCAATTTGAAATATCCATGCAGATGTATCGTAAAACTGAACGGTAATAACTATTCTTTTACAGATCCAGAGGGCTTAAGGGATCTTCTTGCAATGTAAAGTCCGGTATAGAGAAATGTGAGGGGATTGAATGCATAAATTTCATTTTGTTTTTGTTTGTTTCCTTAAGACCGTTCGATTGAAAAGAAAAGACACTTCTATTACCTTTAATATTAGTCTTATGAATGTCGGGTAAATAGTTTTCCTTTTGTGTTGAATAACAAAAAATTTTTTACCTGTGCAAATTATTGTATTATATCTGACTCTTAAGATTTTATTTTCAGTTGTATGTTAATATGTTTTCAAAAAACTTTATGAAAACAATAAACAGAATTCAAAAACAAAAAAAAAAACAACTATGATGGAGCAGCATAGGCAGTGATGAGCAGTGGTACATAGATTAGGTCGTCTGATGTATGTTGCTATGAGAAGGCGGGAACAAAAGGACGTGGCGGGACCAGGGGAATAGAGTAGACATGAGGAGGGAGAGGTTATGAATCTCAGGCTGGCAGATGGGTAGAGAAGAACCGGCTAGCATATGGGGAATAGGAAGAGCGAGGAGGGGGAGGGATGAATGGCATTATTTGTTTGTTTTTACATACTGACATTCGATCTGGGATATCACATTGGTTTACATAATATGATCTGCTCTCCTCCACGTGCTATTTACTGTGTGCTCATGCTAAGGCCTATAATTTAACAGACTAGTGTTACCTTTTTAGCATGCATACTATATAAAAGGATTTGCTGCTTGCAAGCATTGTAGGTTCAATGAGGGGCAGATATGGTTGAAAGAGGAAGAGACACTGGTACAAGAATGGAGACATGCTCATGGGAGAAGGTAAGAAAGAGAGAATGTTAAGATTTTGGACCCTTGTGTTCAGATGAGGTTGATGCAACCTACAGGGGAGTTCCTGAAGGTCCTCACCACCAACAGGCAAAGTAGATAGGTACAGACAATAAACTGAAGCTTCACCTATACCAGCCCCTTTTCCCTTGAGTTGAGCCTTTGGGTCCTAGGGACTCAACTCGAGGTGGCAGTCCTTAGGGCACAGACAGAAAAGTATAGCCGGGGTCAGACTGTAGTCAGAGGCAGTTGACAGGCAAGGATATAGAGAGTCCAGGCTAAGGTCAGCAGCAGGTGGCAGACAGGGATATCGAGAGTCCAGGCTAAGGTAAGTGGAAGTTGGCAAGCAGGGATATTGAGAGTACAGGCCAAGGTCAATATCAGAATCCATCCAAGGGTAGGAATGTGTTGGCTAGAGTGAGGCTGGAGAAATGAAGGCAGGCTCGAAAGATGAAGGCAAGTTTGGAGAGATGAAGGAAAGGCTGGGCAAGGCTTAAGAGATTAAGAACACAGCAACTCACACTACCCAAAAGATAGTCAACCCATTGATAAGGCAAAACAGTGTTGCATGGCCAGAGTTTCAATACCCTGCCATATGATATCATCAATCGGCATCTGGGAGTGCTGTTCCTGTCGCATGGCCTTCATAGGCCAGCACACACTGTGCATGTGTGCCTACAAGAAGGCCTCGGCAATGATGGTGGAGGCGTCCTGAGCACATGGAAGCCCTGAAGTTGGCAGGGAGGCAGCACTGGGTGAGTGCACTGGCTACCATAACAGTAGCCCCCTATTAAGCCCCTTCCTCTGGGCCCAAGGCTTAGGTCTGGAACTCCTTTACCAGAAGTGGCTTTGAAGTTGGTGGCAGGCTCCCAGGAATTCTTCTCTGGTCCAAAATGCTTCCATGTGATGAGATACTTGAGTTTGTTCCATCACCTGCATGAATCTATGATTTCCTATACCTCAAACTGTGGGTCTTCTTCAGTGGTGACATCCAAAGCTGTGGGAAACGTTTTGGAGACCAAGAAAAGGATCAGCAGTTTTATTAATGAGATGTGGAACACATTATGGATTTTCAATGTGATGGCAAGCTTCAGCTGGTATGTCATATGCCCCACTTGACATTAGACGGGGTAAGGTCCAATGAATCGAGGTGCCAGGCAGAGTGAGGGGACTTTATGGAGTAAGTGCTGGTGCTTAGCCATACAAGATTGCCCACTTTGAATTGCAGTGCTAGTCAACGTTAATTGTCTGCATACTTCTTAGCCCGAGCAATGGCTTGTGAGATGAGTTGATTGGTTTGAGCCCAAGGGTCATGGAGTTCTTTGGTCATGAGATGAGCTGCTGGGCACTCCACAGAGAGAGGCAGAAGTGATATCCAAGGATGTCTCCCATATACAATTTGAAATGGAGAGGAACCGGTGGCACTGTTCACGTGGTTAGAATGAAAGTTCCACCTAAGATAGCAAGATGGCCCATTCATCTTGTCTTCTGTTTACATACAGCTGGAGGAAAGTCTTGAGAACCTGATTGAGCCTCTTGGTCTGCCTGATTCCCTGAGGATAATAGGTTGTGGTGAAATCCAGAGCAATGCCAAGTTTCTGGCAGAGGGCCATAAATTAGACGCCTCTGTCAGACAGGATGAAAAAGAGGCCGTGTAATCAGAAAACATGTTGAATGAAGAGACTTGCCAATTCAGGAACTGTGGTTAATCCAGTGAAAGGTACAAAGTGAAACATTTTTGAGAATCTATCCACTATGACCCATATCATAGTGAAGCCATATGAGAGAGGGAGGTCCACAATGAAGTCTGTGGATATATAGGTCCAGAGTTTCCTGGGAGCTTGCAACGGCTCTAACAACCTCCAGGGTCAGGAATGCACAGCTTTGTTCTGAATGCAGGTAGGACAGGAATCCATGTAGTCCTTCACATCTTTCTTGACCAGCAACCACCAATAGTGGTATTGAATGAGGTCAAGTGTTTGGGATACTCCTGACATATTTGGGAGGGATATTGGAAAAATGTATCCAAAGTATGGTGGAGATTATATTATTTGATAATATTTCCCTTTTAAGTATTGGGATGGGGTGGGGGAGATTATTAGCAAGAAAGGCTTTTTTATTAGTTAAAAAATTGATATTGTCAATTTGGAAGGAAGAAACTTCAGGTTCAGGAAATGTTTGGCACTGCCACAATTTATAGCTTAATATGATGTGAATGCTGCAAAGGAGATATTTTCTGTCTAAATGGGTGTCAAGGACATGAAACCTTGGGCTGTGACATAGTTGATACAGCCTAAGAGGTGAACCCACTAGGCCCATGCTGACAGCAGGTAGACATGCTTTTACAGGTACTAGGACTAGGGCTTAGCCTATACCAGCCCCATTCCCTGCAAGTAGAGCCCTTGGATTCCAGAGGCAGGCAGGTCTTAGGTAATGGTCTTGTAAGGAGTGGTCAGACGAAGTCGATTAGTAGGGATGGGTATAAGATGAAATTTCCAATTTTGTTTTGGATCATTTTAAAAAATTCCAATGAAATTATGTCATAATCTCATTTTGTTTTGAAAATCTATTTAAAATAAAAAAAGTCACCAGTTGGGCTAGGGCCTCACGAAGGGAGTAGTCTGAATCCCAATGGAGGTATCCCAGCCTATGTCTAAGTGCAACTGGGCCTTGCCTAGGCATAGGCCATAACCCGAAAAAGGGAATGCAGCCTATGCCCAAGCATGAAGCTATGTTCTTGGCCTAGGCCCTGGTCCGATTTCAGGGCTTAGGCTGAGACATGAACAAAGGCCCAGGCCTGGAAAATTTCCCAATGACCCCATACTTACCAAATCTGATTTCACATCCTAGATCGATCCCAACACAGGGGCTGGCACAGAGGCCGGGTCCTGATTCCTGGGCCTTGGCCTAGAGTCAGACCCAGGCCTGGAGCTCAGGCCTCAGAGCTCCTCTTCAGTGTCTTCTTTCTTTGGCTTCTCTATACCAATTGACACCATCCACTGGGATCATTTTACTGGAGTTAATGAACTCTAGTGCATCCTTCCCAGTGGAGGGCACCAGTTTGATGTATAGCAGCTAATTCAATTGCCATACATCAAAATGGCGGCCTCTACAAGGGAGCATGTACCAGAGTTCATTAACTCCAGTGCAATGATCCCAGCGGACAGCATCAGATTGAAAAGAAGAGTTGGGGAACGAAGATGCTGAAAAAGAGCTCTGAGGCCTGGGACTGAGCCTGAACCAAGGCCCAGGCATCAGAACCTGGTTTCTGGGCCAGGCCCCATCATTGGGCATAAATACTGGATCTGGCATAGACTGAAGCCCTGGCATTGGACCTAAGCCTGGGCTGAGGCCCCGGCTTTAGGACTAAGCCTACAAAATGGGCTGCAGCATTGGGCCTGGTTGTTGGCCCTAACATATGCCAAGGCTCAGGCATCAGGACCCGGCTTCTGGGTCAGGCCTGGGTCCAGGCTGAGGCCCCTTCATCAGGACCCAGCCTTCAGGCCCAGCTCGGCATCAGGCCTAGGTCTTGGCTCTGGTCTAGTTCGAGGCCTCAACATCAGGACCCGGCCTCCAGGCCAGACCCCTGTGTTGGTCCTGGATCTGGGCCAAAGCCCTGGCTTCAGAAGCTGGCCTCTGGGCCAGGCCGTGCCAACAGGCCTGGGCCTGAACTCTGGCCTAGGCCCAGGCATAGGCATCATGTCCAGGCCTCCTGGAGTGGTTGACACAGTATAGCAGGTGAACCCATTAAGCCCACGCCAAGAGTTGGTGAATGTGTTCTTACAAGGACTAGGACTTCACCTAAACCAGACTCATTCTCCACAGGTTGAGCCCTTGTGTTCCCTTGGCTGGCAGGTCTTAGGTGAGGGTCCTGTAATGAGCGGTCAGACAAAGTTGAAAGCAGGCCAAGATCAGGATGGGCAATGAGCAAGCAGTGTTGAGGTCCAGGCCAAGATCGAGGCAGGCAGAGTTCAGGCAATGTCAAGGTCCAAGCAGGGGTCAGGACAAGTGGAGATCCATAAGAGTAGTCGAGGTCCAGGCTCAGGACACAAGAATCAGGCAGAGATAGACAAGACCATGCAGGGCACAGAGGGATCTACCACGACATGGTAGGGGCATGCAGGGCAAGCAAAATAGGAACACATCAAGGCAGGGCAAGACAACAACGAGACAAGTCAAAGAAAAAAGCAACATGCACTGCAGGATGTAGAAGAACCTGTTGCTGAGGTGCCATCTGGAGCGCAGCTGGGGTTTAAATCCTCAGCCCACACTTATGTCAACTCTCAGTGCCCTTTCAGCTTTCCTGCCCCAGAGTTTACAAAGCAGGGGCTATTGTGCGCATGTGTACCTTAGGAGGTGGCACGACTGGGAAAGAGCACAATGGTGGAATTCTTTCAGTGAAGAGGTCCTGGCAACATTGGGGTGAGTGTAGGCTGCCTGAGGTACAGAAACATCAGTAGGCCCAATGTTACACATAGGACATATTCAAAGTCTTCCCCAAATGGTATGTAGTATGATTTTAAATTAATTGTAAAATGTCCTCTATACCAATTTTGTAATTGAGAATTCAACTTGATGAATGACTGTCATGAATGTCTAGGAGATGGGATGGGAGGGAGATGAGAGGGTTCTGGTTATATATGAAGAAATACTTCTGGATTTGATAACTGTGTTGATCATGAAAGTGATTTGTTCATAATGTGCTATTGAGTATGACAGGTTACTGGTAACTTCTAACTGGAAGATGTATTTTGAGTTGACTTGGTTGGTATTGCTCCTGATTCATGAATAAACATTTCATAATGAATACGTGTTGAATGAGACATAGTGGGACTGAACGTGGGTTTGAAACTTTTCTTATATTGGTGTTAAATGAGAAGAAATATGACGTGTTTAACTAAAAAGGTTAAATATGAGCACTCACTGATGAAAATTTAGCCCTGTTCTTAAAACATTACCACTCATGTTCGTTTTTGTCTGGATAAATTTTGTGTGCATAAAAAAAATAAGATGAATTTTAAAAGAGATGTACGCACAAAATAGGAGATGCATGCGTAAATAATGCCGATTCATGATAGTGCTATTTTCAAAACCCCCGCACATACTTGCACAAGTACCAGTGTGCAAATAACTTTGCTTGTGTACAAAAGAGGCAGGTCAAGGGTGTTCAGGGGAGGGGCCAATATTTGAATGTACAAGTTGCAATTTTTTTTAAAGATGAATTTTAAAAGAAATATGCACAAAAATAGCACTTATTCATGCTATTTTATAAACCCTGCACATACGTGCACAAGTACTGGTGTACAAGTAACAGGGTGGGGTCAGCATTTACACACACAAGTTATGATTTTATAACCTGCAAATGCAGCACGTGTACAACTGTTACCTGCGTATATTTACTTCTGCTATTTATCAAGTGTAAGTCAGAATAAAACTCTTTAGGCCAGATTTTAGTGCCTACACGCAGGCGTAGATTTGTGCGTGCAACCCCGCGCGCACAAATCTACACCCGATTTTATAACATGCTGTTGCATTTGTGCCTATTCTCGCCCTCGCTCCACCCTCTCTACCTTGGTGGCGACTCCCTTCGGGTCTGACGTACCAATGCTGCCGCGCCTTCTCCTCGCCGCTTCTCCCGGAATCCCCGGGTTGGCCTGACGCTGCAGATCCGCCATGTTTCTGATGACGTAAGGGCGTGCGTGCAGAGTTTGTACCGGCAAGGGCGCGAACCTCGGGGGCATCCCCCGTAGTGACGTCATCCACTTCCAACTTAAATGGTCTTTGCTTGCAACTTCAGATCGAGTTTGCAAGGGAGATAACTCTCGCTGCTGCTCTGCCTCCACAAACTTACCTAGGGATACCCGCTCCTTGGAGGCCCTACTCTCTCTTCTTGATTTCAGATTGCTAAGATGGGATCCGATACTCGCTCCTCGAGGGCCTACGTCCCTGAATGCTCAGAAGACTCCTTACTGCCTGGAAGGGATCGCAGACGTGAACACTGGGAGTTCTGTTACAGATAGGAACCGGTGCTCGCTCCACGAAGGCCTATGCTCCTAATCTCTGAAGACTCTCTTCTGTCTAAGACGTTATCACAGGTACGGAGATCGTGAGTTGTTATTGCAGATGGGAACTGGAACTCGCTCCACGAAGACCTATGTTCCTAAAAGCCTCCAAAGACTCTCTTCTATTCCAGAAGTCATCTCATATACAGATATTGTGAGTTCTTATTCCAGACTGCATATAGGAACCAGTATTCGCCTACGGCTCCTGTTCCTGAATATACTGAAGACTCTCTGTTGCATAGAAGCCATTACAGACATCACAATTGTAAGTGTATCATCTACTACTGGCTATGTATCCTGCATACCCTGTCTACTCACTACCTATAGTCTCTCTCTACAGCTCAGCAACCCAGAGATCGCAGTTCCAGTATCTAAGGGACTTCAGCCCTGCCGGGCACATCAGCTCACTACTGCCACCTCTGGTGGTTCTACTTCCTGTCTAATAAAGAACTATCTGTATTTGTCTCCTTACTCCAGCCTAGCCGGTGGTCCCTCTCAGGATATCCTCCTGGGGGCACTGTCATCTGCCATCGGCCCAAGGATTCACCAATTTACATTAAAGTGTTTATTCCTTACACTACTAGAGCAGTATCATAACAGACTGCCACTCTGTGGGGAGCCAACCCACAAAAGAGGACTAACTCCGTCCAAGGAGTACAACGGACTGCTGGCTACTCTCCTTGGGGGAGCAGATTCTATAACAGATTGCCACTCCTCCTCTCTGGAGGAACAGATCTACATCAGCTTGCTAACTCCTCTCCTCTGGAGGAACTGATTACTAACAGTCTGCTAACTCCTCCCCTCTGGGGAAGCAGATCCATAACAGATTTCTACTCCTCCCCTCGGGAGGAGCTGATCAATAACAGATTGCTAGCTCCTCCCCTCTGGGGGAGCAGATCAATAACACATGCGTGCGCAGCCGCGTGCATGTTATAAAATCCGGGGTCAGCGCGCACAAGGGGGTGCACACTTGTACATCTTGCGCGCGCCGAGCCTTAGGGGAGCCCCAATGGCTTTCCCTGTTCCCTCTGAGCGGCCTCGGAGGGAACTTTCCTTCTGCCCCCCCCCCCCCACCTTCCCCTCCCTTCCCCTACCTAACCTGCCCCCCCAGCCCTACCTAAAACCCCCCCTAACCTTTATTTTTGAAGTTGTGACTGCCTCTGGGCAGGCGTAGGTTGTGCGTGCCGGCTGAGTGGCCCTATGGAGGCCTCTGGCCATGCCCCCGCCCCGGTCTGCCCACACCCTGCCCCTTTTTTCAAGCCCCGGGAAATACGCGCGTCCCAGGGCTTGCACACGTCGCCTGGCCTATGCAAAATAGGCTCGGCACGCGTAATCACCCTACACACGTAAATCCAGCTGGATTTACGCGCGTATGGCTTTTAAAATCTGCCCTTTTATATTTTGACATAGTAAGGAGTCTGGGTAAACTGGGGGTAATGCAGACTGAAGAACCAAGGGGGTCTTGTTCACTTAGAAATAAACCAGGCAAACTGATGGACTAATTGGTAAAACTTGTAATTTCCTTCTCATGCACATGTTATAAATGTGCTCACTTGTGCATGTAAAAGATGACAAGTTCTAAGGGAAATATGCGAATAACCTTTCCTTGTGTCACTGCTTAAAATTAGAGATGTTTTTTTTTTCATCCGGCCCAATCGCGGTTTTGTTTATCGGCTGCGCCCGAGCCGATAAACAAAAAACCCACCCCGAGCCTATAAAACTAATCCCTTAGCTTCCCCCACCCTCCCGACCCCCCAAAAAACTTTTTACAGGTACCTGGTGGTCCAGTGGGGGTCCCGGGAGCGATTTCTAGCTCCCGGGGTGTCGGCTGCCACTAATAAAAATGGCGCCGATGGCCTTTGCCCTTACCATGTGACAGGGTATCCGTGCCATTGACCGGCCCCTGTCACATGGTAGGAGCACTGGATGGCCCGCGCCATTTTTAAAGATGGGGCCGGCCATCCAGTGCTCCCGGGACCCCTGGGGCGGCCATCCAGTCTCGGGGGGGCCATCCAGTCTCGGGGGGCCATCCAGTCCTGGGGGGCCATCCAGACCCCGGTACGGCCATCCAGACCCCCGGGCCGGCCATCCAGTGCTCCTGGGACCCCCACTGGACCACCAGGTACCTGTAAAAAGTTTTTTGGGGGGTCGGGAGGGTGGGGGAAGCTAAGGGATTAGTTTTAAAGGGTCGGGGTGGGTTTAGGGGTTATTTTGTGTGCCATTTTTCCGCTCTCCCCCAAAATGATAAGAGAACCCCATGAACAATTTCGTGGGGTTTTCCTATCGTTTTGGGGGAGCCCCCGATTTCTGACGATTTTGAAAATATCGTACGATATTTTCATCGTCCGAAGCCCGATTCACTTCTCTACTTAAAATTAGGAGCACACATACAAGGGAATAAGCATATTTTCTATAATGAACATACACTTGTACGGATGATATAAAATTAATGGACACATGGGCTCTCGCTTACATTTGTGTGTATAAGGGTGCGCGTGCG
Organism: Rhinatrema bivittatum; assembly: GCF_901001135.1. NCBI lineage: Eukaryota > Metazoa > Chordata > Amphibia > Gymnophiona > Rhinatrematidae > Rhinatrema > Rhinatrema bivittatum. The sequence continues at coordinate 64,169,229 of NC_042620.1, read as the reverse complement.
CTCATTATAAAGTTACCGTCTGAATGCACTCAAAATATGTGTGTTCAGCTGGAGGAAATATTAAAAATGTACATGCACAAAGGCTTTCGGTTTTGGCCTGTATAGTTTTTGTGTATCTGTGTGCACATTAGTGACCTGAAATTTTAGCATATTCAAGGGGAGGATAATTTTCAGAGCCATTTCCATGGGTAAATCAGTACCTTACCCAAGGAAATGGGTAGTTAGAATATTGCCCTTCCTGTGTCCGAATAAACTTACCTGTGACTTGCTACTATACATGGAACTTTACCTGAAGACACCTTCACAGGGGACGGGGGTTGGAAAGGGGTTTAAAAAAGTATCGGCCAAATTTTAAATCAGCCACACGCGTAAAAATCACCACTTGCAGGTGGCCGGGCCCTGCCACCGCCACGCACATTTTCAAAGGGGCCCATCCACGCGCGTAAGTGGCGATACGTGCACAAGTGTTGGGCCCTGAGAAATGAGTGTGCCGGGTGGGGGGGGCGGGGGCATGTCTGGGCAGGGAGGGATGGGGCGGGACAGAGGCCGGCCAGGATAGTGGCCATTAGCTGCTCTCCCGGGGAAGCACGCGCCGGAAGCCGACCGGCACACATAAATTACTTCTGCTCCCAAGGAGCGGTAAGTAAAAAAAATAAAAAAATTGAGGCAAGGTAGGTTAGGTTTAGGGGATGGGGAGGAGAAGGGAAGGGGAAGGAAGGTTAGGCAGGGGGTTAGGGAAGTTCCCTCCCAGTCCGCTCCTTAATTGGAGTGGATTGGGAGGGAACTGGGCAAGGCTCGATTTCGTTGCCTCGTGGACTTTGCAAAAATTAAACCCCCCTTGCGTGCGCTGCCCACACACACATGCGCATGGCCAATGGATTTCATAACATGCGCATGCATATTGTAAAATTGTCGTGTCCATGCGGGTGCGCCAGTAACCGCATGCATATGGACGCGTGCACCTATGTTTTAAAATCTACCCCTAAATGTGTAATTTTTCATGGAAATACCACCTTCACAAACTAGCAGTTATAAATGTGTGGGTAGCTTTTCTGGGTTAATTTTCAAAGGCAAAGCATGCCTTTGAACACTAAGGGGCAATTTTCAAAACTGAGGTGGTAAATATTTTTACCTATGGATTTTGCACCAATTTTCAAAGAGAAAGTACACATGTGGGGCAATGTACATACTTTTACCCATATAAAGGGTGGGGAATTTTCAAATTAGCCTCTAACCCAGGTAAATGGGTAAATGGCTTTTGAAAATTGTTTTCTAAGAGAGCAATTTTAAAAACTATGCAGATTATTGCAAAGTCCGTTGTTTTTTTCCCTATGGACTTTGCACCAATTTGCAAAAAAAGAAAGTACCACATACTTTTCTTTTGAAAACTGCCAGTGGAAACATTACCCACAGAGAGTTGCACCTGCTTCTTCTGCTGATACATTTCCCTAAGAAAAAAGGCGCATAGTTTTGAAAATGTAAACTGTGTCTTTTTTGGCCTCAACTGTCCTAACTCTATCTCTGATACTTCCTACCTTTCCCTCAGGTAAATGTAGGCATGTTGTCGATTCCCCACATGTACTTTTTCCTGCCTAAGAGGTGGGACATTTTTAGACAGCTTTTTATTTGAGTAAATTGCCATTTGCATGGGTAAATGGTTTTGAAAATTGCTCTCCAAATTTTTAGCATCAGTTCTAGTGTATACTATAGGACCCTAAATCTTCAAAAATGTGTAACCATGTTTATTTTACTACTTTGCAGTTTTTCTCTATTTAAAAGGTCTCTATTTAATAGGTCTCGGTTTTTTTTATTCTAATCTTTGGACCGGATTTTAAGATGTACGCGTGGGTGTACATTTGTGTGCGCAACCCGGCGCACAAATGTACGCCCGATTTTATAACATGCACCCCCCCCCCCCACCTTCCCCTCCCTTCACTACTCCCCCAGCCCTACCTAAAACTCCCCCCTAACCTTTATTTTACAAGTTGCGCCTGCCTCCGGGCAGGCGTAGGTTGTGCGCGCTGGCCGAGTGGCCCTATGGAGGCCTCTGGCCATGCCCCACCCTGTCCCCGCCCCACCTCCCGGACCGCCCCTTTTTTCAAGCACCGGGACATACTCGTGTCCCCGGGGCTTTGCGCTCGTCGTCAGGCCTATGCAAAATAAGTTCGGCATGTGTAGGGCTTTTAAAATCTGCCCCTTTATATGTTAACATACTAACAGTATTCATTACTGAAAGGAGTATTGAGTACACTACCAATGGCAGTATCCTCAGCACCACTGGATAACCAATATGAGCCATCTCTGTACCAGCAGCTGTCTTCTTGCCCTCGTTGCATTATCCAACTCTGCAACATGTCCAGGCCCAATGGATCGGGAAACTGAGCCTGGGTCTTCAGACCACAGCGAAGAGCACTGTGGTATAACCCAGTGGGCCAGCTCTAAACAGGTTAATGTTTAAACTGTTAAACAAGCAGGTACTCTGGTTGAAAATAATATACATAAACAAGAGCTCTATCCTACTACACTAATGTCCTCCTATTCTTTGGTAAGCAAAATAAAATAGCAACCTAGTAATTTGTATCTAAATCATTTTCTGTAAAGAAGTCCTTTAGATAATGTACTAGGCCAAAGTTTCTTTTAAGTTACAAATACTCACAAAAGGTTTATATTATAAAGAGCTGCTTTGGAGATGTACAGATTTAGTTTGTAAGTACAAAGTGAACATGCAAATTGCCTTATCTTTTGGGATTCACAAACAACCATCATTCGGATTGATTTAATACATAGCTTTTTATCTTTAAAAGTGTTAATTAGAAAATAGAGACAGTTCTCTGAACACTTAAGGGTAATAAATAGATCAAAACACCATCCATGCTTCTATGTTGGAGCTTCTGAAGACTTTCTAAAGGGATTAATACAATTGTCAAAAAGACCATGATATACATATTAAATAGTGCTACCAAGCTACAATTGCATTTTTAGAACTCTTGCTTGCTATGCTTTTAAGCATTCATTATGCTAAATAAAATCAAGGATTTGCTTTCACAACTATAGCACATAAAGACCTATATTGCTTTCTGTTTTCTATATTGAAAATGGCCCAAAGTTATTGCATAGACGTTTCTTAACTTGGCACTGAAAGTTAGTTAAATTGGAAAAAGACTTGATATTGGCAAGGAATAACTTTAAGCAACATCCCTTCATTCCTTTCCTAGCAATGCATGTATAGAGATTAATTTCATGAAGAGAAACTGAAGATCTCTTTTAGGTCTGGTCTAGTGAACAAGTATGCAGAGTGTGATTAAACTTTCTTCTCTTTTTTTTAACTAGTTCTTTATTGAATTTATGAATTAAAGAAATGAATGCATCTTACATACAGAAATAGGTAGATGATCAATGATTAGACAATACTAGAAAAAAAAGAAAATATAAAAAAATCAAGCGAGTAAACACATCATAAATCATACATCTCCAAAACTAACTTTATCAAAGCAAAGGCAGAAAAAATTAGAAGTAAGGAAATTAAACAAACCAAAGAAAGAGGCCTGACGTGATTTCACAGGCACTGGCAGTGACACATCAATATGGTTCAAATATAAGACCTACTGGGGTCCAGGAAGAAAAATTGCAACTCTCCTAGAATTTAATAAATACTTGAGTTGCTCAGGAAGGAAAAACACAAAAGAATCATTCTGATATCTTTCATTCTCTCTTGGGTAGAGCATGCAAAATCAGGAAAAATATGAATCATGTGTCCATGAAACAAAGAGAAAATATTCTTGAAATATCTTTTCATCACTTCACTTAAATCCTGTTCAGAAATTAAAGAAACAAGAAACGTAGTGCACCCAATAATCTCAGCACCTGAATTTTCATCAAAAACAGGCAAATTTGCAATATTAGAAAACTGATCAGATTGTGACTACTGAGAACTCACACTATTAGTGGAGAGAAGAAAATAAGCTTTGTTATTAGAGGGAACCTTATGAGAATCAAAGTGGAGAATCTCAAGCAAATATTTCCTAAGAAGATGATAAGGATTCTCTCCCACCACCCTAGGAAAATTCAAGAATCATAAATTAAAATGCCTGATATGATTCAGAAGAAGTTCAGTTCTGTGAGAGAGGTTATTTTGATCCTTGACCACAGAAGAATTAAAAGTTTGAATATTTCCAATACAGTTTCAGTAGCCCAGAGTGTTAGACTTCATCTCCCCAAGCTGAAGATCATAATTATTCTAACGAGAAAGCTTTTTTGGTTGAAAGGACCTTCATACCACCGCATGGATACTGGTGCAAGGATTCTATCAACAAAAGTTTTCACCGCTAAAGGTACTCTTTAATCATTGGTCCGAGTAGCAAATACATTTGGTATTTTTTAATTTTTTTAAACTTTTAAATAAAAGAGATACTTCACTGAAAGGAGAAGTCTCAAATGAGTAAACACATCATAAACACTTCACTGAAAGGAAAAGTATCTCTTTTATTTAAAAGTTTAAAAAAATTTAAAAAAAACCACCTAATTTATTTGCTTCTCAGACCAATGATTACAGAGTACCTTTAGCAGTGAAAAAACTGGCTGGTAGAATCATTGCACCAGTATCCGCGGGATGGTATGAAGGTCCTTTCAATCAAAAAAGCTTTCTCATTAGAGATTCTCTGTACTTGTTTAATTGGTGAAACTTTTCAGCAAAATGTTTTTGCTAAGCAATTGTTTATTTCGGTTGCACAAGATATTGTTGACTTTTATAGTGTGATCATAATTGTTCCCCATACTGTTCACCTTGTTGGATACTCAGTCAATCTTTGTGTTACATTTCTTCAAAGAACTTCCAAAGCCTGCTATCACATCCCATATAGCATCTAAAGTAACCAAAGCTGGCTTGGCTGGAAAAGAGAGAGACTCATCAGGGGACTCATGATGTGCCGAACCTGCAATAACAATGGGTACTGAGACCAATGACTGTCAGCTCTCCCCTATCCACAATGGGAGAGGAAGAAACCAGGCAAGAGGCAAAACTTGGTCCACTGGGTCTTCCAGCAGCGAAGATGTTAATGGCTGCTTGAGCCCTACTCTTCCACATTCTCCCCCCCCCCCGTCACTGGCGCTGAGTGGATATCATCCTGAAGCACCAAGAGTTGCAGTGCTGGGTGGGGGCACATCTCTCAGCCAGTAGAAGGCAAGGATCAGGGAGATTGAGAGAAAACCTCTCCTAGTGAGTTGAGCGCCCCTTCGCCCAAACTCACAACTGAGTCAAGAGTCCCCATTTGCACTGCTGAACCAGGTAAGAAAGTTGGTATAACAGGGCAGGAGGTGTATATCAGAAGGGAAGACCCATACCTTCCCTTTTTTTTTTGGATGGCCATAGCCCCAGGGAAAGACAGATTATAAGGAAAAATCACAGAGCAGCATCTTGACCCAGTCTTATGCCACCATCTTGCCTTCACGTCTAACTTTCTTCTCTTAAAATGTATATTTTTAAAATTAATTTAAGGCTCATTTTAACCGTTAAGGTAGTAATTTGGTAAGATGGGGCATAAAAAAGTCAGGAAAAATGCATCTAAATTATTCAAATTTTCAAAACTGTCTCACACATAAGTCCACTTTGAAAATTATCCCACGAAACATTCCTGCACAAGTTATACCTATTAAAATATCTATGCAATATTTTTTTTGGCAAAAATTTATGTGCATATTTTTTTAAATGCAAAAGTATGTGTGTAAATCCAAAGAGTTCCCCAACTCTACCCCCAGGAATGCTTCTGCTCAATGCAGGCTAATTTACACACAAGCAAGGCATATGCAAATAAGTTTTCCCATATATTGGTCAGGCAATTTTGTAAAGCGTCATGTCTGCATGTATTTTTTACCTCCAGATGTCCCTTTGAAAATTCCGCTCAAAAGGGTAGATTTTTAAAGATGTGCGCGCGTCAATGTGTGCGCGGTTCCCGGCACATGCACATGGACACAGCGATTTTATAACATGCGCGTGCATGTTATAAAATCTGATACCCGCGTGCACATGCATGCCCGATTTTATATCGGCGCACAAGGGGGAGGTTTTCTTAAAAAGCACATGGCGACGCAATCGGGACAACCACAGTTCCCTTCCAATCCTCTCCAGCAGAGCGGACTGGGAGGGAACTTCCCTAACCCTCTACCTTTCCCCTCTCTTCCCCTCCCCTCCCCCTAAGCTCATCCTAATTAAGTTAAGGGGTAGATTTTAAAAGCTGCGCATGCTTCCCGGCACTCACACAGGGACGCACCGATTTTATAACATATGTGTGCATGTTAGAAAATCTGTGGGCCGTGCGCGTGTGTGGATGGCACGTACAGGGGGGTTTAATTTTGGAAAAGTATGCGCAGCAATGAGATCGGGCCTCTCCCATTTCCCTTCCAGTCTGCTCCAATTAAGGAACGCACTGAGAGGGAACTTCCCTACCCTCCTACCCAAACTCCCTCCCTCTTCCTCTCTCCTCCCCACCCCGTAAACCCTGTCTCGTACTTTTTTTTTGTTTGTTTTGTTGCTTACTGCTTGCGCTTCCCCGGCATAGTAGCAAATGGCCGCCTCCAGCCCCGCCCCTCCCCACCCCCCTGGACCGCTTCTTTCCTTGGGCCCAGCACTTCTGCATGTAATGGGGGTTATGCACGTGGCTGGGCCTATTTGAAAATGCGCGTAGCGTGCGCAAGGCTCGCCATGCACGTAATCACTGTTTTTTTTACGCGCGCAGCATTTTTAAAATCTCCCCGTAAATTTTTTTTGTTTTTAAACTTACTTCATCCTCACAGTTGAAGTAAGTTGGCCGGTGCGTGAATCACCGCGACAGTGCAAAATGGCTTTGTCCTGGCCAGCCCCCACCATCCTCAGCCCACCCCATTTTGCTCTGCCAGCACTTCTGCACATACCAGCAGATGTGCGCATGGCTGGGCCATTTTGAAAATGCTCTCGGCGTGGCCACGCCCATATCTGCTGGGATTTCTACATGCCAGCGTTTTAAAATCGACCCGTTAAGAGTCCAGAAAGGAAGCCATGGCCCTTAGGAGGATCAGTCAAATTCTGAAAAAGGCGATTTGGAAAAGGTTGGGCTCAAGAAGCTAAATAGCACAAAATAGGTCAATAAGCTTTTGGGACTGACTGGACTCTGAGATGTGGAATGCATTATTCTCCTTATTACAATTCTGTGATTGAAAAAGCCAGAGGAAGTGCATGGAGCAGGCTTAAGCCATGATGACAGTACAAACTGTGGTCAAGAAGCTAAAAATCTTTTTTGAATAGGCCCCATGTCTCAAATCTCTACAGACACACATAATGCCATGTTAATAACCATGTCATGTACAAACAAATGGAGACATGGAGAAAAAAGAGCGAGTTCTGCCAGTGACTCTTTCCGATTGGATGCTAGTCATTGTCCCTAAGAGAGAGGAGAATTCGTTCAGCTTTCTCTAGTGGTGACTTTGGACATTATGCACTTGCAAACATTACAGGCTCATGCTCATTCTCATTATCTCACTGATTTGCTAAAATGGCAACAGCATGGATCACTTTAGCAGCCTCTTTAATTTCCATCCCTGACTCATAACTTTCCTTCATCTGGTCTTCCTGGACTGGTATTGGGACACAGAAGACTATGCCTGCTAAGTCCTGCTGCTAGCTCCAGTAAGAATCACATATCAGTTTGTGTGAAACTGAAACCATAGATTCTGACAAATGCTAAAATCGTACTATATAGTACACTGTTAGAATATATACTTTATAGCATGCTATCAGGCCTGCATTTGTCAATAAGTACACTAAGCCTATGCCTAGGGTGGCAAAAATCTGGGGAGCAGCTGTTACACCCGTCGGTCACAGATGGCTGCAACCATTAATGCTCACCTAATTCTTTACTGCATTGACACCATTGGGGAAAGTGGCGGCCTCCACTAGCTACCGCCGACCTGTCTGATGTCCCCAGGACTGCGTGGGTGCTGTCAACCACCATCTTGCTTTCGGGATCGACTTAGGCACTCGCGCACGGGCCAGTCTTAAACACGTCATGGTGGGAACCTCGGGGGCACCGCCTCCGGATGACGTCTTCACTACACGATACTTAAGCCGGCTGGCCCTGCCTATTGACAACTTGGTAACGAGTTCCCTCATTGCTGAATCCGCTTCATTTACTACGGACTTCCCATTCCAGCTCAGCACTATTGGCGTGAGATTCTCTGGGTACCCGCTCCTCTTGGGCCCTTCCTCGTCTCTGGCTATCTGTTCCTCGGAGGGCCTTCTTGCCTTGGACTACTGCCTACCCCCGTTTCCCGGGGCTTCTGCTGGAACATTCATCACTGTGAGTACCTTGACTCTATGGACCACTACTGTACCATCTCTAGTGTGGAATCCTCTCTGATATACCCCGCGCTGAGGGCCACTACCGTACCTTCTCTAGTGTGGAATCCTCTCCGGTGTACCATGCACTGTGGGCCACTACCATATCATCTCTAGTAGGAGACCTCTTTGAGGTGCCTCGTGCTGTGACCTCTAGTGGGAAACCCTCACAGGTGTACGCCGTACTGCGGGCCACTACCGTATCATCTCTAAGTGAGGAACCCCCGATGTACCCTGCGCTGCAGGCCACTATCGAATCATCGCTACAGAGGAGGAGCCTTATCAGTGTACCCCCGCTCTGCGGACCATTGCCAGATCTCCACTACTGAGGTATTCCCTCTGGGTATACCCCACCACACAGACTCTGTGACTTTGTCCTGCACTCCCCACTTCTCGGGCAGTGCCTCTCTTTCTCTCTCTCTCTAAGAAAGACTCTAATCCACAGCTGTGTCTGACGTCCACTGGAACCTTGCCTTCCGATGGTGAGGCTCACAGGGCTTCTCCCTGTGGGCGGTACCATCTCTCATCTCAACCCAGGGCCCACATACCTACAAATCCTAACAGCAGCAGGCTGTCTGAAGATTTTCTTCTTTCCAGCTGTGCTCTTTCTCAGTCAGTAGAAAATAGATCTCTCTTTCCTGATCCAGCTCCTCCCCTCCAGGGAACAGGGTGTGACAGAGAAGGAAATGGGGAAAGGGGGCAGTGTTTGTGTGTGAGAGAAGGGATTGGTGCCAACTGTGTGTATGCCTGACTGGGTAGGAGGTTAGAGAGAGAATACAAGAGGGAACAAGACTGAAGTATAGTAGGGACATGTCCTCTTCCCCTATTCCATCAATGCAATTCAGATCCTTTCTTCCTTGACCTCAGATTCTACCTCCCAGATCCTACTTCTCCTTTTTCACCAGATTCTGGAACACACCCTCATTCCCTCCTATTCATATCTCCCTTACTCAGTCCCAGAGCTTCCCTTCTGTTCCCCCATCCCAGATGCCTGTTCTCCTTCTTCTATTCCTCAATCTTTCCCATCTCCCATCATCCTCATCCCCATTCCTCTTTCCTTCTCACACATTTCCCTTCTATCCCCAGTATTTCTCGCCTTCTCCTTTCTATATCTCTGGTCCTTTCCCCTCATACTATCCCTGAGATATATTTTCTTCACCCAATAAACAAAATAATTCACACATAAGCCAGTTTGAAAAATGACTTCAATTTTATAACTAGGGCTTCTGATTTTAAGTTTTAACCAATAAACCCAGATAAAACACCCCAAAGCAAAAAAATAAAATAAAATAGGTGTTTATATTAGACTACTTAAATCAAATTACTTATACTAAGCGGTGAACAGAACAACATAAACATTAACATAAGAACATAAGAACATGCCATACTGGGTCAGACCATGGGTCCATCAAGCCCGGCATCCTGTTTCCAACAGTGGCCAATTCAGGCCACAAGAACCTGGCAAGTACCCAAAAACTAAGTCTATTCCACGCTACTGTTGCTAGTAATAACAGTGGCTATTTTCTAAGTCAGCTTAATTAATAGCAGGTAATGGACTTCTCCTCCAAGAACTTATCCAATCATTGTTTTTTTATTTTATTTTATTTTTTTTTATAATTTATTCTTTATTGAATTTTTAATGTCATTACAAAAGAAAATCACATTTACTATGCATAAATCAGGAATATAAATATAACAGCAATAATTTTCAAAATATCAAAATTATCAAAACCAAAAAGAAACTACTGCTATATTTAACCATATAATGTGGGGGCCTTCATCCCATATAAAATAAAATAATATTAATGGTGAGTAAGGAGCTATTTCTATTTAATCTATTTCGCTTAACATAGATGATACCTCGTTCTCTAATTTTATCTGACTTTTATCTCTCAAGAAACTTTCCAATCCAATCCTTTTTTAAACACTGCTACACTAACTGCACTAACCACATCCTCTGGCAACAAATCCCAGATTTTAATTGTGTGTTGAGTGAAAAAGAACTTTCTCCGATTAGTTTTAAATGTGCCACATGCTAACTTCATGGAGTGCCCTCTAGTCTTTCTGTTATCTGAAAGAGTAAATAACTGATTCACATTAACCCGTTCTAGACCTCTTATGATTTTAAACATCTCTATCATATCCCCCTTCAGCTGTCTCTTCTCCAAGCTGAAAACTCCTAACCTCTTTAGTCTTTCCTCATAGGGAGCTGTTCCATTCCCTTTATCATTTTGGTTGCCCTTCTCTGTACCTTCTCCTTTGCATTGAAGCAGCGAGCAATGATGGAGTTCCATCACGGTATGAAGGCTTATTTGTTAAGGGTAGTATCTGCCACACCAGCAAGTTACCCCCAAGCCTCTTACTTCATTCTCCTCCCCCTTGCCATTAGGGATCCATAGTGTTTATCCCATGCCCTTTTGAAATCTTGCACCGTTTTAGCCTTTACCACTTCCTCTGGCAAGGCATTCCAGGCATCCACCACCCTGTCCATGAAGAAATATTTCCTGACATTGATTCTGAGTCATCTTCCTCGGAGTTTCATTTCATGACCCGTAGTTCTATTGGACTCTTTCCAGCAGAAAAGATTTGTTGTTGATCATGCTTCATTAAAACCTTTCAAGTATCTGAAGATCTGAATCATATCTCCTCTGCTCCTTCTCTCCTCCAGGTTATACATATTTATGTCCTTCAACCTCTCCTCATAAGTCATTTGATGGAGACCTCCCACCATTTGGCCACCCTTCTCTGGACCGCCTCCAACTTATCTCTCTCCTTTTTAAGATGCAGTCTCCAGAACTGAACACAGAACTCCATGTGATGCCTCACCTAGGACCTGTACAAGGGGATTATCACTTCTTTTTTCTTACTTGATATTCCTCTCTCTATGCAGCCCAGCATTCTTTTAGCTTTAGCTATCACATTATCACATTGCTTCACCATTTTTAGATCACTAGATTCTATCACCCCAAGGTCTCTCTCCTGTTCTGTGCACAGCAGCACTTGACCCCACATTGCATACAGTTCCTTTGGATTACCACATTCAAGATGCATGACTCTACACTTCTTGGCATTAAATCCCAGTTGCCATATCTTCAACCCTCTTCAAGCTTCCTTAAATCACACCTCATTCTCTCTATTATTTCCAGCATGTTCACTCTGAGGCTGATCTTAGTATCATCCACAAATAGACAAACTTTACTTTCTATCCCTTCCACAATGTTGCTCACAAAGATGTTGAACAAAACCAGTCCCAAAACCAATCCCTGCAGCACTTCACTTAACACTGTTCTCTCTTCAGTGTAGGCTCCATTTACCATCACACTCTGTCTTCTATCTGTCAACCAGTTTGTAATCCATGCAACCACCATGGTGCTCACTCCCAAGCTTCTCGTTTTGTTCACAAGTCTTCTATGTGGGACCATGTCAAAGGCTTTACTAAAATAAAGTAAATCACATTGAACACTCTTCCCTGAACCAATTCTCTAGTCACCTAATCAGATTCATCTGACAAGACCTTCCCCTGGTGAATACATGCTGTCACAGATAGAGCAAGTTACCAGATTGTAGGTAGTTCACTATCCTTCCTTTCAGCAGAGTCTCCATTAATTTTCCAACCACCGAGGTGAGGCTAACTGGTCTGTAATTTCTAGCCTCCTCTTTGTTACCACTCTTGTGAAGCGGGACCACCACCGCTCTTCTCCAGTCACTTGGCACCACTCCACGGATCTATTGAACAAGTCATGTAGTGGATCCCCCAATACATCTCTGAGCTCTTTCAGTATCTCAGTTGAATCTCATCTGGCCCCATGGCTTTGTCCACTTTCAGTTTTCTTAGCTCTTCCCATACATTCTCTTCCATAAACAGGGTTTCATCAAATCCATCCCCATCCACAGCCTTGTTAACCAGTGAAAGTCCTTCTCTAGGGTCTTCCTCAGTGAACACCAAACTGAAATCTTTGTTTAATATTTTCGCCTTTTCTTTGTCTCCTTCCACATATTGATCCTTTTCACGTTTCAGTTTCACTATACCATTTCAAACCTTTCTCCTTTCTTTGATGTATCTGGAAAAAGGTTTGTCACCTCTCTTTACCTCTTTGCCAATTCTTTCTTCCACCAGACTTTTTGCTTTCCTGATTACTTTCTTCATCTCTTTCAGTTTAACTAAGAACATAAGAAATTGCCATTCTGGGTCAGACCAAGGGTCCATCAAGCCAAGCATCCTGTTTCCAACATAGGCCAAACCAGGATACAAGAACTTGGCAAGTACCCAAACACCAAGAAGACCCCATGCTACTGATGCCAGTAATAGTAGTGGCTATTATTTAAGTCAACTAGATTAATAGCAATTAATGGACTTCTTCTCCAAGAACTTATCCAAACCTTTTTTGAACCCAGATACACTAACTGCACTAACCACATCCTCTGGCAAAAAATTCTAGAGCTTAATTGTGCGTTGAGTGAAAACACTTTCTCTGATTAGTCTTAAATGTCCTACTTGCTAACTTCATGGAGTGCCCCCTGGTCCTTCTATTATCCGAAAGTGTAAATAACCGATTAACATCTACTCTTTCAAGACCTCTCATGATTTTAAAGACCTCTATCATATCCCCCCTCAGCCGTCTCTTCTCCAAGCTGAACACGCCTAACCTGTTCAGCCTTTCCTCATAGGGGAGTTGTTCCATCCCCTTTATCATTTTGGTTGGCCTTCTCTGTACCTTCTCCATCGCAACTATATCTTTTTTTAGATGCGGCGACCAGAATTCTACACAGTATTCAAGGTGCGATCTCACCATAGAGCAATACAGAGGCATATGATATTTTCTGTTTTGTTAACCATTCCCTTCTTAATAATTCCTAACATTCTGTTTGCTTTTTTGACTGCTGCAGCACACTGAGCCGACAATTTTAAAGTATTATCCACTATGATGCCTAGATCTTTTTCCAGGGTGGTAGCTCCTAATATGGAACCTAACATCATGTAACTACAGCAAGGATTATTTTTCCCTATATGCAACAACTTGCACTTGTTCACATTATATTTCATCTGCCATTTGGATGCCCAGTCTTCCAGCCTTGCAAGGTCCTCCTGTAATGTATCACAATCCGCATGTGATTTAACTGCTCCTGATTTAGATATTCTTCCCTGTGTTCCTCTTTTTGAGATCCTTTATATTTCTTGAATGCTGTTCTTTTTATTTTTATTTTAACAGCCACCTCCTTTGAGAACCAGATGGTTTTCCTATTTCTCTTGCTTTTGATTACTTTACTAATGTAAAGATTAGTTGCATTTGCTACTGTACCTTTTATTTTGACCCACAGTTGTTCCACCTCTCCCATTTTCTCCCAGTCTTTAAGTTCCATCTCCAGGAATTTTCCCTTTTCATGTACATATTTTTGAAGTTCAAAACTTGGGTCTTCATGTGACTTGTCCGTGTCCTATTTGCAATATCAAATCATACCTTTTGATGATCACTGGTGCTAAGGTGGGCCCCAACTCGGACATTTGAGATTGTATCCCCATTTGTGAGCACTAAGTTAAGAATAGCGCCCTTCCTTATGGGTTCTATTACCATTTGTTTGAACAGAGCCCCTTTCAGGGCATCCACTATCTCTCTAATTCTGTTAGATTCAGCAGAAGGGATCCTCCAGTCTACGTCCGGCAGATTAAAATCTCCAACAATCAGCAAATCTCCCTTCCTTCCCACCCTTTGGATGTTTTCAACCAGCTCTCTGTCTAGCTCATCCATTTGAGTCAGACGCTTGTAAACTACTCCATAAAAAAAAGGAGTCACCATCTTCTTTTTTTTGGATGGCCCATAAGGCTTCTTCTCTACCCCTATTCTTTGCAGGTCAGTTGCCTGGATATTGTTTTTGACATAAAGAGCTACTCCTCCCCCTTTTCTGTCCTCTTTGTCCTTCCTTAACAAGTTATAGCCCAGTATGGCCACATCCCAATCATGAGATTCCATGAACCATGTCTCTGTAACAGCAACAGTGTCCAAGTCTGCCTCCACCATTAGGGCGTGCAGGTCTGCAATTTTATTACCCAGACTACGAGCATTTGTGCTCATAGCTCTCCATTTCTCTTGTTCTGCTTCTCTTTGACTTGTTTTTTGCTTATTCAGCTGACTTTTGTTATCCCTTTCACCCTTTTCCCTTGTTTTTGTATTTGGTTTTGTTTTTGCTTTTGTTGTTGTTGGGAGGTGATGTTCCAATATCCTCCTGCCAGCCCCGTTGGTTAGTTTAAATGCCTTATGGTATTTTTCACAGCCTATCCTTTGTTATGGTTATTGATGTTTGGGTGGATCCTTGGACACTGTGGCAGTTGACCATGCCCACGGGGGGCAGTCCCATGAAGGACCACAGTGTCAGGCTAGACTCTGGACACTCAAACACAGATTTGAATCTTTTATTAGACAGTTTTGTAAACCACCAGAGGTGGCAGTAGTGAGTAGTAGATTTTGAGCCCAGCTGGGCAGGTCTCCCACATAACGCTGGAACAGCGAATCCTCTGCTAGGCTGTGCTGTAGTGGAAAGAGACTGAGAGTTAGGAGTACACAATGAGAAGCATTCAGAGTCCCAGGTAGAATTAGGAGAAGCTCCGAGACAGGGAAAGCAGGCCCTTGAGGAGCGAGTACCTGATCCCTTAGAGCAGAGAGACTCAGTTGTAATGTACTCATGTAGCAGTAACAGAGATTCCACTAGACGAGAGGTCTGGCACCGGAACAGAGGGCAGGCCCTCTAGGAGCGAGTACCTGGTTCCAGTGAAGCAGTACTGTGGAATAGATGGTAGTTGTACTCACAGATGGAAACTGTTAGTGAAGTCTTCCAAGTAGAAAGGTTTGAAGATGCAGGCAGTGACTCAGGGAACATGGGCCCTCAAGGAGCGAGTTCCGGTTTCCTGATAGCACCTGGAAGAAGCAGAAGAGGCCCCCGAGGAGCGGGTACCCCATTAGCAAACCCCGAAGGGTGTAAGAGTTCCAGATAGTGCTGGAGTGGCAGAGCAGCTTTGGTAGGGAGAGCGAATCCCATCCATAGAGTTACCGTTGCTAACTCGATGAGCTAGCAAATACTGTAGGCTTAAATATCCGGGCAGCGTGACATCATCTCAGGGGGATGCCCCTGAGGTTCACGCCAACGTGGAAATAAAGATGAGGGCAGCGTGCGCGCGCGCCCTAAGGTACCTTGGAGGAGCATGGTGGGAGGCAGCACCAAAGCCGGTCCGGGGACGCCGGAGAGGACGGCAAACAGACGCCGTGGCAGCCAGTAGTCTGAGGTGAGCGGGAGGAGCCGCAAGTAGTGAGAGGTAGGCGGGGCGAAGCCGTCGAAGACTGACAGTCTCAACATCCTTTTACACAACTAATCTGTTAACCTGAATATTAAAGCCCTCATTTTCAGCTGTAATTATCATTAACTGAAACTACTTTAATCTTTAATTTAAAAGTTTTCAGTTCTAGTCAGCTAAACAGCATAAAGAGCATTCACATACACAGAACCTTTATTTATTCTCTCTGGGGTAGATTTTTAAAGTTATGCGCGGGCATAGATTTGTTCACGCAACCCGACACAAACAAATCTACGCCCGATTTTATAACATGCGTGCGCTGCCACGCGCATGTTATAAAATCTAGGGTCGGCGTGCGCAGGGAGGTGCACAATTGTGCAACCTGCGCACGCTGAGCAGACTGCCTCCGTTCCCTCTGAGGCCGCTCCGAAATCGGAGCGGCCTCGGAGGGAACTTTTTTCCCGCCCCCCCCACCTTCCCCTCCCTAACCCATCCCCCAGCCCTAACTAAATCCCCCCCACCTTTGTTAAGAAAGTTACGCCTGCCCGAGGCAGGTGTAACATGCGCGCGCAGGTGGGCTGCCGGCATGCCATGCCTTGGCCCGGGGTCTGGTTTGGAGGCCTCAGCCACATCCCCGGAATGCCCCCGGGCTGGCACCATGCCCACGGCCTCAGCCCCGGAACACCCCCGAATGCCGCGCCGCCCCTGACACGCCCCCCAAGCAAAGCCCCAGGACTTACGCGCGTCCCGGGGATTTGCGCGCGCCGGTACACAAGTCCCCTGCACGCGTAAATCCAGCTGAATTTACACGCGCAGGGCTTTTAAAATCTGCCCCTCTGTGTTTAGTTTAAATTTAGACACTTAAGCAGTCTTAATGAAAGTGCACCTGCAGCGTACTACTGCTCTTGACAGTGTGAACTGTAGCTCTCGTATAACAGTAAAAGATCTTTTTTTC
Organism: Rhinatrema bivittatum; assembly: GCF_901001135.1. Lineage (NCBI taxonomy): Eukaryota > Metazoa > Chordata > Amphibia > Gymnophiona > Rhinatrematidae > Rhinatrema > Rhinatrema bivittatum. The sequence goes on along the minus strand of NC_042620.1, from coordinate 64,152,624 downwards.
TTAACAAGATTCCTATTCCCCTGATGTCACTTGGAACAGTAGTTTTAAACAGACTGTAATGTGGGGTTATGATGGTTTGGATCTACTAATGCCCCCCACCAGCACAGTTGACATTAAAGAGTATTAATTTTTTATTAAAGTTTTGAGTGAAATTTCAGAGTAAGTAGATGCAATACAGCTTTGGTGTTCTTACACCGGCCACTTCACCCTGTTGTTCCTGTAGTGCAGGGCTTCCCAAACCTGTCCTGGGGACCCCACAGCCAGTCGGGTTTTCAGGATATCCACAATGAATATGCATGAGACACATTTGCATACCATGGAGACTCAGTATATGCCAATTTATCTCATGCATATTCATTGCGGATATCCTGAAAACCCGACTGGCTGTGGGGTCCCCAGGACAGGTTTGGGAAGCTCTGCTGTAGTGTCTTCTCAAGGCAGCCGGGTTACCATGGTGATAAAGTCTGTAGAAGTTTGAAAGAGATTGGAGTCTTGCAAAGCCATGCCCTAACATGCTCAAAACCTAGATCAGATCAACATAAGTTGTACGGACCGAAGTTTTTGTGTACCAAACATTTGTATTTCTAAATCAGTTTTCCCTTAGAAAATGTTATCTTTGCATTTTAATGGTAGCTGATGTAAGCTTCATTAATTTCATTCTTTTTTTTGTCACTAATTTACCATGGAAATGAAGGATTTTTACTCAATGTTAAATTTATCTTTTTCTAAAATTTTAAATGTATTTAGGGCTGGTTTAAAGGTCTTCTATCACTGCCTTGCTGTCCCTTAATACTAATTTATTTTATCCATTTAGATTTTTTTTAACATTAATACAGGCACTGAAATCACCATTATTTTTGCTTTCCTTAAACTTTAAATATCCCATCAGGAGTCAGATTAGGTCTCCCTGATACCCACACTGGTATCCCCATATTTGTTTTTATTTTTTTTTTAATTAAATTTGTCCTTGTTTTGTTTATATCCCTGAACTTTAGACTTTTCAAGGGAATATTTTAGACCCCCCCCCCCCAACCATGGGCCAATGTTTTTTTTTTTTCTTTTCTTCTGTTTTAATTTATTTTTCCTTATTTTATCAACTGTGGTAGCGCCACAAAACTTGATATCATGTCATTATGATGTCATCAGTACATTGTGGCTTGAATTTCCACAGTGCTGGGGGTTTTCCCAATGCCCCAAGATACCTACTGCTACTTCCTTTCAGAAGTGGCAGCTTCCTCAAGCTGCTGGCACCTTCAAAACTGAGCTACTGCAGTCTGACTTTGCAGTAAAACCACAGGAGGGAATCACCGGTTGCTCCGCCCCCTCCCATGTTGACTGCCCAGCCAGGAGAGGGAGTTAAGCACCTCCATGGCTGCTACTTAGCAGCTTGATGCCATTGCCAGTCTGCTTTCTGTGCTGCAGGTCAAGATAATCCTCTCTTTCTTCTTCCCAAGAGTCCTGAACACAACAGCCCAACACTGTTTCTGCAGCCCAATGCTGCAAACATGGGACTCTAGATCTCTTTAAAAATCTTAAATAAATGCTAAAAAATAAAAAGCCAGAATCCTGCCAAAGTATGGACAGTCCATCATACAGCACTGTATTCTTGCGAACATGTCAGTCAGGATAAGTATGTGACAGGATAATTGCCCATCACTAATAAAGTCCCCAGTATTTTTTGATCATTAGACCTTGGTAGTGTTTTTGCATTTTGAATCTTACCTTTGCCAAAAGCCCACCTTTTGGGGGCTAGGCTTCTTGGGGTATATAATGACTGGGAACATGTTTGTTTTTTTAGAGAGAAGGAGAGACCCACAAAGGGTGTTGGAGAGGAGTGAGGAGAGGTTTTTGTGGAGATTCCTGTCTAGGCATTTCAGGCCTATGGGGGATTTATTTTAATTTAAATTTCCTTGTAAATGCATCATTACCCTACTGGGTAATAGATACATCTTCACCAATCCCTCTCACCTGGAATCCTTTATTAGGCACAAAAGTAGTGGGAATATATCTGTTGAACAGGTTGTATATATGATCTTAGGTAGTAATAGATATCGAAACAAATTTTTAACCCTGCACATCCCTACTGTATTGCGGTGATATCGCGTGATATACAAGATATTTTGCATTGCCCTGCCCAGTTTCCCTCCCCTATTACAATGAACTGCTTTGCATGCATTTTGCATGCATGGATTTTGCAAATCCATGCAAAGCAGCTCATTAATAGGAAATTCTATGTTAACAATTTATCATGGCCAACTGAGAAATTGGTCAGCCATGACAAATTGAAATCACCTCCCTGGGAATTGTTAAATCAAATGTAGGGGCCCTGGGACCCTAATGTGGGTCCCAAGGTTCCCGGGTTCGATTGAAATGACTGACAAAAAGCACCAAAAAAGAAAAATTGTAGCAGGGTCAAAGCTGACCCTCTGTTTACCTTGGGGCCACACTTGAGCGGCACCAGGGTAAACTCATAAAGTAGTCAAGCAGTGATAGCCTGACACTCCCAACCCTATCTTCAATAAATAAATTGTACCCCCACCAACCTTTCCTTTAGAAATAAGTGATGCCATGGTATCTCCCCTCCTACCAGCCCCACCCCAATGTTCACATTTAATCATTGGGGGTGTAATGCCCCTCACTCCTTCCTTCCCCCATCCCGCATATGTAAGAAAATATCATTGGTTGTCAGTAGGAACCCCAGCCCCCAGCCCCCTTCCCATACCCCCAAATCCTTATATTTACTGATTACTGAGTGAATGTGTTGGATTTAATTAACTCTGGCACAACCCCAGCGGACAGCATCAGAAGAAAGAAGAGGTTGACGAGGGAGCAGCAGCGAGGCCTGGGCTTTGGGTCTTGGCCTGACCCAAGGCCGAGGCCCAGGCGTTGGACCTAGGCTTGGGCTTAGGCCTCGGCATTGGGAACTGGCCTCTGGGCCTGAGTCTGGTCCCTGGCCTAGGCTGAGGCCCAAGTGTCAGCACCTGGCCTCCAGACTGTGTCCCAGCTTTGGGTCTGGGTCCGGGCTGAGGTACCGGCATCGGGACCCGGCCTCCAGACCTGGTCATAGTATCAGGCTTGGGTCTGGGCTCCAGCCAAGGCCCAGACTTTGGGACCAAAGGCGAAGCCGTGCCATTGGAGACCCCCAATGGATCAGGTAAGAGACCCCAGCATCGTGTTAGGGCATAGGCAGCAGCTTCTACTTTGAGCCTCAGCCTAGGCCTTAAGTGAGTCCCTAGCTTTGGACCTAGACTTAGGCCCAATGCATAAATTTTAATTGAATGCAAGAAATAAGGTTTGTTTCATTTGGGATTCCTCCAATTCAGTTCAGAGGCCCCCAAATGAAACAAATAGCTCTTATTCATTGCATTTTTAACAGTTGTTTGAACTAAATGCACATCCCTACATCCCAATAGCTGCTGTTTTTTCTGGTTGTGTTAGAGAAGGGACCTTTACCTTATAGTTCAAATTTAGCATTTCTTGTAGTATTACCAAGGAAAGATAGAGACCCTCAATTACCTTCTTCATATTTTCTGATGTCATTTTTAAGATAAACTATTAGTGAAAATCTTAGCAGAAAGAATGAAAACTATTACTTCCAAATGAATCCCTTCTGATCAGGTAAGTTTTGATGCAGGCAGACAAGTAAATAATAATTTTAGAAGAGTACTAGCTGCACTACATCAGGTTGCCTTATGTGATGCAGAGACTTTGATGATAGGCATATGATTAAATGTCGATTTGCTAGAGAATGTCAGGCTGCAGTAGGATATATGATTTTTATGTTCATCTTATTTGTCTTTGGGTTAAAAAAAAGTACAGTTGGAGATCATATAAGCAGTGGTATAGTGGAAGTGGAGCTACATATGAATGATTATGGATATATATATATATATATATATATATATATATATATATATATATATATATATATATATGAATAGTAAGTGGGGGAAGGCATAGAGGCACACATAGCCATAGTTGAACAATGTCTTAAAGCTATGTAGGCAATGTTATTTAATTAGGTTTATTAAGATAAACTTAACTGTGCTATCTATACTTATGATTTTCTACTATATATCCATTTTGTTATAGTATACTGATATCATAATAGTCATTTAAAAATCTTTAAATCTAATATGATACTCTTCTAGGAGTTCCCTTAGTAAAGGGGAAGCCCATTATCCAAGTCTTCTCAGACACTAGGGGGTCATTCTATGATATGATAGCTGGAGCAAACCATTAAAGCAATCTGCCGTGGGATTCTTTAGCAAAGATGGCACGTTCCTCTACTCTACTCTGTGTAGCATAACCTTATTACTAGACCACACTCCATAGTAAGGATTCCAATGGGGACTTACATAGACTTAATGCATTTTGCATTGGAAATATACCTGCTGATCCAGAGAGTTTATCTGATTGACAAAGTTGAGGGCTGGAAAAATTTCTGAACGGACTTTTGGAGCTGTGCTGAACTTGGATATATAATTGGATATATAAATTGCTATGTACGCATCGTATCTGTTGTTCAGCAGCTGCACTTGTTTAAATTTTGAGTGGTCATGATTTCCCCTTCTTGGTAGTTAGTTCTTTATGTTTTAGATTGGGTTATTGTAATGATTCTCCATGAGGAGTTAGCAATCTGTAATAAAACCGCTATCTGATGGGAGAAGCAATCAGATAGGAGTTAGCAATCTGTAGTATTTAGGAGAGTTGTGGGTGGATCCTTGGACCAGTGGCAGATGACCATGCCCCCGGGAAAGACCCCGAGAGGGACCACCGGTCAGGCTCAGAGTATGGAGATGGACACACACTAGTTCTTTTATTAGACAGTATACTGAACCACCAGAGGTGGCAGTAGTGAGCTGGAATGCCCGGTTGGGCTGTAATCCCTCAGAAGCTGGAACAGTGATCCCTGGAGGCTGAGCTGTAGAGAAACTGAAATGTAGTGAGTAGGCAGGGTAAGCAGAGTTCATGTTCCGAACCTGATGGTAAGACTCATACAATGTCTCATAGAAGCCCAGGAGCTGGAATGTATAGGCCCTCGAGGAGCGAGTTCCTGGTTCCAGGGAAAGCTCTGAGAGAGCGATGGTAACTCACAGATGTAGTAGGCAGTGCTGACTTCCAGGCAGAAGTGAATTCGAAGAAGTCCGGGAACAAGGGCCCTTGAGCGAGTACCGGTTCCAGACTGCAATCTACAAAGTAAGAGAGAGAGCGAGGCCCCCGAGGAGCGGGTACACCTAGTTTGTCCGAGTAGGCAGAGTAGCTTAGGTAGCAAAACCCCCAGTTAGTCTGAGGAGGCAGATAGATAGAATGAATCCAAATCCATTGTCATTCCTTATCCTTGCTAACTTGACGTGTTAGCAAATTCTAAGACCTTAAATATCCGTCGTGGGTGACGTCATCTTCGGGGGATGCCCCCGAGGTTCGCGCCTTTGCTGGTACTTCATTTGGGGCCGCGCCACGTGCGCGCCCCTAGGCCTCCAGGAAACATGGAGGTTAGCAGAGTGGAGCCGGTCCGGGGATGCCGGAGAACCTTGCCAGAGGAACGCCGCGGCAGCCAATCTTCCCACAGGCAAAGAGGGAGGCGCCAAAGAGGTGTGGAAGGCGGAGAGAAGGCATCGGGAACCGACAGACACAACAGTTATCAGGTTCAGACTATGCTTAGGGGTTCTTTTGTAATGTTGTATCTTTCAGCACAGACTCTTGTAGCTGGTCTATATTACAGTGTATGTGAGCCATTGTGCATACACAGCATTTTGAGAGTCCTGTGCTTCCATTGATAGCAGTATTTGCAGCACTATTTGTATTTCTTTGATAGTAAGTTTATTTGTTCAGGTTTTGGATTGGGCTGTCTGGTTCAAAATGAGGATTTTATAATTGAAGAAGATTTAATTTAGGGTATGGGTGTTTGTGAATATGTTTATATGTTGTTTATGTATGTTTGGCTTATTTGGCAACCCTGTTTTATTGTGGTAATATTTGTTTTTATTATATTTTAATGATGACACTGGTGGGAAATTCTGATTGGTTTTCAAATTCAGTGATGAGTCACTTGGAATAGCTTTATAGACACCCCCGATGAAGCCTTGCTTGGAAAAACATGTCTGGATTATTTTCCTGTTCCTGTCAGTAGCTACTACCTGATGATCTCATTGAGTCATTTTAGGACTGATTTTCCTTTCTTACCAGGGACTACTGTCTGGTCAGTTCAACTTCTGATATGTTTTTTTGGGGATTGTTTAGTTTATTATATTTTTAGAATTTTTTTAGAATTTTTGATTTCTTACTGAGTGTTTAAAAGTGCACAAGTTTTATTTTTTTTTCTTTTCATTTCAAAATTTCTCAACAATTTGTTTTTGTGTGTTTATGTTTTAGTTTTTGGTAGTAGTCTTTATGTTGTCTTGTGAATGTTTGTATATAAATTCTGGATTTTTGGGCCCTCATTCAGTGGATGATATGTTTTTTGATTATTTGGATGTTTATAATTATTCTTTGATTTATTTGGTGGTTTAAATTTTATTTTTTTAGACTATTTTATTCTGTAATTTTAAGTTGTTTTAAGTTAAGTAATTTATTTTTTGTTATAAATTGATATAATAAAGATGATTTTCACATTTGTATAAAATTGAACATTATATGACTTTATATATGTTTAGTAGATTCTTAAAAGAAGCTATACATTTTGAAACTTTTGTGCTATTTCATTAAGATTCTTGGCTTACCTTGTATTTTCCATTATTGACACCAGATGACAGAATGACGTGGTGGAATCCAAGGTTTAATATAGATGGTTCTATGCAGGATGTGCTATGGATAGACTGTATTTTTTTAAGTCTCCCCCCTGAATTACCATATGGGATATTTAATAGGTAATTGGAAAAAGGTTGGACTCAATGGACCTCTGGTCTTCTTTCAGTCAAGCCAGCCATGTAACTATGGGTTAGATATACTAATTCACATATTCTAACAGCCATCCTTAATTCCAAAAGGAATTAAGGATGGCTGTTGGAATATGTGAAGTATATTGAATGGTCCACCTGTCCATTACAGAGTTTGTTGGCACTCTCTAGTTCAATGGCAGGATTTTAAAAGGGGCGCATAATGATGCTATTCCCAGTTTTACCAGTTCATCCCCAGATCACCCAGTTAAAAGAGAGGTCCTCCAAACCCCCTAGTTTAATAGCCTTCAATCTCCCCAGTTAGACCCAATGGTTAAAACTCCGCAGACCTGCCTATTTTTCTTTACGTTTTAAATTACATATTATCTATAGCAGAAGTAAAGTTACGCCGCAGGGGGCCTCAGTGTGCACTGAATCACATAAGTATTTACATGTACATCTCAGGTTCATCCCCTGAAATGCCCATGCCCCAACCAGGTCACACCCACACCCCACCCTTTTTTGAAATCTTCCAAGATGTACGCTCTCTGGTAGATACATGCTTATCTTGGCAGCTTTTAAAATCCACTTGGTGCATGTGAGTCCGACATACTCATGCATCCCCTAATTAATGTGTGTGTTGGGCTTTTAAAATTCACCTTTCAAGTAATAACTTGCAAATAGACCAGGAACAAAAACAAATCTTGCTAAATGGAATAAATACACTTTTTTAAAACTCATAGGCCATTTGCATGACATTAAACAGCCAAACTGTGCTTAAAAACTGAGTGGAGCATCTGTGGGCACATTGATGTCAGCTGTTGCAGTTTGGCTTCTATCCTGTAGGATGCTTCGCTCCTAGCTCAGGTCAATTTGTCCTTGCGCTACACGCCAATGTAATTGGAGCAACATCAAAGGGAAATATTTAGGTAATGAGTGGATTATTTAATAAACAAAGCCATCTTCCTCAGTTAAGGTCTCTTTTGGGAGCGTGCACCAAGACAGGTTTAGCCTTTTATAAGTGTATGCCTCAGAATAGCTACAAACAGAAGGTCTTCAAATTTGCTAGAGAATATCACATCTATTGAAGTTCCTCTTTTTGTTTTTTCCTATACATTTTTTTTTCTCTTCACTATTCATAGATATACACTGGAGAGACAGGAAACATTTCAAAATCATAATTCTCTTCAGTGGTTGTTTCTTTTTTGGTGGGTTTTTTTTTTTTGTTTTGTTTATATCAGAAAACAATTCAGCAGCTGATCACACACGTGGCTTCTCTTTACTTCAACACTTTCAACCTTGGCTTGAAAGGGATGGATCAGGAAGGAGACCAATTTCCTTCTTCAGGGATTAAGCTGTAAACTACCCTCTTTTATGTTCTTAAATCAAAGTTTTAGCTCTCTTTTCCAGCAATCCTGCTGTCATTTAGAAGAATCACTGAACATGTTAATCCAAACACTTCATTCATACTTTCACTGCCCTGATCATCAGGAAGGGATTCTATAGTTTAACTAAAGGTGTGACGCAGGAGTTAAATATCTGACATTAGAAAAAGGTGCACAAAAGCAGTCTGCCATTTAGTGCACCTCCCTGCATTGCAGGGTAATGCCAATCAGTTTCATTAGAATGTGATTTGCATGTAGACAAACTGATCTCGGCATGGATTTTCACCCATGTTTTAGTGCACATAAAAACCCTGTTAAATACCAGGGTTAAGTTTGTATGGAAAAGCATGCACTAAGGTCTGCACATCTTATTATATTGGTTCTTTATTGTGTAGTAAAGCTATTTACTAATAAGAAATAAGCATGGAAACAAATTCAACAAACATTTAAAGAAACAAAAATAATTTTTAAATGTTTTTAGCAGCATCAAAAGTAGAACTTCACTACAATAGTTTTTTTTAAAATGAACTACTCCACCCGCTTGTCATCATATGCCAATCTTTTTTCTTTTTCAAAATGAGGTGTGCCAAAATGGTGCTTAGTGTCTTACAACTTTTTAAATCAATTGAACAAACAAAACATGCCGCCGTTGTGAGTCACAAAAATACGACTTGACTTATGTAGACTTGCTTTTCTACATAAGTCAAGTTGGTGTTCTGTGCGACGGGCATGCTCCAAAATAAAAACTTTGCTAGGTCTTACTTTCGGGGGAGGTCCTATATTCAGCAATTCAGCAAAACCTCTACTAGGTCTTATTTTCGGGGGATGTCTTATTTTCGGGGAAACAGTTAATTTTCTTTGTGACTGACAGTGATGGCATGTTTTTTTGTTTAATTTGATTTAAAAAGTTGTGTGACTCTATTACCACCATTTTGGACATGCCTCATTTTGAAAAAGAAGACAGTGGCAAATGATGGGGATGAAGTAGTTCACTTAAAAAAAATTATTGGTGTGAAGCTCCACGTTTGATGCTGCTAAAAAACATTATTTTTGTTTCTTTAAATGATTTTTTAATTTGTTTCCACATTTATTTCTTATTTGATTTGTAAGCTATTTCCCACATCATAAATGTCTCATCTTAGGTACAAACTATTTATTGCATCCCGGAAAAACTTGTTAATTATGTTTTTCTGGTTTCATGTGAAAACCTGTGAGGTAGATTTTAAAAGTCTTGTGCATGCTTGAGGTTATCAACTTTGCGGATGATACAAAATTCTTCAGAGTAGTTAAATTACAAGCGGATTGTGATACATTACAGGAGGACCTTGCAAGACTGGAAGATTGGGCATCCAAATGGCAGATTAAATTTAATGTGGACAAGTGCAAGGTGTTGCATGTAGGGAAAAATAACCCTTGCTGTAGTTACACAATTTTAGGTTCCATATTAGGAGCTACCACCCAGGAAAAAGATCTAGGCATCATAGTGGATAATACTTTAAAATTGTTGGCTCAGTGTGCTGCAGCAGTCAAAAAAGCAAACAGAATGTTAGGAATTATTAGGAAGGGAATGGTTAATAAAACTGAAAATGTCATAATGCCTCTATATCGCTCCATGGTGATACTGTACCTTAAATTCTGTGTTCAATTCTGGTCGCCATATTTCAGAAAATATATAGTTGCAATGGAGAAGGTACAGAGAAGGGCAACCAAAATGATAAAGGGGATGGAACAGCTCCCCTATGAGGAATGGCTGAAGAGGTTAGTGCTGTTCAGCTTGTAGAAGAGACGGCTCTGGGGGGATACGATAGAGGTCTTTAAGATCATGAGAGGTCTTGAACGACTAGATGTGAATCAGTTATTTACACTTTCGAATAATAGAAGGACTAGGGTGCATTCCATGAAGTTAGCAAGTAGCACATTTAAGTCTAATCAGATAAAATTATTTTTCACTCAACGCACAATAAAGCTCTGGAATTTGTTGCCAGAGGATGTGGTTAGTGCAGTTAGTGTAGCTGGGTTCAAAAAAGGTTTGATAAGTTCTTGGAAGAGAAGTCCATTAACTGCTATTATCAAGTTTACTTAGGGAATAGCCACTGCTATTAATTGCATCAGTAGCATGGGATCTTCTTAATGTTTCAGTAATTGCCAGGTTCTTGTGGCCTGGTTTGGCCTCTGTTGGAAACAGGATGCTGGGCTTGATGGACCCTTGGTCTGACCCAGCATGGCAATTTCTTATGTTTCTTATGTTCCATGTGAAAACCTGTGAGATAGATTTTAAATGTCTTGTGCATGCAGAAAGGGTCATATATGAGCATAAGTGGGCTATGCAGGAGCTACACAAATTTTAAATAGCCGGGAAGGGCGCATACATTAATGATGTGTGTAACCTCTAATTGTTATGAATGGGCTCCGGTCAGGGGTTGTGAACACCACTAACAGGGGTGTCTCAGGGTGGAGAAAGGCAGGACTGCAGAAGAGTCTAGATGCTGACTGGTGCAGGCAGGAATGAGTAAACCCTATGGGCAAGTGGGAAGGTGGAATAGGTAGACTGAGTCTAATACTGGCTGGAGATACCTGATACCAGATGCATGAAGGTAAGGGTGAACTTGAATACTGGAACAGCATGGAGGTATGTGTGAGCGTGAATGTAGGTAAAGGTGTACAGGAAACTGGAACTGGGTGCTGGTAAGGATGAATTCAGGAAGCGTGCAGGTAAGAGTGATAATGGCTGGAGGTATAAGTGACTGGTTTGAGGAAACAAGACTGACAGAGAACTGAACAGACAAACCAGGACAGCACCAACATTGAACATGAAACACATAAGCCCGAAGGCAGCAGAGCGGAGAAAGCCCGTAGGCCACTGACAGCAGGCAGAAAGCCCATAGGCCACAGACGGCAGGCAGAAAGCCCGTAGGCCACACACACACAATAGGCAGAGGTCCGTAGGCCACACTCACACAGTAGGCAGAGGGCCCGTAGGCCACACACACACAGTAGGCAGGGGGCCGTAGGCCAGACACACAATAGCAAGGCAAGGCAGGTCAGAAGGCCCGTAGGCCACACACACACAGAAGGCCCGTAGGCCAGATACACAATAGCAAGGCAAGGCAGGTCAGAAGGCCCGTAGGCCACACACACACAGAAGGCCCGTAAGCCAGATACACAATAGCAAGGCAGGTCAGAAGGCCCGTAGGCCAGATACAGCAAGCACGGAAGGCTAGAGCAGGGAGCCCAGGCGAGCTCGATGCCGAAGCACCGATGGAACTACTAGACAGGGTTATAAAGGAGAGTCTGGGACATAGAGTAGACAGGAAGGAAGGAGTGGGCCAGCCAGAAGAGCATGCTCATGGGGGACCTCTGGTGGTGAGGCGGCTGCATAGCAGCCATGGTCGTAACACTAATTTTCCTTAGCTGTTGTATGTATGTTATGCATGCCACTTTCCTATAGCTCCTCAGTAGGCATAACATATGTGTGTGTGTGTGTGTGTGTGTGTGAGAGAGAGAGAGAACCTTTTTGTATGGTTCAGTCTGATACTCTATATAAGGACCATTGTAAGAGGGCACTTTGATTCAGGGTGAGTTTTCAGGAGGTGGGTTGGGGTTAGTGGTGGTGGTGTTGCAGACATATTCAGAGTTATCCATTATAAAATTGTCATCATTAAAGAATTTTAGACCTTATAAGTGATGAAAAGGAGTTAATTTGTACAATGTGGTCTCCTGGATTTGATAATATGTAGATAGTTTGTGTGTCCTCACCTGCTCTATTTGCAGAATGACTGCAGGCTGAGAGACTTTCAATCTGTTCAGGATGACCTTGAGCCACAGCTCCCAGTTTCTTGTAGCAGCTCAGAAGTAGAGTCAGTGGAATGAGTTAGCTACTATAGCAATTCTGCAGCATATTTGTTTACATTTGCATTGATTTGCACACCGAATACTGTTAATGTTATGTTATTAATAAAAGTTGTAATTTTCCAACTTTTCTTATGTTCTTTATAATTTATTTTATTCTTTATGATTTTCTGGGTGGGAGAAAAGGGATCTTAGTGTTCAGTGCAGAGAAGGGAGAAATGAAAGTTAGCATGGAGGTGGGATCTCCACATTGAGGAAGAGGAGAGAAGGAGGATCAGAGATGAAGAAAAGAGGGGAGGACTAGAAATGGGGGGAATAGGGAGAGGAGAATTGGTGTAGAGAGAAAGGAGCCATCAGAAATGGGATAGAAGATGAAGGCATGAGATGGCAGGAGGAAAGGGGAAGGACCAAGGTTGGGTTAAGAATGGAGAATCTGGTATAGAGGGCTTGGAAGGAGAGGGAGAGGAAAGAAGGATCAGATATGGAATAAGTATGAGGGAGGGATATTCTAGTACTGGATGCATATCCCTTCCCTCATTTTCTCTCTCTGTCTAGAACATCGCTCTCTCATATAAACCCAGGTTTGATAGACTCTTTTTTTCTCTCTATTTCTGACACATACACTTCTCATCTCTCACTTCTCTCTCTTTCTCTCTCATGCTCTCTCACTCTCTCTCTCTCACACACACACAAACACACTGCTTACCTCTCTTTCTTTCACACACACACACACACACACACACACACACACACACACACACACACACACACACCCTCTCTTACTAGGGATGTACATTTGTTTTAAATGAATCCCTATGAAAACCATGAAACATTTTGAATGATTTCATTTTGGGATATAGTGTGCTAAAAGTAAACAGCATGCACTATTTCCTAGAAAATTTAAAAAATATCATGGCTCCACCAAGTCACGGGGTCTGTGGTCGCTCAGGATTGGCCACAGGTTGGGAAATAGTCGAGCATAAAAAGGAGGCTACATCCTGGCTGGTTCCACAGTTTATTTACATGCGGAGTAAAAATACAGCAAGAGGTCTCACCTCAGCAGTCTCTTGGGTTAACAAACCAGTCAAATATACATTGGCTTCCTGGTTTCTCCCTGGGGACTCTTCTACTCTTCTGGGACCTGCTTTCTTATACTAGATTGCAGGGATGCTCCCTGGTCCCAGAATCCCTTGCTGGCCTGGATCTTAAGGACTGGGCAAGATATCTCACAGGGTCCTAGATATTACCCAATTGGGCTGAGCCAAAACCAATCGGGGCCTCCCCAGTCCCCTTCATCTCCTTAGCCCCTACCAATATCCAAGAGTCTAGGCTTATCTGATTGGTCTGAGTCAAATCCAACTAGAACCTCCCTACCTCCTACCCCAGAAAAATCAGCTAGGGCTGAGGACATTTCTGGCCCCCACTTATCCCTTCCATGGTTATCCTGTGAAGAGAAAAGAACAGGAGAGACTCTTTAAAATGGTGCCAGCCCTAAGTGTGGCATCAAAGTGATGTCACAATGGCACTATCTTGGGGCCAGTTGGTACCATTTTCTTGTATGGTCCATTCTGTCTGTCTTAATTTCTTTCCTATTGTAATACCATTGAACTCCCTTGCATTCTAGCTTTCTCTTCACTTTTTCACAACTGAGAATCCTCTGTGTATATCCCATGCTTTCTTGAATTCTGTTACTGCATTTTCACGCCACAGTCTCCACTGGGTTGGACACTCGACAGCCCAACTTGTGCATGTATCTCATGATTTTGGTGCATGCTGGGCTTTTACAATTTACCTTTTAGAGTTCACAGTTAAGAATATAAGAACATAAAATATGCCATACTGGGTCAGACCAAGGGTCACAAGTACCGGTCATGGTGTCCCACAGCCGGCAGCCCTACCTTCAGGTCCCGGGAACAGGCCCCCCATGAGGCTCTCTCCGTGGCCCTCTGGCCCGACCATGCCGCTGCCAGCATCCCTCTGGGCCTCCTTGGAGTGCACGCGATCTGCACAGCCTCTTGAAGGGCCAGAGGCCTGGCAGATCGCGCACGTACCAAGGAGGTGATGTCAGGGCTTGGGGCCTATTTAGCCCGGCCTAGCCCATGAGACCTCGCCTCGGCAACAGGTCTCTCTTCCTGTGAGTTGGTTGTCAGTTCCTGCATTCCTCTGTCCTGGTTCCTGCTCCGGTGTTCCTGTATCCTGGTTCCTTCTCCTGCGTCCTGATTCCTGGTCCTGTGTTCCTGCTCCCTCCTGGTTCCTGCCTTCCTTCTCTGCTCCTGGTTTCCATTTCCTCCTCCCCCTCTCGGACTGATCTCCTGGCTCTGACCCTTGCTTGGTCCTCGGATTCTGCTTCTCTGCCGCCTGCCTTGATCATCTGCTGCCTCCGACGTCTCTTGATTGCTGCATGCCCCGACCATCTACCTATTCCTGACGCTCCTCGACTGCTGCCTGCCCTGACCTCTGGTATGTCCAGCTCTGCTTCTTCGCCCCTCCTCAGGGAGGGCTACTCCCGAGTGACTCATGCCTAAGTCCTGCTGGCCCCGGTACCCAAGGGTTCAACCTGCGGGGAACGAGGGCTGGTAAAGGTGAAGTTCTTGTTGGGTCAGCTCTTCACAGCTGCCTTCTGATGATGAGGACCCGCAGGGTCCTTCCCCTGGGGGTAGCGTTAACCATGTCTCGGTCAGGGTTCCACTGAACAACAGTTTGCCGAGGCCATGGACCCAGCGAACCTTCCTAGTCTACAGGCCATTCCGGGCCTGGCCCAAAAGATTCAGCAGCAGCTGCACTGCCTTGAAATGCTAGCCAACACCGTGGAATACTTCACTGCACATTTGGATGCCACCACCAGTGCCAGTGCCTCTGCACCTGCGCTATCAGCTCCATCGGCATTGGCCATAGCATGAATCTGTCTTCCGGCTCCTCCTCGGTACTCCAGAGATCCCAGTGTCGGGGTTTCCTCAACCAATGTTTTATGCATTTTTCTCTGCAACCCGCTTAGTTTTCCAGTGACTCCATCAAGACGGAAGGCCTTGGCTTGGGCCTCTCCATTATGGGAGCGAGGGGACCCCATACTGCAGGACCTACAATGCTTCATGTTAAACTTCAAGCAGGTCTTCAATGAACTGGGATGTCTCACCATGGCCAGCTCTGATATCCTCCACCTCCGGCAGGGCTCCTGGACCCTGGCTGAATTTGCTATAGAATTCCGTACCCTAGAAACGGAGTTAGGTTGGCGGGAGGACAGCCTCCAAAGCATCTTCCTGGAGGGTTTCTCCCCATGGATTAAGGATGAGCTTGCTGCCCGAGATATCCCTGGTAGCCTGGATGCCCTCATAGACCTAGCAGGAAGACTTGATCATCACCTGCAGCAAAGACTTCGAGAAACTCATCCGCCCTGTCGGCCCATTCAACTGGCTCCCTCCTTCTCTCACTCCCCCCAGGCTCTCCCTGGGCCCAACGCCCCCTCCGGATCTGGGGCTTCAACTTTCAGAAGAACCCATGCAGTTGGGCCGCACCCATCTCTCTCCGGAGGAACGACAACTGAGACATTCTCTGGGCCTCTGCCTTTACTGTGCTGGGCAGGGCCACCTCTTGGCCAGTGCCCGATATGCCAGAGAAACTGCCAAATCTAGGTGTCAGTGGGGAGATGACCCTAGGTTGTACCTCTTCAGCTCCCCAATGCACTCATGCTAGTCTCTGTCATCCTTCCTCAGCACATCTACCCTACTCTGGTGCTGGTGGACTCCGGAGCCGGAGGGAATTTCATCTCCAGTGAAATGGTGACCCGAATGAACTTGTCCACCTCACCCCAGATTCCGCTGCTCATGATCTCTTCGATTCATGGGGTGCCCTTTCCCGGCCGGATTACTCGGATCACTGCCCTGGTTCGCTTATCCCTGGGATTCTTCATGAAGGAATTATTTCCTTCCTCATTTTAGAGAGATCTGTTCATCCCATTGTCTTGGGACAACCTTGGCTGCAAGCCCATTCTCCTCTTATCAATTGAAGCACCCTCCAGCTGACCTCCTGGGGGCCCAAGTGCCCTACCAACTGCCTCCGCCAGGTCCAGCACATTCTGGTGTCCATGGCCGCCACCTTCAGTGGCCTACCTCCCCAGTACATTGACCGAGGAAGTCTTCTCTAGGAAGATGGCAGAGACTCTCCCTGAACATCAGGTCTTTGATTGTGCCATTAATCTACTCCACGGTGCCATGCCTCCCAGGGGTCGGGTGTAGCCCTTGTCTCTCCCCGAGACCAGGGTGATGTACCAATACATTAAAGAAAACCTGGAAAGGGGTTTCATCCGGCCATCCACCTCCCTGGCGGGAGTCATGTTTTTCTTCGTCGCAAAAAAGGACGGGTCACTCTGGCCCTATATAGATTATCGTGGTTTAAACGCCATTACTAGGAAAGATCGCTATCCTTTACCCCTGATCCCAGAGCTTCTGGACCGTCTGCAAGGGGCAAAGATTTTTACCAAATTGGACCTTCGGGGGACCTATAATCTGGTCAGAATCCGGCCCGGTGATGAATGGAAGACCAGGTTTAATACCCATGATGGCCACTATGAATATCTGGTCATGCCATTCGGCTTATGTAATGCCCCCACTGTATTCCAGCACTTGATAAATGAAGTCTTCTGTGACCTGTTGCAAACCTCCATGCTGGTATACCTCGACGATGTCTTAATCTTCTCTAAAGATCTTCTATCTCATTGTCGAGACGTCTGACTGGTACTCCAACACCTTAGGGCTAACAGACTCAGCGAAACTCGAGAAATGTATGTTCGAGCGTGAGTCTCTCCCCTTCCTGGGGTATATTATATCTCCCATACCGGATTCCTCATGGATCCAGAAAAAACAGCTTACATCCAGAAGTGTCCTCAACCGTCAGGTCGCCGACCCCTGCAACGCTTCCTGGGGTTTGCGAATTTCTACAGACATTTTATCCCACATTATTCTCAGCTTGTGGCGCCACTCATCGCCCTCACCAAAAAAGGGGTGTACTCCAAGCAGAGGTCTCTGGATGCCATTTCCGCCTTCAACCAGTTAAAAAAAGCCTTCCTCCAAGACACCTGCCTCCGGACCCCACATGTCTGTTCATTGTAAAAGTCGACATCCCCAACAACATGTGCGGAGCCAGCATTCCAGCAATGGAGCCCTATTGCCCTGCTGTTTATTTTCCAGGAAATTCTCCCTGACTAAGAAGAATTATGGTATTGGAGATAAAGAGTTACTGGCCATTAAGATGGCCTTAGAAGAATGGCACCAATCCACGAGAGAATTTATTTGATCCCCCAATTATACTTTCAGTAATACATCAATTTTAAATTTGAATATTTTAAATCTGTGAGTATGGATTTAGTTGTTAATTCCTTAGCAGGTGTATTGGGTTAATCTATATAAATAAAAATGTTAAATAGTTTGGACAAAATCGCTAATCTCAGAAACCACTGAACCGATTGCTTTGAAATTTGGACACAACCTTCATGTCGCATGCAGGAAGGTTCTTCTGTACTTACATTACAGATATGTCACACCTGTGACAAGTAAATAGGTTTAAAAATTTTTTCCAGAAAATAGTGACATCTGCTGGACATAAGCGCCATCTGTTACACCTTACATTAACACACGCTACACTAATCATCTCGCCAGTCCAGGTCCACAGAGGATTTTCAGTTATGAAGAACTGAAGAGAAAGCTAGAATGCAAGGGAGTGCTATTTCATGTGTCCACCAAACTTCATAGTTATCACTTAATGGAGGTCAATCCTGGTAGACTAATCTTGCTCTGGTTTTCCCATTGTATTTATGGATGTATAAACTTACCTTTCCTAGATATGTTAGAACTATAAGTTCATAGATGCAATGGAACAAAATAGAATGGAATCATCCACTCTGTGTTTATCTGTCAAGTGGCAATCTTAGTCATAGTCATTTCATTCATCCTTAATATAGTGCACTGAAAAGGCTCTTTCTATAGTAGTCAAATGAAATGAAATCCTCTTAAAAACAAGATAGTTACAATTTAAATATAGTAGTGCTTTTTTAATTTGGGCAATTACTCTGTGACAATCATCAATTGCATAAATAGAGGGCTCATCAGCAGGAAAAAGGGGGTAATATTGTCCTTGTATAGGCCACTAGGGAGACCTTATCTTGAGTATTGTGTGGACTTGAACTGAGATAGGTACAGATAACCGTGTAAGGAAAATGGTTGGAAAGTTGCATTATTGCATTCAACCTGTCCTTCACTCCGTTGAAAGCAGAGGAAAGGGGAAGGATGCTAATAAGAAATAAAAGTATGGATAATGGAAACATAACATAATGAAAGTGCAGGGCATTGGATAGCCGGACTTGAACTAGAAGACTACATTTCTCCAGAAACCAACTAGGTCGACACAGACAGGTCAATGATGCCTATAAATCTAGAGAAATCTAGGTGATCAACTGATCGGAAAACAGCCTTGCTGGATTAAGTCTGAGAATTTATATGCTCATCTGTCTCTAGAAACAAAAACCTTATATATCTTATCCCTATGTAAGTCCATGGATTCTTTCACTGATGCTGAATCAAGCACACATATAAGTGAACTTACATTGTTTGGATGCCTGCATTAACTGTCCCTGACGAAGTTTCAAAATGAAACATGAGTTGTATCAGACTAGACAAGTTTGTGGCATTACAGGGCTATGGAGAAGGATTACAATTTTCATGTAATAAGTGTTGCTAAGTTTTGTGCCTTCACTTTAAAAACTGTGCAAATACACAAAAAACATACTTCGTGCAAATATAAAAATAATATTTCCTAGCGTGTAGCAGATGGACTCAGAACAAGTGGGTATAGTGTGCTCGTGCTAGCAGTTGGAGACGGATCTGACATCAGCACGGGTACATATACCCCCACAGGAAGTGAAGCAACTCAGTAATTTCCGTCTCCAAAGCAGTTTGGAGTGCCTGCACACTTGCTGAGCGTGTTTTCCAATACTACTTTCTACTTTCTACTTTCCAAATTTCTCAGAAGACGAGCCCTGCATTCCTGCGGTGATACCCTCAGGTCCCTCCCCCAGTTGAGTTTCCTGAGGTGATTTCCGCGATCCCTCGGAGGTCTACGCCTCGGTCCAGTGGCTGAATCGCGGCAGGGATCTAGCCCCCAAGCGAGAAGGGCTCGGGCGTGGCTGAGAGGCGCCTCGGTCCCGGCGAGGACTTAGCCCCGAGCGAGACGAGTTCGGCGGCTTAGAGGCAGCGGGTGCACTTCCTCGAGCGCGGCGGTGAAGGTATTTCCCCTCTCCCCCCGCAGCCGGAGACCGCCCGGTTACAGCCGGGAAGCGCCGAAGATCAGGTAAGGTGTACATCTCTTACTTTTTGGTCTCCGAGGTACGAGGATCGGCGGCGTTGCCTGCACGCGGCACGCGGTGGAGGTCGCCATTTTGTCTGCCTTGTTCAGGTATTGAGCGCCCACGGATAGGCGCACACGGATAGGCGCCTGTTGATAGGCGCACAACTCAGCATCTGGCGTGAAAGCTCTTGGCCTGTGCTCAGCGTGCCAGCTTAGAGCCACGCAGAGCGAGGAGCCAGACTCCCTTTGTGCCCAATGTGAGGAGGCCGTGGGAGCCTCGGGCCAGGACCAGTCTCAACCGAGGTTTACCGACAGTTCCCCAGGGGCCACCCCGGATCTAGCGGGCCGTCTCGAACAGCCAGGAATCCCGGGGGGGGGGGGGGCGGCAGTGCCTGACGGAGTTGGCTATTCCAGGCCCCAGCACCATGGAGGCGTCTATGCAGAACCCCCTGCTGGAGGGTCTTCATCCCACAGCCCGCCATTTCCCCTTCCTGCAAGCGGCGCAACAGCTGATAGATTTGGAGTGGAATGCGCCGGAGGCCTCGTTCAAAGGGGGTCGGGCCCTGTCTGGCATGTACCCCCTGGACCCGGCAATCAAGGATATGCTGGCATGCCCTAAGGTGGACACCATAGTTAGCGCTGTGGTCAAGCGCACTACCATTCCAGTGGAGGGGGGGGGCAGCCCTCAAGGAGGCTCATGACCGACGCCTGGACGCCATCCTGAAACAAACCTTTGAGGTGGCAGCTCTGTCTCTACGAATCACAACCTGCTGCACAGTGGTGACGCGTTCCTGTTTGTCCCTAGAAAAAGCCCCGCTGATGGCTTGGGCAGAGGCGTACCTCCAGGACATCTCCACCGTCCACATTGCCGGAAGGGACAACACCACGGCAGACTTCTTCAGCAGGGAAAGCCTAAATCCGGGAGACTGGCAGCTGTCCCCCACAGCCTTCCAGATGATTGTGGATCAGTGGGGGACTCCGGACATGGACCTACTAGCGGACAGGTCCAATGCTCAAGTACCCAGATACTTCAGCCGCAAGCGAGATCCGTTCTCTCACGGGATCGACGCCCTGGTTCAGCCATGGCCTCTGCTATACGCCTTTCCGCCGTGGCCCCTGCTGGGCGCCCTTATACACAAGATTCAGAGGCACAGGGGCCTAGTTCTTCTAGTGGCACCAGACTGGCCAAGAAGACCCTGGTACGCGGACATGAGAAGACTACTGACAGGGGAGCCCCTTCCCCTGCCTCCTCTCAGGGACCTGCTACGTCCCATCCTCCCGAGGATCCAGCTCAATTCTCTCTTACGGTCTGGCCATTGAGAGGGCTAGACTGAAGAAAAGAGGTTTCTCGGAGCCGGTGATAGATACACTCCTCCGAGCCCGCAAGTTTTCCACATCCCTCACCTACATAAGGATCTGGAGAGTATTTGAAGCCTGGTGCGACACTCATGGCACCAATCCACATGCGACCACAATCCGTATTGTTCTGGATTTCCTGCAGGATGGGCTTCAGAAGGGCCTCTCCCTAAGCTCCATCAAGGTTCAGGTGGCTGCGCTGTCTTGCTACGGTCCCAGGAGGGATGGCAAGACCATTGCCACGCACCCAGATGTTTCCTGCTTCCTGAAAGGAGTCAAGCACATTCGTCCGCCACTGAAGTGGCCAGTGCCCCTGTGGAACCTCAACATAGTTTTGGATTTCCTCGCGGGATCCACCTTCAGACCCCTCCGGGGCCTGTCTCTCCGTTCACTAACTTTGAAGATGGTGTTCTTGCTGGCAGTGTGTTCAGCACGCCACATCTCAGAGCTACAAGCGCTGTCCTGCCGTGATCCCTTTCTCAGGCTCATTCCAGAGGCTATCCATCTTCGCACGGTTCCCTCCTTCTTACCTAAAGTAGTCTCACAATTTCACCTCAACCAAACCATATCCTTGCCAACCACGGTGGGTTTGAAGAAGTCGGAAGAAGGGCGTTTGCTACGCCATCTCGACATCGGCAGATTGCTGCCCAGATACCTGGAAATGACAGAAGCAGTACGAAAGACGGACCATCTGTTCGTCCTTCACAGCGGGAAGAAACAAGGGGAAGCGGCCTCACGGCCCACCATCGCCCGCTGGATCAAAGAAGTTATCAGAGCGACCTACGTAGAGTCCGGGAAGTCACCGCCTCTGTAGGTCAAGCCTCATTCCACCAGAGCGCAGGCGGCCTCTTCGGCAGAATCTAGGATGCTGTCGCCCGCGGAGATATGTAAGGCGGCGACGTGGTCCTCCCTCCATACCTTCTCCAGATTTTACCGTCTGGACGTCCAGGCCAGGGAGGACACAGCATTTGCGAGGGCAGTCCTACGCGGTCCTCAGGCAGCTTCCCACCCAGTCCGGGAGTAGCTTTTGTACATCCCACTTGTTCTGAGTCCCATCTGCTACACGCTAGGAATGTAGAGATTACTTACCTGATAATCTCCTTTTCCTTAGTGTATGCAGATGGACTCACCATCCCGCCCGGCTGCCAGTATACATGGGTTTCACCAATTCAAGGTAAGGCATTTCATTTCTTACACGAGAGCGTCCACTCTACCAGGTGTCGGCGCCTTCCGGTTGGGAGCGCTGGCGGTCTCCAGCTACTATCAATCGGTCAGGGGAATCCTGTTTCATTAATTAATTGATCGGTCAGTACACATATATCCATAACAGCTTTTGCAAGGAAGATTACTAAGTTGCTTCACTTCCTGTGGGGGTATATGTACCTGTGCTGACGTCAGATCCGTCTCCAACTGCTAGCACGAGCACACTATACCCACTTGTTCTGAGTCCATCTGCATACACTAAGGAAAAGGAGATTATCAGGTAAGTAATCTCAACATTTATTTAGAAACAATGAATAAATGAACTATTGAGACTAATGATTATGCCATTACCTGGGTCACCTAAATGGTCTGTTTAGGTCTTTGTTATCAAATAACCATTAGTAAGTGAGAACTTTCCAGCATATTTTTATGAAGGTCTCTAATTTAAAATTGGAGTTAGGTGTGGAGTCTGTTTAAGATTTTTTTTTGTTTGTTTGAATACCATCTAGAATAGCAGATACCAAAGAGGAAGACAACAAAATGTAACTTGAAGAAGAAGCAGTCTCCTGATAGCAATCAAGTTTCTACAGCTGGCATATACTGTAGCAGTATGGACCGAAAAACTGGACTGAATGAGCCAATTGGTATTTATGTCCTGGCATCTACTATGTCATTTGATCGGGCTTTCTAAAGCTTAGTATGTTGATATTTTTGAAGAATGTATTGCCTCGGGATAACTTTCACCTGTTGTACAAGCCTTTGTATTAACAACATTAGATTATTGCAATTTGCTTTATATTGGCTTGTCTAAATATTGTTTTTGAGCATCGCAGATTTTACAATATGCTGCTGCTCAGATGGAAGTGTTTTGTGCTTTGCATGATCATATTACTCCAGTATTGCACAAGCTTTACTGGTTGCCTGTAGAGCAACATGTAAAATTTAAGCTATTAACTATTGTGCATAAGGCTGTACGTAGATCGAGTCCTTTCTTCACTTTAGATATGTTAGCTTTTTATAAGCCAGGTCGTAGTTTATGATTTTCAAGTAAATATTTGTTATCAACTTTTCAAGATTTTCTTCTGCAGGCTACTAAGAAGAGAACTTTTTCCATTATTGGTCCAACTCTATGAAATGTGCTACCTCATGACCTGTGATCCATGGTGGATTACAAACATTTCCATAAATGATTAAATTGAGTCTGTTTGTGGTTATTTTATATTTGTATTGCCATTTCATGTTTGCTTTAGATGTTCTGTTTAGAAGCAGTTTATAGATATTTGCCAAATATAGTTTATAACAGTCCACCTCTTTGCCTGAAAACCTTTTACTTCTCCTTCCAAAGTATTATTTACCACAAAAGTGTAATATTTCTGCTGGGTAATTTGCTAGAAGCCCACTTAAATTTTGTTTCTGATGGCTCTATGACAGTTTTAATCACAATTATGTAGGTGACTCAGGTAAGTTTTCTATGCTTAGTTTCTGTTCTAAGCTTGGTGTGGACTATGGATGCTATAAAGGATGCGTTCACAGCAGTTAGGTAAGAGTTCTAGCCATTGTGCAATACCTCCTGGCAAGGCTCAGGGTATATGCATTAGAGATGTGAATCGTGTGCCAGATCGTCTTAACGAACATTCGGCTGGGGGTGGGGGGAGGAAATCTGATTGTTAAGATATGTGAATTGGAATCGTTTCCGATTCCAATTTACATCGCTAATTTTTTTTTTAGGGAGGCCCACGCTGCTAAAAAAAACAAACCAACCCGACCCTTTTAAATCGACCCCCCCCTCCTGACCCCCCCCAAACCTTTTAAAGTTACCTGGTGGTCCAGGGGGGCCTCGGGGGGCCTCGGGGAGAGATCCAGGGGGTGCCTCGGGGAGAGGAGAGATCCAGGGGGGGCCTCGGGAAAGATTTCCCATTCCCAGGCATCAGCTGTTCTAAAAAAAAATGGTGCCGATGCCCCTTTGCCCTTACCATGTGACACGGTATCCGTGCCACTGGCCGGCCCCTGTCACATGGTAGGAGCACTGGATGGCCGGCGCCATCTTTACGCCTCAGCCTATAGTAGAATAGGGGCTGATGATGAGGTAAAGATGGCCGGCGCCATCTTTAAAGATGGCGCCGGCCATCCAGTGCTCCTACTATGTGACAGGGGCTGGCCAATGGTACGGATACCCTGTCACATGGTAAGGGCAAAGGGGCATTTTTTTTTTTTTAGAACAGCTGATGCCTGGGAATGGGAAATTTTTCCCCTAGGCCCCCCTGGATCTCTCCTCTCCCCGAGGCCCCCCTGATCTCTCCCCGAGGCCCTCCTGGACCACCAGGTAACTTTAAAAGGTTTTGGGGGGGGTCGGGAGGGGGGTCGATTTAAAGGGTCGGGTGGGTTTTGTTTTTTTAGCGGAGCGGGCCTCCCTAAAAAAAAAAAATAGCGATGGGTCGGTTCGGGAGGGTGGGGGAGGCTAAGGGGGGTCGATTTAAAGGTCGGGTGTTTTTTTTTTTTTATCGTGCCATCGGCGCCATTTTAATTAGTGGCAGCCAAAATGGCGCCGATGGCCCGAGAGCGGGAGATCGCGCCGGGACCCCCCCCCCCCCCCCCCCCCCCCCCACTGGACCACCAGGTAACTTAACATTTGAGGGGGTTTGGGAGGGTGAGGGAGGGTAAGGAATTGGTTTTAAAGGGTCGGGGTGGTTTAGGGGTTGTTTTGGGTGTGCCGGTTTTCCCACCCTCCCCCAAATAATTCCCGTGCCCTATTTAACGATACAACACAAATGCCCCTGACGATAAATCGGGGGCATTTGTATTGTATCGTGCACTCTAACGATTTAGGACGATTTTAAAATTATCTGACGATAATTTTAATCATTCAAAAACGATTCACATCCCTAATATGCATATCAAACTCTGGAAAGAGCTCTGGTCTGAATCCCCTAATCAAAATTGTCACTGTGATGGCTAGGCTAAATGGTAGAACTGATAGGGTTAAATGGGGGGGTAGCTGCAAATAAAGACTTAGGAGGAACCAGGTTAAAAAAAATGCTTCTGAAGTAGCTGTTTACATTTTTTTGTATACTTGATCTTCTTCTCTCTGGAGGACTGAGCTATCTTTGCTCCTCCTCATTGTCCTCTTTTCTTAGCTGAAGTACATTGAATGAGACCTAACATCACAAGTAAACATCAGTTAGTCCTGATATCCTTAAGCACTTCCTTAACTGCTTACCTTATGTACTATATTATAATCACACCATGATTAATTAAGTAATGACTAATTAATTTATTCACTTATAAATTCTTACTTATATTATCCCCAACCCTATAGGGTCATGCAACATGATTTACAATACCAACATGCTAAATAAAACGGACAAAACAAATCATAAAAAATCCACATCACATAAAACCAAGAAAGTAAAACAAAATAAAACCAAAATAAAGATTGCATCATCCATTCCCCCTTTATGACCAACCACTCCTTGCCCAACAACTTACCCAAGTTTTGTAAATACTAAATAACCATCCTTTAACTTTTTTACAGAAACCTAAATAATTACTCTCAGCCCTGACTTCTAATGGTAATGAATTTCAAAGCATGGGGACAATGACTAAGAATGCCATTACTCTCATGCTACTTTTACCAATAATCTGGAATGATAGAACCACCAGCAGGCTCTGATTGGATCTCAATTGTCCTCTCTTCACATACCAACTCAACTTATCCTTTAAATATTTAGGACCTAACCCCCTCACAACAAAAAAAGTTAATATTAGGATCTTAAATTCAAGTCATTAATTTACTCACTGGTAACCAATGTAATTTCCTAAGTTCCAGAGATATATACTATCGGGTAAATTTTCAAAAGCCGGCACGCGTAAAAACCGGGCGATAAGCACACTAGCCACAGGGATTTTTAAAGGTGTGTATTTCCTGGTATGCACCAAAGAGCCAACAAAAAAAGGGGCAGTATGGGGACGGGGCCGGGGTGCGGATCTGGGCAGCGAGGAGGCCAGCTGGCAAACGCCATTAGGCATTGACCCAGTGAATTGCGTGCTGGCAGCCGGCTGGCAGTGCTCAACTTACTACTGCTCCAGAAAGCAGGTAAGAATTGAGTGGACTGGGAGGAAAACTGGGGAAAGACCCAGTCTGTCGCCAAGTGCATTTTGTAAAAATGCCCCCCCCCCATGTGCCCAAGTCAGCACTTGTGCGCACATGCGTGCACCAAAATAAAATTGGGTGCATATGTGCACACAAGTGGTGGATTTTATATCATACATGCGTCAGCATGTGCATGTTATAAAATCGGTGCATCCATGTACACGAGCCAGGAACCACACATACATGGATGCTTATGTGCGTGTTTAAAAATCAACTTTAAGTTCTTGAACAGCAAAGGCTTTGGGGTAGATTTTCAAACATACGTGTACGTGGTTCCCGGGTGTGCACACATGGCCGCACGTGTTATAAAATTGGGGGGCTGCTTGCCAGGTGCGGGTGGCACGTGCAAGTGGGGATGAACTTTTGCAATTTCCATGCGGTGACGCAATCGGGCCTTTCCTAGTTCCCTCCCAATCCACTCCAATTAAGGAGCAGACTGGGAGGGAACTTCACTACCCCCCCTACCTAAACTACTTCCCTCTTCCCCCTCCTCCCCACCTCCTAAAGCCTACCAATCTATCTATTTTTTTTTTGTTTTGCAACATTTCAGGCCTGGAACTGAAATAAGTTGTGCACGCTGGCCGGCTGCTGGCACATGAGTCATCAGGACAGTGTATAATGGTGCTGTCCCGGCCCACCCCTCCCTGTCCAGACACCGCCCTCGGCCTCCCTTTGAAGAGGGCTCGGCACTTGTCCATGTTCCAGGATTTATGAGCATGGTTAGGCCCTTTGAAAATTCACGTGGCACAAAGCAAGACCTGGCCACACGGGATTTACACATGTAGGCCTTTTAAAATCCGCCCCTATGTATAATAATCTATCAAAGCAAATTCATAAAAAAAGGAAACAAGTTAAAATAGTAAAACATCTATGTATGAAAGATGTTGACATTTAGAAGTCCATCAAACTTAAAGTGGAACTATTTGAACTTGTAGCAATCATAATGCTGAGAAAATCCACTTTTATGTGCACAAATTGTTTTAAGACAAGGTAAGAAATAAATAAAGCACTAGGGATATACATAGATTTTTTTTTTTGTCATTTTCGTTTTGGGTCATTATCTATTTGATTTTGTTTTTAAAATGGTTTGGGGTTTTTATTTCGGGTTTCCCTAATTTCAGAGTTAGTGCCTACTATGTGAAAATGTAACCAATCAGTTAAAAAGTGTCAACTGGGGGCACTTCGTTAGCTAGAGGTGTGGTTCTGCATTTCCATTGGCTGCCTCCTTAGTTACTTGTTGTGTTTGCCATAATTGCAAGGTGGTGTTTGTGTGTGTGTGCCTGCTAACAAATGTAAATAAATAAGTGATATAATAATAGCATCAAGATCTAGTCAGGCAAAAGCATGTAATGCAAATGCATATTTAGAATTCGCCAGTCCTTTTGATTTTAGGAAAGGGGCCCTCCTCATGTATGTTGTATCATTAGATGATATTTTTATTATTGTATTTTATGTTATCTAATTTCCTCTGGTGCCAGTTGTTATCTATCATACTATTAATTCTGATACACATTCTCAGTACCTACAGATAAGTGTTTTTGGTATTTTGCAGTAAAATGAAGCATATCTAAATTTTGATTTTATGTAATGTTACAAATCAAAAAATAGTAAAAACAAAAAAAAAATAAAATGCTAACAGGGTATTTATCATTTCACATTAGGGCCTTATCGCTAGCAATAACACTATAACGTGTATGGTAAATAGCGCAACGTGAGTTAGCATACAATGTGACATTTTACTATGCAGGTGGGAAGAGTTTGGGTGGAGTTGGCTGTTGTGGTACATGTGGGCACCAACGAAATAGGAAAATGTGGGAGAGAGGTTCTGAAATCCAAATTTAGGATTTTAAGTAGAAAGCTGAAATCCAGAAACTCCAGGGTGGCATTCTCTGAAATGTTTCCTGTTCCACGAGCAGGTCCTCAGAGGCAGGCAGAGCTCCAGAGTTTCAATGCATGATGAGACAATGGTGTAGGGAAGAGGGATTTCAGTTTTGTAAGGAACTGGGGAAAACTTTTGGGAAAGGGGGAGACTTTTCCGAAAAGATGGGCTCCACCTTAACCAGAGTGGAACCAAGCTGCTGGCACTAACTTTCAAAAAGGAGATAGAGCAGCTTTCAAACTAGAACAAGGGGGAAAACCAACAGTGACTCAGCAGTGCATGGTTTGGAGGAATGTATCCTTGAAGGATACTAATGAAACAGGAGAGTTAGGGCATCCCAACAGAGAGGTTCCAATAAAAAGCAACATAGTCAATGTGCCTATATGTAAAAAATCATCTGAGCTAAAGATTTCTAAATTATCCCTATCAACTGAAAAGTAGGATGTTAAAACAAACAAAAAACACACTTTGAAATGTTTGTATGTCAATGCCAGAAGTCTAAGAAGTAAGATGGGAGAGTTTAAATTGTTTAGCAGTAAATGATAGATTGACATTATTGGCATCACAGAGACCTAGTGGAAGCAGAAGGAGGATAACTAATGGGACAGTGCTATATTAGGGTACAAATTATATCGCAATGATAGGGAGGATCAACCTGGTGGGGGTGTGGCACTTTATGTCCGGGAGGATATAGAGTCCAACAAGATAAAGATCATACAAAAGACTAAATGCTCAGTAGAATCTATATGGGTAGAAATCCCATGTGTTTTGGGTAAGAGTATGCTGATAGGAGTATACTACTGTCCACCTGGACAAAATGGTCAGACAGATGATGAAATGCTAAGAGAAATCAGGGAAGCTAACCATTTGGCAGTTGCAGTAATAATTGGGAAATTTCAATTACCAACAATCCCAGCGTTGCAAGAAACAGGTAACCAAGTCCATCAAGAGACTTATAGTAAATTTTTTTATTGAAATTTCAATTACCCAATATGACTGGGTAAATGTAACATCAGGAATGCTAGAGACAGAAAGTTTCTGGATGTAATAAATGACTGCTTCGTGGAGTAATTGGTTCAGGAATCAATGAGTGAGGGAGCTATTTAGATTTAATTCTTAGGTGGAATGCAGGTTTTGGTGAGAGAGGTAACGGTGGTGGGGCCACTTGGCAACAGTGAGCATAAAATGATCAAATTTAAACTAAAAAAAGGAAGGGGGACAATAAGTAAATCTACAATTCGAACACTACATTTTCAAAAGGGAAACTTTGATAAACTGAGGAAAATAGAAAAAACTGAAAGGTGCAGCTGCAAAGGTTTAAAGTGTTCAACAGGCATGGACATTGTTTAAAAATACAATCCTAGACACAGTCCATATGTATTCCACGCAATAAAAAAGGTGAAAGGAAGACAAAACGATTACTGGCATGGTTAAAAGGTGAGGTGAAAGAGGCTATTTGAGCCAAAAAAAAAGACATCCTTCAAAAATTGGAAGATGGATCCATCTGAAGAAAATAGGAAAAAGTATAAGCATTGTCAAGTTAAGTATAAAACATTGATAAGGCTGGTGAAGAAAGAATTTGAAATGAAGTTGGCCGTAGAGGCAGAAACTCATAATAAAAACTTTTAAAAATATATCCAAAACAGGAAACCTGTGAATGAGTTGGTTGGAACATTAGATGACGGAGGGGTTAAAGGAAGATAAGGCCATTATAGAAAGACTAAATGAATTCTTTGCTTCTGTGTTTACTAATGAGGATGTTGGGGAGATACCAGTTTCAGAGATGGTTTTCAAGGGTGATGAGTCAGATGAACTGAACCAAATCACTGTGAACCTGGAAGATATGTAGTAGGCCAGATTGACAAACTAAAGAGTAGCAAATCCCCTGGACCAGATGGTATGCATTCTAGGGTTCTGAAGGAACTAAAAAATGAAATTCAGACCTATTAGTAAAAATTTGTAACCTATCATTAAAATCATCCATTGTACCGGAAGACTGGAGGGTGGCCAATGTAACATGAATATTTAAAAAGGGCTCCAGGGGTGATCCAGGAAACTATAGACCAGTGATCTTGACTTCAGTGCTGGGAAAAATAGTGGAAACTATTCTAAAGATCAAAATCACAGAGGATATAGAAAGACATGGTTTAATGGAAGACAGTCAACATGGATTTACCCAAGGGAAGTCTTGCCTCACAAATCTGCTTCATTTTTTTGAAGGGGTTAATAAACATGTGGATAAAGGTTAACCAGTAGATGTAGTGTATTTGGATTTTTAGAAGGTGTTTGACAAAGTCCCTCATGATAGGCTTCTAGGAAAAGTAAAAAGTCATGGGATACGTGGCGATGTCCTTTCGTGGATTACAAACTGGCTGAAAGACAGGAACAGAGAGTAGGATTAAATGGACAATTTTTCTCAGTGGAAGGGAGTGGGCAGTGGAGTGCCTCAGGGATCTGTATTGGGACCTGTACTTTTCAATATATTTATAAATGATCTGGAAAGAAATAACGACAGGTAAGGTAATCAAATTTGCAGATGATACAAAATTATTCAGAGTACTTAAATCACAAGAGGATTGTGATAAATTGTAGGAAGACCTTGTGAGACTGGAAAATTGGGCATCTAAATGGCAGATGAAATGTAATGTGGATAAGTGCAAGGTGATGCATATAGGGAAAAATAACCCATGCTATAGTTACACAATGTTAGGTTCTATAGTAGGAGCTACCACCCAAGAAAGAGATCCAGGCTTCATAGTGGATAACACATTGAAATTGTCGGTTCAGTGTGCTGTGGCTGTCAAAAAAGCAAACAGAATGTTGGGAATTATTAGGAAGGGAATGGTGAATAAAACAGAAAATGTCATAATGCCTCTGTATCGCTCCATGATGAGACTGCATTTTGACTACTGTGTACAATTCTGGCTGCCGCATCTCAAAAAAGATATAGTTGTGATGGAGAAGGTACAGAGAAGGGCAACCAAAATGATAAAGGGGATGGAACAGCTCACTTATGAGGAAAGACTAAAGAGGTTAGGACTGTTCAGCTTGGAGAAGAGACGACTGAGGGGGGATATGATAGAGGTGTTTAAAATCAAGAGAGGTCTAGAATGGGTAAATGTGAATCAGTTATTTACTCTTTCGAATAATAGAAGGCCTAGGGTACACTCCATGAAGTTAACATGTGGCACATTTAAAACTAATCAGAGAAAGTTCTTTTTCACTCAGTGCACAATTTAAACTCTGGAATTTGTTGCCAGGGTATGTGGGTTAGTGCAGTTAGAGGCAGATTTACACGCATAGGGGGGTTTACAAGTGCCGGGCCTATTTTCAAAATGCCCGGTGGTGTGCGTAAAGCCCTGGGATGCATGTAAGTCCCATGGCTTTACTGAATGGGCAGGGGGGGGGGGGGGGCTGGGACAGGTCGCAGGTTGTGGGTGGAGTTGAGGCCTCTGGCACAGTGGCCTTTGAGTTGTGTCTAGATATAGGGATATATGGAAGACCGTCATATAATATTTGAATGTGTAAATGTGATAGATTTTTTTTTTACCTCAATGTAATATGTATATAGTTACTGGCTGTATGTCACTGAATTTCCTAATTTTTTCTACAAAATGGATGGGTGGAAATTGTGTTGTCAGAGTATAGCTACTGATTGGACATCCTAGAAAAATAAAGTTTAGTGTTTGATTTAACCTTGGAATTGCATGAAATCTCTGGAGCTCCAAGGGTTGCCAGCAATTAAAAATCAAATGAGGAACAGGATTCATGGAGGAGAAGGTATTGGATGACTCCCTGACCTGTCCAAGAATAGTTATCTACCCCACTGCCTCTAACTGGGTCCACTTCACTATCTGCTTGACCCCTTTCCTGAACACACCAAATACACTAGAGAGACTTATTCTTACTATAAATGGGTCATATCTTCTTGTTACATGTGTCTTTTCTTTTTAAAAAGATTTGTCAAAACCACTCAACAAACAAACAGAATTTTTATGGGTTTATCAAGCCAGATGGCAAACCTCTTTTTAAAGGATTTACACAGCCCTACCCAAGTACCTCAAACAGTTCTTATTTTCACGATATGCACAATAAATATCCATGAGATATATTTGCATCTGTTTGATCTATGAGCTCAACTGACTATTTCATCTACTCTGAAACCAAGACTTGGTTAGGGATCTAATCCAAAGCAGCATTTTCCAAGCTGAGGCTTGAGCCCTGCCTAACGTCTAGTTCTCAGGATATCTATAATGATTTTGCATGAGATATTTGAATATATTGAAGAATACATGTATGAAATAAATCTCATGCATATTCATTGAGTATTTCCTGAAAAATTGACTTCAGGACAAGGTTAGGAAACATTAGTCTTGACAATTTCGTTTGGGAGCCACTATAAAAGACAAACATCTTTGTTTGCTATTGCTAAGATAATGGAAACATAAAAGAGAGACAGAAAGATAACTAAGCAATAGTCTCTGATGTTAAAATAGCCACAAATGTTTTATAACACTTGTTAATTTGGTTCCATCATGGAGCTTTTAGTAATTTGTTTCCATCTGTTTTATATGTCTGCAGTCATGAAGATTTGAAAAAAAAAAACCTTGAGAAGTTTTTCCTACATAATCACATTGAATTGGCTTTTGAGATTTGAGTCACTGTGCTGGACTATCCTTTCAGTAACCCCAAGTATCTTCTTGTAGTTGCTACATTTTAATATTACAAACCTGAAAGGGTAACATTAGCAGCTATAAATTGGTCTAATAGTACTTCTCCTTATGAATATTAATGACAGACTAGTCTCTGGAAAGCAATTGTGCTTTGTAAGAGAAAATGTTTCTCGTGCAGAAAATCAGGTAAAACTCTGAATCATCAGGCAAGTAATTAGCAGGGCATATAGGCAAATAATATCATGCTTGCAATAGGCGGATAGTAAGATGCATATTGTTTTAATGCATGTATAGCCAGAATGTCTCCAGTGTTATACACATTTCAAGGGGACATTTTAACATATTCAGCTAAAAGTTGGCTTTGTTGAAATAGTAGTGGGTACATGTTGTTATGATGTTGTGCTATATACCTACTATAGAAAAACAGCTATTTTAGAAGTAAAAAGAAGTTATTGCAGCAATATTTTTCTACTTTAGCCTCAAACAGTTGGCCTGTGATCTGCACTGGTCCCCAGCTAGGGAAGAACTCCCAAATCTCAAACCCTAGTGAGGAAGTTGAAAAACTATGCCTCTATTTGTTAAACTGTAGAGACAAATATACATTAGCACAGAAGGCTATCACAAAGGCCACAGGCTTCTTTGCTGTTTGTTTGTTTGCTTTTTTAAATTGGCAGAACATCATAAAAGTTTACTATTTCAAACTTCCCAACTTTGTATCTGAAAATAAGTTTACATACCGTTCAATAATACTGCTGAAAAGTGTAAAGAAGTTAAAAACAAGAAAGCAAAGTGTAAATTTACTTTCAATAATCTGTCACACGGCTAAACGTATTGTTTTTTAACAGCCAGTTTTATTCTTGAACATGAACACATAAAAGGTATCATTCACATGTATACATCTAAGAAAGCAGCAATATACCAATTCAAACTCCATGTTTATAGGCTTGATTCACTAAGATTTGTGAATAAAAATTTATGAATGGAAAATATTTATTAAAATATGAGTACAAAATTTTTCATTTATAGTGCATGCGTTAAAGATGGTTTCTATCCCAAATCACAGAATGCATCCGTGTTATTTCAATACGGATGTTATTCCTTTCCAATATGTTTCTCTGCAAGAAGATGTTATGTGTCACAAATGTGAGCCCTTCGCCTGAGGCATGGTTGATGCAGCCTAACAGGTGGGCTAGGAAGAGCAATTCCACCAAGTGTTGGTGTGGGCCTACTAGGCCCACACCAACACTTGGTGGAATTGCTCTTCCTAGGACTGGAGCTGGGATTCACCTACCCAACTTCGACCACTGCAGGTTGAGCTTTTGGGCTCCAGGAGCCAGCAGGGCTTAGGCGAGAGTCCTGCAAGAAGCGGTTGCACTGTGGGGCAGATTTTCAAAGGGGTATGCACGTAAGATATGTGCATACCCCTTTGGGCTTTTGATATGTGCATACCCCTTTGGGCAGATTTTCAAAGGGGTATGCACGTAAGATATGTGCACCAACCTCCCCCTGCGCGTGCCGAGCCTATGTTGAATAGGCTCGGCAGCGCGCACAAGCCCCGGGACGTGCGTAAGTCCCGGGGCTTTGCTAGGGGTCGTGTCGGGGGGCATGTCGGGGAGGGCGGAGTGACATTTGGGGGCGTTCTGGGGGGCATGGTGCTGGCCCGGGGGTGGTCCGGGGGTGTGGCCATGGCCTCCGGACCAGCCCCCGGACCGGAACATGGCGCGCCGGCAGCTGGCCCAGCATGCGCAAGTTATGCCTGCCTTGGGCAGGCGTAACTTTTCCAACAAAGGTAGGGGGGGTTTAGATAGGGCTGGGGGTGGGTTAGGTAGGGAAAGGGAGGGAAAGGTGCGGGGGGGGGGGGGTGGAGGGAACGGAGGCAGACTGCGCGGCTCGGCACGGGCAGGCTGCCAATTTTGCACAGCCTTGCGCGCGCCGACCCCGGATTTTAAAATCCAGCGTACTTTTGTTTGCGCCGGTCGCGCGAACAAAAGTACGTGCGGGCGTAGTTTTTTAAAATCTACCCCTGTATGTAGGAATTCCCAACACTCTGAACCACCGCTTACAGCTTATTCAGAATGCTGCTGCTTATTTGATAAAGAAGGTACATAAATTTGACCACATCAGCCCTATCCAGAAAAGCTTACACTGGCTACCAATATACTATTGTATAAAATTTAAGATTCTGACCTTGACCTATAAATCCCTCAAAGACCTGACTCCACTATACTTCAGTGACGACTTCACCCCCTATAAGCTTCTCCACCCACTACAGTCACGGTCACAAGTCCACCTTGTATTCCCATCCCCTGTGAACTGTGTGTCTTGACAGCACTAGAAACAGAAGCTTTTCAGGCTCCACACCAACCCTTTGGAAGTCTTTGTCCTCCTACATCTGGCTAGGACCTCCTATCCTTCAGAAAACGTGGATGCTTGAGACAGTTTTTAGTGCCACCCATTAACATTAAAAACTCAAGCACAGTATATGAACCTGTAAAACCTATGCTAATACCCCTGTCAGCGGTACTTCTTAAGACCTGCAAAAAATACCTCCACCTTGCTTGTACAAGTCATCTCGACCAAGTAGAACTATCACATGATGGGACATAAGAATCACACAGACCAGCTGGTGCCATTTTTTCAGTGATGGTGCCACTCTGGGGGGAGGGTACTTAGAGGCCACAGCTTAGTAAATGACCTCCTAAGTTTGTACCCATGACTTGTCCAAGGTCAGAAGGACCAGCAGCTTCCCTAGCTTGCAGCCTGCTTCTCTAACCACTAGGCTACTCCTCCACAATGGGGCAGATTTTAAAAGCCCTGCTCGCGTAAATCCGCCTGGATTTACGCTAGCAGGGCCTTGCGCGCCGGTGCGCCTATGTTCCATAGGCCTACTGGCGCGCGCAGAGCCCCGGGACTCGCGTAAGTCCCGGGGTTTTTCGAGGGGGGCGTGTCGGGGGCATGCCGGATCGGCACGGCATTGTGGGGGCGGGACACGGCGTTTCGGGGGCGGTCCGGGGGCGTGGCCGCGCCCTCCGGAACCGCCCCCAGGTCGCGTCTCGGCGCGCTAGCGGCCCGCTGGCGCGCGGGGATTTACTTCTCCCTCCGGGAGGCGTAAATCCCCCGACAAAGGTAGGGGGGGTCTAGATAGGGCCGGGGGGATGGGTTAGATAGAGGAAGGGAGGGGAAGGTGAGGGGAGGGCGAAAGCGAGTTCCCTCCAAGGCCGCTCCGATTTCGGAGCGGCCTTGGAGGGAACGGCGGCAGGCTGCGCGGCTCGGCGCGCGCCGGCTACACGAAATCGGCAGCCTTGCGCGCGCCGATCCAGGATTTTAGCGGATACGCGCGGCTACGCGCATATCTACTAAAATCCAGCGTACTTTTGTTTGCGCCTGATGCGCCAACAAAAGTACGCGAAGGCGCGCTTTTTGAAAATCTACCCCATTATGAATACTGAAAAGGTACTTTTTGTCAACTTTTTTCTGGCATTTTTTTTCAATTCCATTCCAAAGGAATCAACTAGAGCAAAAAAAAAAAAAAAAAGGGAGGCATGGGGCAGCTCCCATGAATTTCCATGGGAGGAAAAAAAATATAAATTACATTTTTACTCTCATAAGAAGTAATGGAAGTTGTGCAGATAAAAGGGAGGCCTCACAGATTTACTCCTGCACTAAGCACTAGTAATTAGATTCAGGGTAGAAATCTCAGCGAACTGAATGAAAATTGTATGTCTAAGTGAGTGACTAACCTTTTGTGGGTGGGCCAGAGGCAGACCAAAACCTAATAATTGAGCAGATAGACTGGATCTGACTCCTGCGTGCCCTGAGTATCTTTTTTCAAGTCCCCTCTCTAATAACTTTGTGAGCATTTCAAAACATACCTCACAGCAATTGGATAGTCTCTTTTGTGACAGCAGATATTTGGGGGAAACCTGATTACTTACCACTGTTCACCTAATGGTGGCCAAATGAACCGAGTCCCAAGTGTTTTGGGAAGCAGAATTTACACGCACCATAAAGTATCAAAGGATTACTAAATAGAATATCACCATATCAGATTTATAATAGAAAGAGAGAATATAAGGAACCCTAAAACTGAATCTTATACCTAGGTAAATACTGCCTCTTATTTTTATGTCATGCTTTGTTGGAATAATAGTTGAAAGCTAGCAGTTTGGTTGCATTTAACCTTTAATTCAGCTATTGCTAGCACTTTTGTATGCCAGTGAAGGATTCTGAAATTTGCAGTAGGGCACACTTGCTCCTAATATGGATATTTAATTATTCCCCTAGTACTGTATAGCCATCATTGACACTTGAGTTATACATGCTGCATATCTATAACCTTCAACTATTAGTCAACTCGGTTACACAGCACAAAGATTATGATAATAAGGAGGTTTATTTTATAATGCTTCTTCAGAAAACTTTTCAGATGAAAGTTTCTCCCACTGAACTAATTTACTTTCTGTCTCAGGTTTTGTCTATTGGATAGTTTTAAGAATTTGGGATAACTTAACATGTTTTACAATGTAAAACTTCTGGAAGCACATGTGCCTGCAGTTACCTCTGAAGTAGATGCTCTGGCAGCACTTTTCTGCATGAAAGCTTTAGAAAAGGTGAAAAGGAAACAAAGTAATGTTATTGCTATTATCCTGTTATATTTTGATAAGTTAAAAGCCAAGGAGATAATGTCACCTGTTCAAGGTCTCACTTACAGCGAGGATAACTTTAAAAGACCTGAGCACTTGTGCATAGAGCTGCATGCAAATCTACCCAAGTATTTTATAACCTGTGTGCATTATCGGGCAGATTTTAAAAGCCCTACTTGCGTAAATCCACCCGGATTTACGCGAGCAGGGCCCTCGCGCGCCGGTGCGCCTATTTTGCATAGGCCGCCGGCGCGCGCAGAGCCCCGGGACGCGCGTAAGTCCCGGGGTTTTTTGAAGGGGGCGTGTCAGGGGCGTGTCGGGGGTGGGGCCGAACGACGCAGCGTTTTCAGGGGCGGGACCGGGGCGTGGTGCCGGCCCTGGGGCATGGTCCAGGCCTCCGGACCAGCCCCCAGGTCGGATGACGGTGCGCCAGCAGTCCGCTGGTGCGCGTTAGATTTACGTCTGCTTCTCGCAGGTGTAAATCGTAGGGACAAAGGTAAGGGGGGGGGTTAGGGAGAGGAAGGGAGAGGAAGGTAAGGGGAGGGCGAAAGAAAGTTCCCTCCGAGGCCGCTCCGATTTCGGAGCGGCCTCGTAGGGAACGGAGGCAGGCTGCGCGGGTCGGCGCACGCAGGCTGCCCAAAATCCGCAGCCTTGCGTGCGCCGATCCAGGATTTTATAAGATACGCGCGGCTATGCACGTACCTTATAAAATCCTGCGTACTTTTGCTTGCGCCTGCTGCGCGAACAAAAGTACGCGATCGCACTTTTTAAAAAAATCTACCCCTATATATGCACTAATCATAAAATATGAGTAAATCTACCCAGCAGCATGTAAAATATATGCACAAATAGATATTCAGGTTAGCTGGATAAGTTCCAACTTGTCTGGCTAAGTGGCACTTTTACCGTCCTTAGCCAGATGAGACTTAAAAGTGCTACTTATCCAGCTAAGTAAGTTATCTAGATAAGTATAAGACTTTTCCAGCTATCGTACTTAGACCTAGATTCATCAAGCCGTGATGTTTAATCCCCACTATCATGAGGGGTGTCGCCACTATAGTGGACCCCTCCCCTGAAAAAAACATTGTGGTTGTATAGCGCATTGTTTTGTCTTGCAGCCAAGACACCATGGGGCAAAACAACGTGGCATCAGCCCTTCAGGCAAAATTGTGGCTCCAATCTTATGAGACAACCATCACCTTAAAGGGCCGATGCCTAAAATAAAATGTGCCCAAAAAGGTGTGAGGGGGGTAGGGGGTCAATGCTGACCCCTGCTCACTCGGGACTGCCACTTGAGGAAGTCCTCCTGACTACCAGTGTAAAAAGATTAACATAGTAGTCACACTATGACGCCCCCCCCCCCAACCTCCCAACCCTGCCTGCATTAAATAAAATGTCCCCCTCCTCCATTTCCATAGAAATAAGGGCTGACATGGTTCCCCCTCCTCCCACCTCAATAGTCAAACTATATAATTGGGAGTATAGGGACCCCCAACATGCCCCTTCCCCCAACCACCAAATGTACCAAAAAGACTTTTTGTCACGTGGCACTCACCCCCCAAACCACCCCAAATCCTACACCCCTAAATCTTAAAATGTTGATAAAGATCCAGTGATGGGGATGGGGCACCACCTAGCTCATTGTAATAAAGGAGGGGATCTGGGCAGGGCTATGCAAATTATCACATGTATCATGCCTTATCACCACGATAGGGCTATATCATATGATAAACACCACATATCACACCATATTATCTGTTATCATGGCTTGATAAATCCCCAGTTAGCCAGATAAGTAGTGCTTTTAAGACTTATCTGGCTTTCTTACTTAGCTGGATAAATAGTGCTTTTAAAACATATCTGACTATCTTAGCCAGATAAGAAGTGCTTTTAAGACTTATTTGTCTCTGTAGCCGCAAACTGCTAATTAGCTAGATAAGTAGGAATACCTTTAGTGATCCTATTTGTGATGGTATTGGGGGGTGAGGGTGGTTGAGAGAACATCTGCTGGGGAAGAAGGGTTGTTTTGGGGGATATTAGATGAAGTCTTCTTATTTTGGGGATGCAGAGTTGGAGGGACTGGGGAGGGCAAGTGCCAGCCTGGTGCCATCTACTTTCATGTTTACAGGATAATGGGGTTGAGGAGGTGTCTGGGTCAGGGGATTGAAGATACCTGAAAGGGGGGGGGGTGGCAAGAGGGCTGCCAGGATCCCTACCTGATGTTATGTTTTTCTAGACAGAGAGCTACTTACCCACATATCTGTAAAAGATATCCTGGTAGGGAGACAATGAGCCAGCCACACAAGACGAGATCACTTTAGGCTTACTCTGTCATATTTACACATTGGCTGGTTAGACCTATAGTTACTTGGCCTTATGTAGCTGCATAGGTTTAATGTGAATAGATTAGGTGTTACGTTTTTCTTGCTGAATATATGGGCAGGCTCTGCTGCTAATTGTAGCCCATCATTTGTTCACCACTCAGCCTTATGATTATGGACCTCAGTGAACCTGCAGCCTGCTAGAATAGTGGTCCCCAACCCTGTCCTGGGGGCCCACCAGCCATTTGGGTTTTCAGGACATCCACAATGAATATGCATGAGAGAAAATTTGCATGCACTTCTCTCATGCATATTCATTGCGGATATCCTGAAAACTCAACTGGCTGGGAGGTCCCCAGGACAGGGTTGGGGACCACTGTGCTAGAACACTGTTTCATTCCAGAAAATAGTCTCTGTGTAAAGCTCATACAGCCTGCTATGTGACAACTGAGGAGTTACAGAGGTGTTGAGGATAGAGAATAGTCTCCACTGCCTAAGAGCAGAAAGTGATGAAGCCTGCTGTGGCTTGGGTCCAGGCAGACTCCCACAGCACTGCCTTGGGTTGTTGATCAGTAGAGAGCTATGAACTAGGTATGATCTCTGTGTTGTTTATGTCCTTTATTGGTGTACATTATTTAAACACTTGCTTCCATGACCTAATAAATAATATATGTCTCTGGTCATGTTGCGGGCTGGAGGTAGGTGGCAACTGGGATGGTTCCTCCTAGGGAAGTTTCCCCCATAAAGCCGGAGTGGTTTAAGCTGGCATCAAGGTTGTAGGGGCGACCCAAGGGGTTGAAGTAGCAGCTGCTGCTCCTCCTCTTCCTCATTCCACTGTGTCTCAACATCCAGTTGAAAGGGGTCAATGAAACCTGGGGCTGCACTGCTGGTACCTGGGAGCTTCATGGTTGGGAAAAGGGTTTCCTGGGCAAGAGCTGTGGAAACAAAGAAGAAGTCATAAGTATGAATGTTAAGAAATGCACATGTGCTGTTTTGCTTAAGATGTGCACTTTACATCATTCAATGTGAGCATCCTATGCAAAAAATGTGTGCACATGTGTGTAGTAGACTTGACATTTACAAGTGATGTGACTTTTTGGCCACAGCTTGCATCATGTCCAGGGTCTTGTCCATCACCTCAATCGTCTGGTCCCAGCCATTCAATCAGGCGCTCCTCTGTTAGCATATGGACAATTGGGCAAGGGGACCATCCTACTGTCTGGCGCATGTATTTGTTCCTGCCTGTCACCTTGTTCTTTAACTGCGCCTTGAGACCTCTGTAGCTGTGGGCCATTTGTCTCCAGTCCACTTGATGCC
The DNA here is from genome assembly GCF_901001135.1 of Rhinatrema bivittatum. Lineage (NCBI taxonomy): Eukaryota > Metazoa > Chordata > Amphibia > Gymnophiona > Rhinatrematidae > Rhinatrema > Rhinatrema bivittatum. Next base: position 64,111,635 of record NC_042620.1, on the reverse strand, counting down.
ACTGTACTGGGATATGACCTGTATGATGGTGCACTATATCTAGCCCTTGGAAGCCCTAGAGGTGGTTGCAGCCCAGTTACTGAAGAACAGGTGGTAATTCTCTAGGACAAAGGTGATGAGCTGCTCGTTTTCTTCCACGCTAAACATGTAGGTGGGTAGACATTAGGGGTGTGCATTCGGATTGACCGCATTAGTAAAACGCAACTCATATTTTTTTTTTACTTAAAAAATTGATTCGACATAAACGATCGGATTTCCCACATATCGAACATAGATATGTTCGATATGTGGGAAATCGCGATTGTTGAGCCAAAATAAAAATATAAACCCCCTCACCCTCCTTAATCCCCCCCCCCCGACTTACCACAACTCCCTGGTGATGGAGCGAGGAGTGAGGACGCCATTTCTGCAATCCTTGGCGAGAAGCATGTGACGTCGGCGGCACGTCGAGTGACGCCGGCGTCACGTGATTCCCGGCTCGTTCGCGCCAGACGGCTCGTTCGGCCCAAAAAGAACTTTTGGCCAGCTTGGGGGGGCCTCCTGACCCCCTCAAGCTGGCCAAAAGTTCTTTTTGGGCCGAACGAGCCGTCCGGCGCGAACGAGCCGGGAATCACGTGGCGCCGCGTCACTCAGACGCGACGTCACGTGATTCCCGGCAAGTTCGCGCCGGACGGCTCGTTCGGCGCGAACAAGCCGGGAATCACGTGACGCCGACGTCACGTGATTCCCGGCAAGTTCGCGCCGGACGGCTCGTTCGGCCCAAAAAGAACTTTTGGCCAGCTTGAGGGGGTCAGGAGGCCCCCCCAAGCTGGCCAAAAGTTCTTTTTGGGCCGAACGAGCCGTCCGGCGCGAACTTGCCGGGAATCACGTGACGTCGCGTCTGAGTGACGCGGCGCCACGTGATTCCCGGCTCGTTCGCGCCGGACGGCTCGTTCGGCCCAAAAAGAACTTTTGGCCAGCTTGGGGGGGTCAGGAGGCCCCCCCAAGCTGGCCAAAAGTTCTTTTTGGGCCCGAACGAGCCGTCAGGCGCGAACGAGCCGGGAATCACGTGACGCCGCGTCACTCGACGTGCCACCGACATCACATTGCTTCTCGCCAAGGATTGCAGAAATGACGTCCTCACTCCTCGCTCGATCACCAGGGAGTTGTGGTAAGTCTGGGGGGGGATTAAGGAGGGTGAGGGGGTTTAATTTTTTTTTTTGCACATATGTACATATACCCAACTCATTGGATTTTTTTTTATGTCCATATTGGCCGCAAGTGGGACCCCCCTTTCGGACATAAAAAATATGAACATAAAATTTGCTCTGCACATCCCTAGTAGACATGGTTGAGCTTGTACCTGGCTGCCAAAGGATAGGGTTGCCACTTCCACTTCCGGAGAAGTGGTTCAATGTCCTCACTCTCGCTCCCACTTCCACTCCCTCCCTTTCTCCCTCATCCGTTCCTGCACCTGCCCTGACAACTCCCCCATTCAGACTTACTTTGCTGTCCTCCTCCCTCCACACTCACCTGCTTATACCTTCCACCTCCCGCCCTACTCCCATCCTTCCCTCCTCCCTATCTCTACTTCTCCTCCTCTTACTACACCTCACCCTCATCCTCCCTTCTCCCCTCCCTCCTCCTATCCCTTCTCGCCCTCCTCTCTTCCCAAGCTTTACACAATCCTTCCTCTCCTCACCCTTCCTCACACTCCTCACCACACCACTCCTCACCACTCTACCACAACAACTTTCACACACAGATAAAGACAAGAGAAAAGGAAAAGGAAGACAGATGAGAACACTAAACCAGACAACTTACTCAGGTAATCACTAAGGAAACCTCCTCATAAACTCCAACTAACCAACTCACTTCCTTTCCTCTTTCTCCAGTGCCTGATATACCTTCAAAGAGGCAGCTGCAGGAAGATGGTATATATAAATAAAGAAAATAATGCACCATACATAAAATAACGTGAGACACATAAAATGACGTGCAACATATTAGTGCATTGTGTGACATGGGGCATGTCATGATAATTACATATGCTGTTGGTATGTTCTTCATTTCCCTAACCACACCAATTTGTTATCATGGCCTGCAAACATGCCCTGTCCAAACGATGCCCACACCGCACCATTTTTTGAATTGGAGTGAGATATTTGTTTATCGGAAGATGAGCGCGCATGTGGATGACTTAAAATCTGGTGCACACACGCATTTCCTTCATGGATGCGCATTTCCAGATTCTGGCATGCACCCGGCTTTTAAAATTCACTTCTTAATGTATATGTAGAAGGCACTCTCTGTGGTACATTCTTGTGAGTGCTGTGGGAGATGTCACTAAGGTTTTTAAACATTTTTTTTGGATTAGTGTTTTCTTTGCTAATTTTTTTTGTTTTTGGAGAGTTTTGGTTTGCTGTAAGAACTCTTTTATATCTGCATTGTCCAATTTTTTACCATTTCCATTGTCGCCTAGAGGGCTGAAGACATTGTGTTTCAGCTGTAGTTGGGATTGGGTACCACTGCAGTGGTTTTTATTTGCTTTTTGTGTGTGAGGCACTGATCCCCTGGAGTAGGTGTGGTCAGTGCTGAGCCTTGGACAAGTTGGATGTTGGGTATTTGAGCTAGGTGCAGCTAAATAACCCTTTTTAACGGCTCGATCCAGTAAGGCCGCGGTAAAAACAGTGAGGTAGTGTCAGGCGCACCCTTCCTCCCCGCACGCACAGTTCTCTTCACTAACTCCCCGATACTCTCCTCTAATCGCATGCAAATGCATGCCGTGGCTGTGAAGCGTTAGGGAAGGGTTATGCCCGCGCAACCCATTTTACTGTATAGGCGCTGTAACAGCGCCTATACAGTAACCTGGGTGCGCTGGTACCTGTCATTTCAAATGACATTTGAAATGACAGGCACCAGGAAGTGTAAAAAAGTTTAAAAAGTGTAAAAAACAAAAACCTGTGTGTTATATAAAAAAAAAAACAATTTTAAATACCTGTCGGAGGGCCGTGGGTCCAGGCGGCTGGTGGGTCGGCGGGCAGCCATCAGCGGCATCCGGTAGTCCTTTCTCCCTTCCTCCCTCCCTCCCCTGCCTGGATGAGCGCCAAAATCGCACGGGCGGTCGGCAGCGGGGGGGGGGGGGGGGGGGGGGCGGCAGCGGGGGGCGGCAGCAGGATCCGGGAGCGGCGGGTAGGCAGCAGCGGGGTCCGGGGGGTAGCGGCAGCGGGGTCCGGGGGGGGGGGGCAGCGGCAGCGGGGTCCGGGGGGGTGGCAGCGAGATCTGGGGAGCCAGCAGCGGCAGCATGTTCGATCGAGCAGGGCAGGTAGGTGGCAAAGTAAAGATGGCCGCCTGCACGGGAAAATCGTGCAATTGGCCGCTGAAGACGTGACGTCACACCCCGTGACGCCAAACGTCGTGACGTCACGTCTCAGCGGCCAATTGCACGATTTTCCCGTGCAGGCGGCCATCTTTTACTTGCCACCTACCTGCCTGCTCGATCGAACATGCTGCCGCTGCTGGCTCCCCGGATCTCGCTGCCACCCCCCCGGACCCCGCTGCCGCTGCCCCCCCCCCCGGACCCCGCTGCCGCTACCCCCCCGGACCCCCCTGCTGCCTACCCGCCGCTCCCGGATCCTGCTGCCGCCCCCCCCCCGCCGCCCCCCCCCCCCCCCCCCCCCCCGCTGCCGACCCGCCCGTGCGATTTTGGCGCTCATCCAGGCAGGGGAGGGAGGGAGGAAGGGAGAAGGGACTACCGGATGCCGCTGATGGCTGCCCGCCGCCCACTGGCCGCCTGGACCCACGGCCCTCCGACAGGTATTTAAAATTGTTTTATTTTTTTATATAACACACAGGTTTTTTGTTTTTTACACTTTTTACACTTACCATAGCAGGCCCGAGCCTTGCTACTTTTTCGTTTGTTTTTTTTTGCCCTGGTCCCGTCCGGGTCTCCTGCAGCCCCGTCCGGACCGGACGGGGCTGCAGGAGACCGGACGGGACCAGGGCGGGTAAGCAATGTTTTTACCCTACACTACACTACACTACACTAACTCCTACTAGGGGGAGGCGGAAAACTAGCAGGTTAAGGCCGCGGCAGAACAGCGGGTTACGGAGGAGATTATATCAGCGCCCGTTACAGTATCGCAGGGGAATAACTAATTCCTTCATTATACAGCTTTTTCGTTCATTTACATGCCGGGTGCGGAAAGGGTTATGCGTCTGTTTTCAGAAGCGATACGGACGCGTGAAACTGGAGACTGTATCGCCGAATTGCCTTGCGCGCCCGAATTGTGCGCTACGAGCACGTTACAGACGGGCAATCCTCGAGCGGACGATACTGGATCGACCTGTAAATTTGTGAAGCATTTTGAAATGATTTCGTGAGTGGGATTTCACTTGTTCTTGAATATATTTTAAGCCAAAGAGTGATTTGAAGCTAACAAAGCTACAGGATGAGCAGCGGCCACAAGAACCACAGAGGCCACCTAGCTCCTCAGCTGCAGCTGTGACAAGGGGTGCGAGACAAAGACCATCCAAATCCTGTCTCCTGACATCCCTCAGCCTACCAGGAAGCAGCAGTGGGTATTGCTTTAACTTTTAACATTTTCTCTTCTGAAAAGAAAGATTATATTTTGTTTTATTTCTAGTGTGCTATGTTTCGTTCCTGTATCAACTATTTTCTGTTATGATGTGTATGTAATAGAAGATCTGAGGGTGCATTTGAAATTGCGACTGTTGTGCATGTGATGTGGGAGAGAAGTGTGTGTGTGTGTGTGTGTATTCAGGAACCAGATTTAGGCTATTGCTACATAGGTAGATACCTA